>NC_137812.1:73248839-73346339 GCF_963921795.1 Nannobrachium achirus | reverse complement strand
AGATGCAGGAGTCTCAAGGTAAACAATACAGGCTAAGCTAACTAGCAACACACACTGCTGCTTAGCTGCTTCAAAAAAGCCACATATAACAGCTATTATTGTTTGACGGAATTATATCAAAAAACTGTGTTATGAATATAATTTGACTGGAAGAGGACAACGAAAAATGTACTAACTCCACGTTTACTTCGGTCTGTGTTCACTGAATTTCCCCCTTGGGATAATAAAGGTATCCATCTACTATACCAACATCAACACATTTCGATGGGTCGCCGGTGTCGGTGCAACACTCCAACGTCCTAGCACGGCTTCTCGCGTGCAGCACGGACATTGGTAACCTATCAAATTGTGTGCCTAGATCGTGGCGGGACCGGACATTGCAGTGGTTTTATTTTATGTTTTACATTAGTTATAGTTGTAGTTTCACGTTAAATCCTGACTTAATAATAATTGGAACACAAGACAACAACAATAACAAAAAATACACAGTTCCACGGGTCACAAATGTCGGCGCAACACAAAACACGGCGTTACAAGCTATAACTCTATGCTTACAAGTCATACCCACACTTTGTAAATCCTAGGGAACATAACAGAACCAAATGGACCCGTGTTTACCCCCCACTCTCTCTCTAGGACGTAATAACAGATCTACAAGCTCACAGCCCGGCACTCGGTGCCGCTTTATGAGATTTTACATCTTTTAAAGCTGCTATCTGTGAATGGCTAAACCATTAGCATTAGCTACGCGTTAACATGCAACAAGACACAGTTCACGACGGGTCACCGGTAACGGCGCTACGCGCCAGCGTCGGAGCGCGGCTTCTGGCGCGCAGCACGCACACCAGTGACCTATCGAACCGTGCGCCTCCAGAGGGAGTCAGCAGCAGGAGACCCAGGAGGCCTCTCGCTCATCCCCGGCCTCACCGTAAGCGTAGATCCCCCTCAGGAGGTCCTCTCTCAGGCCCATGGTGTCGAAGGTCGGCGTCACGTCCACCTCCTCGCTGGTCTCGAACTCCACCTTGGTCATGTCCTCGTCCTTCAGCAGCCTCTTCCTGACGGGCAGAGGATCCATGGCTTCTGTGTGTTTATTAAACCTGCTTTTAACTGTAGTTTTTAACGGGTAAAACACGCTTTTTATCGTCGGTTTAAAGTTGCAACAACAAAACACGACGTTCCTTCTGCTGGTGATGAGAGGAAAGAGCCGCATGTATGTGTCGTCGCGTTTCTATGACATCATTTCCGATAGAGTGTGTGTGTGGTGTGTGTGTGTGTGTGTGTGTGTGTGTGTGTGTGTGTGTGTGTGTGTGTGTGTGCGCGTGCGTGCGTGTGCGTGTGCGTGCGTGTGTGTGTGACTGTGGAACAGTGGAAGTAGGTGTAGTCCGTGTCCGCGGCACCCTAGGGTGCAGTGATGTCAGTCCAGGGTGTCTTGGAATACTTTCTTTTTTGTTTAACGACTTGCTCTGTCTGTACTTGGGCAACCAAAATTAGTTGCTCTACAAGATCACAAAAATCAAATCAGTAATAAATATAATAAATATATTATATAATAAATACTCCTATTCAAGTCCTATTCAAAAATACGCCTCACGAGCCGGGAAAAATAAAATAAAATAAAAAATAGGGTGAATGGGATTTTGGGTGACCAGGTTATTGTGTTACCATAATCAGCTGACTTTAATAACTACAGTAGCCTATTTATAGGCTATGCTATAGGCTACCATAATCAGCGGTGGTGAGACCATCTATGTTGTAGGCCTACAGTGAGATGGTTTGGACATGTACAGAGGAGGGACAGTGAGATGGTTTGGACATGTACAGAGGAGGGACAGTGAGATGGTTTGGACATGTACAGAGGAGGGATAGTGAGATGGTTTGGACATGTACAGAGGAGGGATAGTGAGATGGTTCGGACATGTACAGAGGAGGGACAGTGAGATGGTTCGGACATGTACAGAGGAGGGACAGTGAGATGGTTTGGACATGTACAGAGGAGGGACAGTGAGATGGTTTGGACATGTACAGAGGAGGGACAGTGAGATGGTTTGGACATACAGAGGAGGGACAGTGAGATGGGTTGGACATGTACAGAGGAGGGACAGTGAGATGGTTCGGACATGTACAGAGGAGGGACAGTGAGATGGTTCGGACATGTACAGAGGAGGGACAGTGAGATGGTTTGGACATGTACAGAGGAGGGACAGTGAGATGGTTTGGACATGTACAGAGGAGGGACAGTGAGATGGTTTGGACATGTACAGAGGAGGGACAGTGAGATGGTTTGGACATGTACAGAGGAGGGACAGTGAGATGGTTTGGACATGTACAGAGGAGGGACAGTGAGATGGTTTGGACATGTACAGAGGAGGGACAGTGAGATGGACATGTACAGAGGAGGGATAGTGAGATGGTTTGGACATGTACAGAGGAGGGACTGTGAGATGGTTTGGACATGTACAGAGGAGGGACAGTGAGATGGTTTGGACATGTACAGAGGAGGGACAGTGAGTCTATGGGTAGAAGGATGCTGAGGTTGGAACTTCCAGGCAGGAGGCCTAGAGGAAGACCAAAGAGGAGATTTATGGATGTTGTGAAGGACATGAAGGTAGTCGCTGTGAAAGAAGAGGAGGCAGAGGACAGGGTGAGATGGAGGCAAATGATTGGCTGTAACGACCCCTGAAGGGAACAGCCGAAAAGAAAAGAGGAAGAAAAATCAGCTTACATCAATACGTTCATTAAACAATGTTCATTAAATAATAGTGGATCATCATTAAATTATGGTAGATGTTTAGGATTTTGCTGCTGTCTCATTTTGCCATCTTACCCCAATACCCCACTCTCCCGTATAAATAAAATGATCAGGATATTTATAATATATCATTACAATGTGACACAATGTTTTCCATAATGCTTTATTTTTATTCAAACCAATCATTAATATAAATGATTACATGTGAATGATTCATTGATATAAATGATTACATAATGATTAAAACTCACACACATTATCATCACTGTCAGGTGGAAACCTCATAACTGACATGAACAAAATATGAATTTGTTCCGATGGATCCAACATAGTTATTTATTGTTACTACTTAATTGGTTCAATATTTCATCACACTCACAATTAAACAAATTCACTTCCTCTTTCATTTTGTTAAATAATAGTGAAAATAGGAGATCTACAGGCTCACAACGCGTTACGGCAGACCTGGGCATTGTGCGGTCCGGGGGCCGTATGCGGCCCTTTGGTTCACTCTGACTGGCCCTTGTAGGGTTAATGGCAAATTACAAAATAAACACATTTACTACATATTTTACCTCATGCATGGACTAAAGCTGCATTGACTTTTATTTTGAAGTTGTTTTATTCACGTATGGACGCAATGCGTACATCAGCATGTCTGTGATCATTACGGTGTGACACGTTGTGTGCTTTTAGATCTGCTATTTTTTCTTATTTTGCTTTACACAGCTGCATAATGAAGTAAAATTAAATAATAACTATGGAGACACAAGGTTTCTGCCTGACAGTAATGACATCACAACGATTGAATGATTAATTAATATAAATGATTACATAATAATTAAAACTCACACATTAGCTATAAATGATCTGTTAACCTCTTCAACTCTAGACTTAGTCGACCGTATTCCCAAGGGCTCTCTCTCTATGGAACATAGCAGGGGTGTGGTCTATTGGTACCACTGAAGAATCCTCCATTATTCTTTTCCAAATGTATAATTTACAAATATATTCATATCAATTATTTTAAGCCTAGAATCAAGCCATCAAGGATGCTGTTGAATCATGATTATATAGGCTTAAAATAATTGATATGAATATTTGTGTAAATCTCTGAGGGAAAAAAAGGTTAATGGACGATGTATTTAGTGGCCCCAGTAAACCACGCCCCCTGCTATGCTCTATACCAGTGGTTCTCAACCTGTGGGCCGGGACCCCGAGGGGCCTCCAAAATTATTTTGGGGGGTCCCCAGATGATTAACTTAATGTTCAACATTGTTTTCTCACTCAACAGTAAACAAACCAACATAAGGTTTACGTGTATAGAGGGTATCTGCACATTGCTAAAGTGTCAATTTAGGGACTTTTTAATACCTCTAAAATGGTAAATTAAATATTGGCCAAACTGTCAAATATTAGAGGTAGAAATTGTGAAAATAGACAATCTGCATGCAACGGCTCGCAACGTGAGCAGATGTAGACCTGCTATTTTCACAATATCTGTGATATACAAAATGTAATGGCTTAACTCTTGACTGACTGCTTGTCAGGGTGGGGGGGCAAGCAGGATGCCCCCCCATAGCAAGATGTGGCAGCTGCCCTACCTTGGCTACAGGGTGGGAAAAACATATTATCTTAATATAAGTGTCTGTTGCCGGTATGGTAGCATGACTGGTGTCTTGCAAGCACACAAATTAAGTCATGCTGCCATACCTTAATCGTTTGCTGAACTGACACCACTGTGAACCAATAAGAATGAGTTTTATTAACCGTGTGAAAATTAAACCAGTCTAGATTTAAATTGTTAACACTATGAACCAAAATGTTTTGTATTAAAAGTGTGAAAATTAAACCAGTTAAAATTTTAATAAAATAGCTGAAACCACAGAAAACCTGACCCTAACCCTAACCTTCATTTTAGTTTTTAAACAATATTATTATATTTTTTTAATTGTAAAGGTAGTTTAACGTGTTTATAGTAATGAGTGTCTAGTTGTATCAGTTACATAAAGGTGTGTAGTTTAATGTGTGTACTAGTAATGAGTGTCTGTTAGTTGTGGCGTGTTTGTGTCGAACAGGAAGAGGAAGTGAACCTGGACGTGTGGGAGGAGTCTCAGGATGTGGGAGGAGTCTACAGATCGTCAGTCAGGTCTGTCGGCACCGGAGCATGAACTGATAGAACACACACACACACACACACACACACACACACACACACACACACACACACACACACACACACACACACACACACACACACACACACACACACACACACACACACTTTGAGAAGCAGTGGTATGAAACACACTTTTGATTTGGTCAATTACACTGTTACACTATTTGTTCTGGATTACTAGTGAATCTACTAAATCTACTGGTTAATGTCACAAATAGTGAATCTTTGTGTGCTTGTAGATCTGCTGTTTTCACTAGTTTAGTACATTGTATAGATGATTAATACAAAACGAACGGTTTTGGACATACAGGGTTTCCACCCGACAACGACGATATGCTATAAATATAAGGTGCTGGGAGTGAAAATGATAATGTAGGGGTGCCTCGGATTAAAAAAATATTCATGGGGTGCCCTGAGACAAGAAAGTTTGGGAACCCCTGCTCTCTAGGTCGTCCTCAGACGAGCCTTCCATCGTCGTTTCCAGTCATCCCGGCTCTCTAACAATGTTCCTTTTTGCTTTTCTGTGGTTGTCCGTTCCTGTCATGTGATCACTGATCACTTCCCCATGTGGGGAGAGTGATTCTTGCAGGTCTTTCAATCCGAGTGTATCAAAAAAAAGCAACTGGGTTCAGCAACTGGGTTCAGCACCGTTGATCTGACCAGTTTAACATTCCCCATTAGCATTCACCAGCGTCGGCAGGTTAGCATTTCACCAGGTTAACAGCCAATCACAAGCTTCTGCTGCCATAACCCATTTTCCTTTTTGATACACTCGGACTGAACGACCTGCAAAAAACTCTCTCCCTCCCCATGTGACCACTGATCAGTGATCACTTCCTCATGTGTCATGTGATCAGTTTCTCACACATCATTATGTAGTGTTTGAATGTTGATCAGACATGAATGACCATCTATGTTGTAGGCCTACAGTGAGATGGTTTGGACATGTACAGAGGAGGGACAGTGAGATGGTTTGGACATGTACAGAGGAGGGACAGTGAGATGGTTTGGACATGTACAGAGGAGGGATAGTGAGATGGTTTGGACATGTACAGAGGAGGGATAGTGAGATGGTTCGGACATGTACAGAGGAGGGACAGTGAGATGGTTCGGACATGTACAGAGGAGGGACAGTGAGATGGTTTGGACATGTACAGAGGAGGGACAGTGAGATGGTTTGGACATGTACAGAGGAGGGACAGTGAGATGGTTTGGACATACAGAGGAGGGACAGTGAGATGGGTTGGACATGTACAGAGGAGGGACAGTGAGATGGTTCGGACATGTACAGAGGAGGGACAGTGAGATGGTTCGGACATGTACAGAGGAGGGACAGTGAGATGGTTTGGACATGTACAGAGGAGGGACAGTGAGATGGTTTGGACATGTACAGAGGAGGGACAGTGAGATGGTTTGGACATGTACAGAGGAGGGACAGTGAGATGGTTTGGACATGTACAGAGGAGGGACAGTGAGATGGTTTGGACATGTACAGAGGAGGGACAGTGAGATGGTTTGGACATGTACAGAGGAGGGACAGTGAGATGGACATGTACAGAGGAGGGATAGTGAGATGGTTTGGACATGTACAGAGGAGGGACTGTGAGATGGTTTGGACATGTACAGAGGAGGGACAGTGAGATGGTTTGGACATGTACAGAGGAGGGACAGTGAGTCTATGGGTAGAAGGATGCTGAGGTTGGAACTTCCAGGCAGGAGGCCTAGAGGAAGACCAAAGAGGAGATTTATGGATGTTGTGAAGGACATGAAGGTAGTCGCTGTGAAAGAAGAGGAGGCAGAGGACAGGGTGAGATGGAGGCAAATGATTGGCTGTAACGACCCCTGAAGGGAACAGCCGAAAAGAAAAGAGGAAGAAAAATCAGCTTACATCAATACGTTCATTAAACAATGTTCATTAAATAATAGTGGATCATCATTAAATTATGGTAGATGTTTAGGATTTTGCTGCTGTCTCATTTTGCCATCTTACCCCAATACCCCACTCTCCCGTATAAATAAAATGATCAGGATATTTATAATATATCATTACAATGTGACACAATGTTTTCCATAATGCTTTATTTTTATTCAAACCAATCATTAATATAAATGATTACATGTGAATGATTCATTGATATAAATGATTACATAATGATTAAAACTCACACACATTATCATCACTGTCAGGTGGAAACCTCATAACTGACATGAACAAAATATGAATTTGTTCCGATGGATCCAACATAGTTATTTATTGTTACTACTTAATTGGTTCAATATTTCATCACACTCACAATTAAACAAATTCACTTCCTCTTTCATTTTGTTAAATAATAGTGAAAATAGGAGATCTACAGGCTCACAACGCGTTACGGCAGACCTGGGCATTGTGCGGTCCGGGGGCCGTATGCGGCCCTTTGGTTCACTCTGACTGGCCCTTGTAGGGTTAATGGCAAATTACAAAATAAACACATTTACTACATATTTTACCTCATGCATGGACTAAAGCTGCATTGACTTTTATTTTGAAGTTGTTTTATTCACGTATGGACGCAATGCGTACATCAGCATGTCTGTGATCATTACGGTGTGACACGTTGTGTGCTTTTAGATCTGCTATTTTTTCTTATTTTGCTTTACACAGCTGCATAATGAAGTAAAATTAAATAAAAAGTTGAACTATGGAGACACAAGGTTTCTGCCTGACAGTAATGACATCACAACGATTGAATGATTAATTAATATAAATGATTACATAATAATTAAAACTCACACATTAGCTATAAATGATCTGTTAACCTCTTCAACTCTAGACTTAGTCGACCGTATTCCCAAGGGCTCTCTCTCTATGGAACATAGCAGGGGTGTGGTCTATTGGTACCACTGAAGAATCCTCCATTATTCTTTTCCAAATGTATAATTTACAAATATATTCATATCAATTATTTTAAGCCTAGAATCAAGCCATCAAGGATGCTGTTGAATCATGATTATATAGGCTTAAAATAATTGATATGAATATTTGTGTAAATCTCTGAGGGAAAAAAAGGTTAATGGACGATGTCTTTAGTGGCCCCAGTAAACCACGCCCCCTGCTATGCTCTATACCAGTGGTTCTCAACCTGTGGGCCGGGACCCCCAGGGGCCTCCAAAATTATTTTGGGGGGTCCCCAGATGATTAACTTAATGTTCAACATTGTTTTCTCACTCAACAGTAAACAAACCAACATAAGGTTTACGTGTATAGAGGGTATTTGCACATTGCTAAAGTGTCAATTTAGGGACTTTTTAATACCTCTAAAATGGTAAATTAAATATTGGCCAAACTGTCAAATATTAGAGGTAGAAATTGTGAAAATAGACAATCTGCATGCAACGGCTCGCAACGTGAGCAGATGTAGACCTGCTATTTTCACAATATCTGTGATATACAAAATGTAATGGCTTAACTCTTGACTGACTGCTTGTCAGGGTGGGGGGGCCCCAGACAGTTAAAATATGATTATTTTGGGGGGTCGCTTCCTGAAAAGGTTGAGAACCACGGGTCTATACTAAGCCTCCTCCTGTTTTCACTCAACACAATATATTTGTGGGAAATAGCAGATCTACAAGCTCACAACACATTGTTGTAGATCTGCTATCCGTGCTGAATGTTCTCCTCAGAATAGTGACTGTAGGGTTGAAGGGGTTAATATCAATGATAGATAATGATTGTAATTCACACACATATTATAATGATTACATAATCAAGGATTTATGTAAATAAACAGTAATATTAAAGCTGCAGTAATAAGTGTTATATTATAATGTTAAAGCTCTATATTGTGATGTTAATCATTGCTAGACTGTTCAGATGGGACACCAATTTCCACCAATCAGGAAAGAGAACCCATAGATCAGCTTCAATTCCTTTTTTCCCCCTCAATTTCAATTCTCTATCCTGTATGAGTTCTCTCTCCTGATTGGATAAAGCAGGTATCCCGACCTGAAAATATATGTTATGTTTATTAAAGAGTCATAAAGTCTCCTGTTACTGAACAAACACTGCAAAGATTACTATCACAATATAGAGATAACACTCATTTTAACACTTATTTTGAAAAAGAACAACTTTTTTCACACCACACTTAATTTAAATGCATAATGATTGCAACACACTCAACGCACACAAATATCACACTTTATAAATGATTATATGATTTATGATTATATTAAGATATGTTTCACAAACATGGCCAATTAACCTCCTCTTATTTAGATATTAACTTCCTCTTCCATTTAGATATTAGATATTTAGATATTACCAATAATGTAAAGAGGGAATATTTCTGTAGCTGTGATTATTTTATTTAACCCAACCCTTTGATTGTCTGTGATCATTTATTTTATTTCTAATTACTCCACCTCACTTAACCCTAAGTCTAAAATTCCATTTAGTTTTAGTCATATGTTATATATTTTAGTGACTAAATATTTTTGTTCAAGTAAATTTACACTTAATTTAGTCAACTAATTAGTTATTTAACTAGTTATTTACGCGGGCTTTAATGGCGTCGCAATGCTTGATTCATACGAAAAAGGCAGATCTACACACTCACAACGCATCTGCAACATGTTGTGAGCTTTTAGATCAAATATTTTTGGAGTGCGACACTCACACGCAACCAAGCATACTTGTCTTTTTAGTTCTACTGGATCTCTTCTCTGCTAGTCTTAGTTCTACTGGATCTCTTCTCTGCTAGTCTTAGTTCTACTGGATCTCTTCTCTGCTAGTCTTAGTTCTACTGGATCTCTTCTCTGCTAGTCTTAGTTCTACTGGATCTCTTCTCCTCTAGTCTTAGTTCTACTGGATCTCTTCTCCTCTAGTCTTAGTTCTACTGGATCTCTTCTCTGCTAGTCTTAGTTCTACTGGATCTCTTCTCTGCTAGTCTTAGTTCTACTGGATCTCTTCTCTGCTAGTCTTAGTTCTACTGGATCTCTTCTCTGCTAGTCTTAGTTCTACTGGATCTCTTCTCCACTAGTCTTAGTTCTACTGGATTTCTTCTCCACTAGTCACTCCCTAACATTAGGTAAAACATTTTTTGGCCTAATTTTGAATATATTTAGTCAGACTTTTAGTCATCATAGATTAGTTCTTATTTAGTTTTTGTTTGTTGATGGAATTGTCATCATATTTGGTCATAGCTTATTTTTTATTTTGTTTTTATTTCGTTTCCGTCAGTGAAAAAAGATAATCGACAAACAGTTTGCGCCATACTTTTAGTCTCTGAAATGAACATCTGTTTCCTACAGGACACCAGGGAAAGGATAATGTACAGATTGTTATTTCATCTATTTTTTGGTTCTTGGATTATCTGGGATCAATTCTCTACATTCAATGTGATTATCTCTCTTATTGTTGCTCAGAATAAGAGCATCTGATAAATGATACATTGTTTCCACAGATGGAAACACAACGATAAAAAGTGATTTGATGAATGATTACAAAATGTAAATCACCCACAGGAGTTGTTGTTGTTTTCCCCCCAATTCAGTTGTAATACCAACTAATTCTTCCCCACACACATCTCTGTGTTGTCACTGCTGTTCATCCTACTGACTCACCTCACCTGCCAGTGATTTTGATCAACATTTGCCTGTTCTCTCTCCTAATGGTATACCAACTATACCATGTCAATACAGCATGGAATGGTGGACAAAATCTTATCCAAAGACAACAATTCTACAATTCTAAGTTTTTGGTCTGAAAAGCTAAATGTCATCAAATGGTGGTTCTGTGGCTGAAATGCAGAATAATTCACCACGACGGGTTCAAACCCACAACCTCTGTGGTGGTGAGCAGGGACTTTATCACTGCTCCACCCGAGCACCCCAGGGATTACCTTTAATCGTGGGTACCCAATTAACTTTTTGTTTAAATGACACTACATGAATTACCTTTAATCTTGGGTACCCAATTAACTTTTTGTTTAAATGATACTATATGAATTACTTTTAATCTTGGGTAGCCAGTTAACTTTTTGTTTAAATGACACTATATGAATTCATTTTAATCTTGGATATCCAGTTAACTTTTTGTTTAAATTACACTATATGAATACATTTTCATCTTGGCTAGCCAGTTAACCTTTCTTAAAGACACACGTCCATGGTCGAAAAGGTTTGAAGAGGATTAAAGGGATAGTTCACCCCCAAAAATAACTTTTTCTTTTTTCTATTGATCACTCACACCATGCAGACTTGAATTCATGGATATTTTTTTATACCTAAGCCAATAATGTGATGGTCAGCAGTGGTTCCCTATGGAGACACAAAGAGCCTGCTTTGTTCCCTATGGAGACACAAAGAGCCTGCTGTGTTCCCTATGGAGACACAAAGAGCCTGCTTTGTTCCCTATGGAGACACAAAGAGCCTGCTTTGTTCCCTATGGAGACACAAATAGTCTGCTTTGTTCCCTATGGAGACACAAAGAGCCTGCTTTGTTCCCTATGGAGACACAAAGAGCCTGCTTTGTTCCCTATGGAGACACAAAGAGCCTGCTTTGTTCCCTATGGAGACACAAAGAGCCTGCTGTGTTCCCTATGGAGACACAAAGAGCCTGCTTTTTTCCCTATGGAGACACAAAGAGCCTGCTGTGTTCCCTATGGAGACACAAAGAGCCTGCTTTGTTCCCTATGGAGACACAAAGAGCTTGCTGTGTTCCCTATGGAGACACAAAGAGCTTGCTGTGTTCCCTATGGAGACACAAAGAGCTTGCTTTGTTCCCTATGGAGACACAAAGAGCTTGCTGTGTTCCCTATGGAGACACAAAGAGCTTGCTGTGTTCCCTATGGAGACACAAAGAGTCTGATTTGTTCCCTATGGAGACACAAAGAGCCTGCTGTGTTCCCAAAAGGGTCAACTCAAATTACTACCTTAGGAATGTGACAAAAAATAATAATTTCCATGAATCCGTGAAGTTTCCATGAGGTGAGTAATGCATGTGTCTTTTTGGGAGTGAACTACTCCTTTAATTAACATAACTTAAAAGCTGGTTGGACAGACGTGTATTTCCTCCTCTCTCCAGCAGGGGGCAGTGATGCTGAAAACACAAACATCAAGTTAGAAGTTAGAACCAATCATTGTTCTGTGTGAACACAATGAACCTACAGAGGCGTCAATTGGGTATAGCAAGATGTGGCAGCTGCCCTACCTTGGCTACAGGGTGGGAAAAACATATTATCTTAATATAAGTGTCTGTTGCCGGTATGGTAGCATGACTGGTGTCTTGCAAGCGCACAAATTAAGTCATGCTGCCATACCTTAATCGTTTGCTGAACTGACACCACTGTGAACCAATAAGAATGAGTTTTATTAACCGTGTGAAAATTAAACCAGTCTAGATTTAAATTGTTAACACTATGAACCAAAATGTTTTGTATTAAAAGTGTGAAAATTAAACCAGTTAAAATTTTAATAAAATAGCTGAAACCACAGAAAACCTGACCCTAACCCTAACCTTCATTTTAGTTTTTAAACAATATTATTATATTTTTTCAATTGTAAAGGTAGTTTAACGTGTTTATAGTAATGAGTGTCTAGTTGTATCAGTTACATAAAGGTGTGTAGTTTAATGTGTGTACTAGTAATGAGTGTCTGTTAGTTGTGGTGTGTTTGTGTCGAACAGGAAGAGGAAGTGAACCTGGACGTGTGGGAGGAGTCTCAGGATGTGGGAGGAGTCTACAGATCGTCAGTCAGGTCTGTCGGCACCGGAGCATGACCTGATAGAACACACACACACACACACACACACACACACACACACACACACACACACACACACACACACACACACACACACACACACACACACACACACACACACACACTTTGAGAAGCAGTGGTATGAAACACACTTTTGATTTGGTCAATTACACTGTTACACTATTTGTTCTGGATTACTAGTGAATCTACTAAATCTACTGGTTAATGTCACAAATAGTGAATCTTTGTGTGCTTGTAGATCTGCTGTTTTCACTAGTTTAGTACATTGTATAGATGATTAATACAAAACGAACGGTTTTGGACATACAGGGTTTCCACCCGACAACGACGATATGCTATAAATATAAGGTGCTGGGAGTGAAAATGATAATGTAGGGGTGCCTCGGATTAAAAAAATATTCATGGGGTGCCCTGAGACAAGAAAGTTTGGGAACCCCTGCTCTCTAGGTCGTCCTCAGACGAGCCTTCCATCGTCGTTTCCAGTCATCCCGGCTCTCTAACAATGTTCCTTTTTGCTTTTCTGTGGTTGTCCGTTCCTGTCATGTGATCACTGATCACTTCCCCATGTGGGGAGAGTGATTCTTGCAGGTCTTTCAATCCGAGTGTATCAAAAAAAAGCAACTGGGTTCAGCAACTGGGTTCAGCACCGTTGATCTGACCAGTTTAACATTCCCCATTAGCTTCACCAGCGTCGGCAGGTTAGCATTTCACCAGGTTAACAGCCAATCACAAGCTTCTGCTGCCATAACCCATTTTCCTTTTTGATACACTCGGACTGAACGACCTGCAAAAAACTCTCTCCCTCCCCATGTGACCACTGATCAGCGATCACTTCCCCATGTGACCACTGATCAGTGATCACTTCCCCATGTGACCACTGATCAGTGATCACTTCCTCATGTGTCATGTGATCAGTTTCTCACACATCATTATGTAGTGTTTGAATGTTGATCAGACATGAATTAATTCATTTTAATGAATCATGTTAATCACCTTGTTTCTTCCTGTGGTAGTAGATTAATTAATGAATGTTAATCACCTTGTTTCTTCCTGTGGTAGTAGATTAATTAATGAATGTTAATCACCTTGTTTCTTCCTGTGGTAGTAGATGAGTCCACACAGACCCAACACCACGCCCAGAACCACACCAGAAGCTCCCACCGCCATCTTGGTTCTGTCTGCCTCTGACATGGAAGAATCTGACAAGACAATAACCATGTTATTACTAATCGAGAGAGAAAGGGGGGGAGGTAAGGGGAGGGGGGTGGAGGCGAGGAGAGCGAGAACCCGAGCAGAACCTGTACCCGTGAGGTACCCCCTCGAGAGAACCCGAGCGGATACCTCACAGGTCTGAGGCCCCCACCCTGAGCAAGCAATTTGCGACAATGGTAACGAAAAACCCCCTCTTAAGGAGGAGGAAACGTCAGGCAGATCCTGACTCTGGGGTGAACAGCCGTGCTGCCTCGACGGAGTCGGGGGGACAGTAAGGAACAAAGAGATGGTGGCGCTAGAAGAGGGGCATGTGAGAAATCAGGGCTGGAGGTTGTGGCAAAGTTTGGCATGGATAGGGCCAACGGTGCCAGAGATAAGAGTAGGGCCCAAAAGTGACCGTGATGTGATGTGACGTGACCTGACCTGACCTGACCTGACCTGACCTGACCTGACCTGACCTGACGTGACGTGACGTGACGTGACGTGACAGACAGACAGACAGACAGCCGGTGGAGCTTTTCATAGTAACTTCTGACAAATCAAATCATATCAAAACACTTTTGAGCGGTGGTCACACCGTCTCCATAGCGTGGCCGTGTGTGTAGGTATGTATGTATGTTTGTATGTATGTATGTATGTGGGTGGGTGGGTCTGTATGTAGCCTCAAGCCTGTGGTGTAGTACCTTTTATGACCACACATGTTAAGGGAGGGGCGCTGTTTTCAGGCCAGGCCAGGCCAGGCACACACACACACGCACACGCGCGCACACACACACACACACACACACACACACACACACACACACACACACACACACACACACACACACACACACACACACACACACACACACACACACACACACACACACAGGGGGGAAGGGGGGAGGGGTTGGTGGGTAAGAGGGTGCTGTTGAGACTAGCCTGGGGGGGGGGGGAGGTGACAGAACACAGAATATGTACAGTACAGTACAGTTAGGTACAGTAGAGTACAGTATACAGTACAGTTAGGTACAGTATACAGCACAGTAAAGTACAGTAAGGTAATACGCAGTTATTACTGTTGTTTGAGCACGCCCGAGTTTTTTCAAAACCTCCTTTTTTTTTTCAAAAAACCTTTTTTTTCAAAAACTTTTTCTTTTTTTCAAAAAACTTTTTTTTTTTAAAAAAGTCTAGAGTTCAGCGGCCTGAACTTGGTGGGTAAACCACCGCTCAGTTCACACAGGTGTGATTTTTTATTAATGAAGCACAGTTAAACCAAGCGTACATTGATCACAGTGCTGTACTGGTGAGGGATGAGAACAGATCATATTTAGAATGATGAAACCTCATATGTCCCAAACTGTTACTGTTCAGGATTCAAATTCAAAAGTTTCAAAAGTAACAGATCTACAAGCTCATAACGCTTGTTGATCTGCTGCTTTTGATGGTTATGTGTGTGTGAGGCTGCAGTGTGATCAAGAACGGGTTAATTAATAAAAAAATATAAATAAATATGAAGATAAGAGGTTTCTGCTGTCAGATTAATTTTTTGTGCTGACGACGCAGGATTGTGCAAGGCGTCTGTGACCGTGTTCAGCTTTCACTTCCCATCAGCACTGGTTTCCATGACGACTCAGCAACAGGCACACGCACACATAGACAAAGGGGAATTGAGCCCCTGCCCTTTTATCCTTCTGTAAAAAGTGCCCTCTCCAGACCATGAATGTAGATTTTACTCTAGGGTGAAAGAAATGCAAATGCCCTCTTTCCATGCCATACCTGAAGGCAGCATTCAAGAGAATTGCCTTGTCCAAACTCTCCTCAACTTGAATGCAGCATCTTAAGTTGCCCGCTCTGTGTAATCCATGCTGTTATGCCACATCTCCAGTATTCACTTGATTATGGATTATTGGTTCAGTGTGGTATCAAGCACCGAAAATAGCTGACTTCCAAGCTCACACCTGAGCTTGGAGGTCTGCTATTTTTGATATTTTAACTAAAAGGCCCTTTTAGAAATGTCAGCCCCTGCATCTCTAACATTCTCCGCGCGGCCCTAGGTTGACAGATTGGAGATAGATGGATCTGATGAGTTGACAGACTGCATGGTCTGTAGATTTTAGATGTCATGTGATCTGTGTGAGGCTGCAGATCAAGACAGGGTTAATTCATAAATACAAATAAATATGGAGATAAGAGGTTTCTGCTGTCCGTTTTTTTCTTTTCATTTTGTGCTGACGACGCAGGCTTGTGCTGGGAAGTGAAAGCTGAACACGGTGTTCAGCTTTCACTTCCCATCAGCACTGGTTTCCACAGCGGGAGCGTGTCGCTATTACTACATGTCATCTTTTCGACACCCGACTCTAACCCTCACCCTAACCTTAACCTCCGTGGAGTGAGTCACTAACCCTCCAGTCGAAATGATGGGCGTTCGAAAGAGCGCGATTTTCCCTCCACAGCAACAGGCCCTTTTAGCCGTCTGTAAAGTGTCCTCTCCAGACCATGAATGTAGATTTTACTATAGGGTGAAAGAAATGCAAATGCCCTCTTTCCATGCCATACCTGAAGGCAGCATTCAAGAGAATTGCCTTGTCCAAACTCTCCTCAACTTGAATGCAGCATCTTAAGTTGCCCGCTCTGTGTAATCCATGCTGTTATGCCACATCTCCAGTATTCACTTGATTATGCTTGGTTCAGTGTGGTATCAAGCACCGGAAATAGCAGACCTCCAAGCTCACAACGTGTCGCAGCGCAACATGTTGTGAGCTTGGAGGTCTGCTATTTTTGATATTTTCACTAAAAGGCCCTTATAGAAATGTCAGCCCCTGCATCTCTAACATTGTCTGCACGTCCCTGAGTTGACAGATTGGAGATGGATGGATCTGATGAGTTGACAGACTGCATGGTCTGTAGATTTTAGATGTCATGTGCACGTGCACGTGTGTGCACGTGTCTCAGAAAGTGACACAAAGACACCTGTGCAAGGATCATAATGCTCCTTATGATGTAGTTTGTTTTCCATGCATCATGTATGTACTGGACAGTTTGTCCATGTCTTTACCCTGACAACAACATTTTGCCCATGAAACTGCAATTAAAACCATAAATAGTGGTAGGCCTGTATGATGCCCCATTTCATGAATATAAACACACATAATAAATGGAGTGAAAGAGTTTCAAACGGTGCCTCCTGAGCACTGAGCAGATCTATTTTCAACACCGTGGTCAAAACATTTCAGTCCAGTTTTCATGTCAATAACTAGCCTATAAAACTTTCAAGCACATCCCAGGTGCCTGCATAATTTGGGGTAGCAACAATAAGGCTCACACCAATTTCTCCATGTGTCATCATTAAACATAACAGTAAATGTTTTTCCCCCTCCTAATTCAATGTTTTTTAATTATTTAACTGAATAATATCATGTATTTTTGGGGGGAATTTTCTTGAGTACCCCCTGCAGTACCTCCATTTGAGAAACACTGATGTATGTAACGGACAGTTTGTCCATGTATCATGTATGTAATGGAAAGTTTGTAGATTACAATATAAATTACAATATAGATTATATTTATATATTACAATATAGAATAGAGTAGATTATAGTGATATATTACAGTAGATTAGAGTATAAATTATGGTAGGTAATTAATATATTACTGTAGATTATTACATTTCTTGATTCACTGAATTGTTGAAATCAGCGGTCTGTTATTTCTTGATAACAGACCGCTCCGCTCTATAACAGACCGATGCCTAATCAAAGGCTGCACTGCTTGAATTCTGTGCCGTATCCAACACAAGAGCCATGTAAACAAACACACAGTGTCATTTAGAACTAAACGTTGCTCTCAAGAATGTTTTAAAAAATGTACACTGCATGATGTTTTTAGAAATCCCTGCAGGATAACCCCCTCGGCTTCACCTCAGAGGTTATCAACCTGTCGGGATTGTATTTCTCGTTAACAACTGCTCAGCCAGACTTTATATACATGAAGCTAGTTAGCATTTGTTTTTAGGTTTTTTAGAACCTTTTTTTCTTGACTGATTATATTGTTTTCTAGATATTCATTTGCATTTGTTATATTGCTGTTGATTTACTGACATATTATCTTGTTTATCATAGTGATGTTTTATCTGCTTATTGTAAGTCGCTTTGGATTAAAAGCGTCTGCTAAATGCCTAAACTGTAAACTGTAAACGTAACTCACCCCAGTGCAGTATTTTAGGTTCAGTCAGGCTGGGATGTTCCACCATGCATGAGATGCTCTCTCCTGATCTGTAGCACACACACACACACACACACACACACACACACACACACGCACGCACGCACGCACACACGCACACACACACACACACACACACACACGCGCGTGCAAGCATACACACACATATCATCATCACTATAGGTGTGTATTTCTATGTGTAGGTGTGTATTAGGTGTGTATTTCAATTTGTAGGTGTCTATTAGGTGTGTATTTCAATTTGTAGGTGTCTATTAGGTGTGTATTTCTATGTGTAGGTGTCTATTAGGAGTGTACTCCAGGTAGGAGTGGTACTGGTAGTACCAGTAGAGGTGTGTATTTCTATGTGTAGGTGACTGTTACTGTAGGTGTGTACCTGTGTGTGTACTCCAGGTAGGAGTGGTACTGGTAGTACCAGTAGAGGTGTGTATTTCTATGTGTAGATGTCTATTAGGTGTGTACCTGTGTGTGTACTCCAGGTAGGAGTGGTACTGGTAGTACCAGTAGAGGTGTGTATTTCTATGTGTAGATGTCTATTAGGTGTGTACCTGGGTGTGTACTCCAGGTAGGAGTGGTACTGGTAGTACCAGTAGAGGTGTGTATTTCTATGTGTAGGTGTCTATTAGGTGTGTACCTGGGTGTGTACTCCAGGTAGGAGTGGTACTGGTAGTACCAGTAGAGGTGTGTATTTCTATGTGTAGGTGTCTATTAGGTGTGTACCTGGGTGTGTACTCCAGGTAGGAGTGGTACTGGTAGTACCAGTAGAGGTGTGTATTTCTATGTGTAGGTGTCTATTAGAACAATGCTAGGGTCTTATTCTCTACCATTGAACGCCTTTTAAACCCCCCCCAGTCCTACAAGCAGTCACTCCCTGCCTCTAAAGCAAAGTGTAATGAGTTTGCATCCTTCTTTGACAACAAAATTGTTAACATTCGAGCTGGTATTACGAATAATACTGTCACAAATGCAAATGCGGTTAATGGTGCCATGTGTAAAAGCATCGATAAATCTAGGGGGAGCCTAGTATCATTTTGTGCAATTGATGAAGAGGAACTTCGTAAAACCATATCGCAAATGACATCGTCTTCTTGCTCGCTGGATGCAATACCCACGCCGTTTCTTAAAGAGGTTGTAGACTGTGTTATTGAAGATATCCTAAAAATAGTAAACAGCTCTATACAATCAGGTGTCTTTCCAGACTCACTGAAAACGGCTGTAGTTAAACCCTTACTCAAAAAACCCAACCTTGACCCGTCCGTGCTGGATAATTATCGACCCATCTCTAATTTGCCTTTTCTGGGCAAGGTCCTAGAAAAAATTATCTTTCATCAATTGGATGTGTTTCTGCAGAACAATAAGGTGCACAACAAATTCCAATCCGGCTTCAGGAAAGGACACAGCACAGAAACTGCACTTTTAAAAGTTATTAATGATCTTAGGGTGGCTGCTGATAACAAAGATGTGTCCGTTCTCCTACTGCTGGACCAATCGGCGGCTTTTGACACAATTGACCATACAATTCTAATACAACGTCTCGAACACTGGGTAGGACTGTCAGGTACAGCTCTGTCCTGGTTTTGCTCTTATCTGACAGGCAGAAGCTACTCTGTTAATCTAGCTGACTTCGAGTCAAACAAACACAACATCTGCTCTGGTATTCCACAGGGCTCGATTCTTGGTCCTTTATTATTCTCCCTCTATATACTGCCGCTGGGAGAACTTATTTCCGCTCACGGTGTGAATTTCCATTTCTATGCTGATGACACCCAGTTGTACCTTTCGGTGGCTACGGACGACCCCTGTGCTCTAGACCCATTGCTGACGTGCGTGTCCAGCATAAAATGCTGGATGAGTGAGAACTTTCTCAAGCTAAATGAGGACAAGACAGAAGTTCTCATAATAGGTTCTACTGCCCAGAGAGAATCAATAATAAATAGACTTGGTAACCTGGCTAAAGAAAATAACACCTCTGTTAAGAACCTGGGGGTGATCATTGATGCTGAATTAAATTTTAATACACACATTAATCATGTCACGAAGATTGCCTTCTTTCACCTTAGAAATATTGCGCGAATTAGAGCCTATCTGTCGCTGAACGATGCAAAAACGCTGATCCACGCTTTTGTTTTCTCTCGGCTTGATTACTGCAACGCACTTCTCTCTGGTCTGCCAAAGAAAACAACTGACAGATTACAACTTGTTCAAAATGCAGCAGCCAGAGTTTTAACAAAAACTAAGATAAGAGAACATATTACTCCAGTTTTAGCGTCGCTACACTGGCTCCCGGTTGTTTTTAGGATTGATTTTAAAATTCTTTTACTTGTTTATAAAGCTCTAAATGGTCTGGCACCTTCGTACCTCTATAACTGCCTGCATAGATATGTTCCAACCCGCCCACTCAGGTCCTCTAGTGCAGACCTACTTGAGGTGCCAACAATGACATATAAAAAATATGGTGAAGCAGCTTTCTGCTTCTATGGACCGACAGCTTGGAATAAACTACCACTACACCTAAGACAGGCAGCCTCGGTGGATAGCTTTAAAGCACAGCTCAAGACCTATTTCTTTACTCTTGCTTTTAGCTAAATTTTTTAATCCCTATGCTGCTATTGACGTCCGCACGGCTCTGAAATTGTTCTTCAATGTTCTATGCTTTTATTTTTTCTTGCTTTATTGTAATCATTTTACTTATCTCTTTTTTATGTATTTTTTATTTCTATTTTACTTTTTCTCTGTTAAGCACGTGTGCTTCATTTTATGCTCTGTAAAGCACTTTGAGCTGCATTTCATGTCATGAAAGGTGCTATACAAATAAAGTTTTATTATTATTATTATTATTATTATTATTATTAGGTGTGTACCTGGGTGTGTACTCCAGGTAGGAGTGGTACTGGTAGTACCAGTAGAGGTGTGTATTTCTATGTGTAGGTGTCTATTAGGTGTGTACCTGGGTGTGTACTCCAGGTAGGAGTGGTACTGGTAGTACCAGTAGAGGTGTGTATTTCTATGTGTAGGTGTCTATTAGGTGTGTACCTGGGTGTGTACTCCAGGTAGGAGTGGTACTGGTAGTACCAGTAGAGGTGTGTATTTCTATGTATAGGTGTCTATTAGGTGTGTACCTGGGTGTGTACTCCAGGTAGGAGTGGTACTGGTAGTACCAGTAGAGGTGTGTATTTCTATGTGTAGGTGTCTATTAGGTGTGTACCTGGGTGTGTACTCCAGGTAGGAGTGGTACTGGTAGTACCAGTCTCCATCAGCGGTCTCGGTGTCGGACACCCCAGAGGTGGTCTCTTCTCCGTCTCTCAGCCAGGTGACCAGGATGGCTTTAGGGTAGAAGTCATAGGAGCTGCACACCAGCATGTGGCTGTGTCTGCTGGAGTAGGGCAGGGCTGAGCTCAGTCTCACAGAGGGCTCCACTGGAATCACACATAGTAATACAATTATTCAATCAATCAATCAATCAATCAATCAATCAATCAATCAATCAATCAATCAATAAATCAATCAATCAATCAATCAATCAATCAATCAATCAACCAATCAATATCATATAAGGTGCCTATAACATGCTACCATAAGACGTCAGAACAAAGTTCTTATGGTGAAGGTTTGAACTACTAAATGATAACTGATCTTTAATAATGTTTTATTGCAACCGTCAGGTCATATTTACTACCAAAACCTCCACCGGCTGTCTCTCAGTCTGTCAGTCTGTCAGTCTGTCCGTCGTGTCACACTTTTCCCCAACTCATATCTCCGCCACCATTGCCAAACTTTTGCACACACACTCCTTGCCTGCCAATTCACAACCTCCACCCCACCAGGGACCCCCGGAGCTCCAGGGACCCCCAGGGACCCCCTTCTGCCACCACCAAAAAGTGCAAAAATGACCACCCAAACGGGGCTGTTCACTGGGAATTCCCAGGGACCACCGACTCCTGGTGCTCCAGCATGGATGCCCCTAGTGGAGGACCCCCGCCACTGCAGCGCACATAAAATGCTGTAACTTGGGCTAGGAGCGACCGGGAGAGCCGGGGCCGGTACCCACGCGTCCGCCTCGGCGGCGCCAAGAGAGCCGTCAACATGAATCTGTCCCATACAGATTATGCCCTAAAATCATGCAAATCGGTTCACAGTATGTCTCATGTCATCAACATGGATCTGTCCCATATAGCGCCACCATCTGGCCAATTTTTTCAAATACATTTTTGGACACTGCTCCTACACATTTTGCCCTAAAATCACGCTGCGACCTGACGGTCGCATATCTCCCGATTAGGGAGTCTTACTGGTAGATCTCACAGAAAGGTGTGTGTGTGTGTGTGTGTGCGTGCGTGCGTGCGTGCGTGCGTGCGTGCGTGCGTGCGTGCGTGCGTGCAGGTATGCATGTGTGCATGTGCGTGTGTTTAAATACTACAACACAAAACATTTGTATGGAGTGGTATATGCACTGGTGAACTTTTGACTTTCAGTGTAGTTGGTGAACATGTCACATGACCTGGTCTTAAGTCATTAGATTAAAGTTAACATCATTAATAATGATTAATTATTATTTAATGTTGTAGTTAATATGAGGTGATGATCATCTCACCTCTCTTCTCCAGAACAGAGTTGTAGTCTGACTCAGCGTGGGGTTTGCAGTAGACCTCTGCCCGTGATCTTATCACTCTCATGAATGTAGCATCTTTATTGAAGCGCTCTGCATTCTTCACACCATGCTCAGTGTAACCCACCCACACCCCCACCCTGCTGTCAAACCTGAACATCTCATCTCCATTGAAATGCTGTGACTGTATGTACTGGATGTCATTCAGCTCAGTGGAGTTGAACACACAGTCTGTCATTATATAGAATAGATATCCATCTGAAAATAGAAAATTATAAATATCATCAATCTGAGTGTAGATGTTTACATCCCACTTTAAACTTGTAAAAATGCAATTCCTATTTTTATCCTTACATTATCATATTTTTCATCTTTAGTCTCAGCTGTCCATCTACTCTTACCTGTACTGCATATACCCACAGAAATATATGTCTGTCTGTCTGTCTGTCTGTCTGTCTGTCTGTCTGTCTGTCTGTCTGTCTGTCTGTCTGCCTGCCTGCCTGCCTGCCTGCCTGTCTGCCTGCCTGCCTGCCTGTCTGCCTGCCTGTATGTCTGTCTGTCTAAACATCATAGTTATATATCATAATGTCAACACAGTGAGTTCAGTAATTAAATAAAGTTTACCTGCTCCATAGAGACAGAAGCTCAGTGAAACACAGAGCCAGAGATGAGATGAAGTCATGATGAGTTGAGATGTTTCAGAGTTTAGTTGAAGTGTTGATGAGTTGAGATGTTTCAGAGTTTAGTTGAAGTGTTGATGAGTTGAGATGTTTCAGAGTTTAGTTGAAGTGTTGATGAGTTGAGATGTTTCAGAGTTTAGTTGAAGTGTTGATGAGTTGAGATGTTTCAGAGTTTAGTTGAAGTGTTGACGTTCTGATGAGGAAATGAACACTAACACTTCAACAACAGTCGCTATCTCTACAACCAATGAAAAAACGTCATTCACTCTCATCACTAGTTACCAGGCAGACATCAAACCAAAACTACAGCAAATTAAACCAGCAAATTCACCTCGCAAAAGTGACACCTCTGTGATACCTGATCATAACTCTGAAATAACCCCCATTTCTCAATCCTTAGAAATGAGGGATGCAGTAGTTAATGAGAGAGAGAGAGAGAGAGAGAGAGAGAGAGAGGGAGAGAGAGAGAGAGAGAGAGAGAGGGAGAGAGAGAGAGAGTGAGAGAGAGGGGGGGGGGGGAGAGAGAGAGAGAGAGAGAGAGAGAGAGATGAGAGAGAGAGAGAGAGAGAGAGAGAGAGAGAGAGAGAGATGTTTATATTGCATCTTGGGGGGAAAAAAAGAAGAAAAAAAAAACGTGTTGGACAGGAACTGTAAAGCCTCTATCAGAGTCCAAGGTGAAGAGCTATCCACCGCAAATTTAGGTGGAAAGCTTTCCACCTCAAGTCAGAAAATAAGTGAAGGCCATCATAGTCAGTCACGGTGAAGTCCTATTCACCGTGACTGACTGGTCTAGATCGACCAATCAGTGAACGGGGTGAAGAGCCTATCTGTCTGAAAGTAAAAACAGAGAGATGTGTCGCGGTGGAAAGCACCGCGAGGAATGACGTAACGTTGTAGTTTTATGACTCAAAAAGACTACAACGCGGTGGATAGCTCTTCACCGCGGTACCGACTCTGATAGGGGCTTAATGTTCGGTGCAGAAATAAATAAAAGCCTGTTCCAAATAGCTGCCTTCGGTGGCTTGTTCTTTTAAACACCCAGGGTCCATGCAGATTGATCGCCTGGCTACTATTTGGAAATATAATCATATCTCATCAATATGATGCAGATAGAAAATCTTATCCCCACGCTAAAACTTGTTGTGACATTTGTGGTTGTTCCTGTGTATCTCTGTGTGTACAGGCCAGGGATGCTGTGTGAAACAAAACAAATTGCGTGTTTTGGTTGTGTTACATTGAAAAATGGATTACCCAAATTCCAGTGCTTCAATATGCAATACAAAGGGTTTGGAATACTAAAGCCCAGATGTCACAATATTTAAACAAGTCTATAGAGCATCACAGTGGAAGTGGTTTACTGGTCCCATTAAAAATCTCCCATTCCTTTTCCCCATAGACTTTTACACAAATATTTATAACAATTATGTTACGCCTAGAACCAAGCCATCCAGAGTGATGCTCCATGGGAATTCAGAATGGGGGGAAAACATGACCCAGGTAGGATGCGTACATTAATTCCAGTGGTGTGATATTGATTCTAGAAGTGTGGGTCCTCTAAATTCATGAAGTCATGCACGCACACTGTTTTTATTGTTAATTAGTGTGTGCAAATGAGGCGCGTGTGCGTGCAGCAAAATAAGTGTGGGTTCGCCGAGCCCATGCGAGCCCATGGCATCTCACCCTGGTTAATTCAGACTTCGGTACTCAATTCACTGTGGATTACTATTACCTCTTCTACTGACTCTGGATTAGTAGGCCTATTACCTGGTGGTGTTTTGTAAAAATTACAGAGGATGTCTGTGTTTTTAATCATGTGTGAATCAACCATGCACATGTTTTTGTAATCATTCCAGGGTGAATTACCAACCATACTTTGGCAAACAGCGGTAAGGTGAAAATAGTCCATAGCAAATAAACAGAATTGATTTTTTAACAAGGATTTAGTTTTTCTCTGTGTCTTTTTTTTGTTTAAAGAAATCATCTAATTGGTTGAGGTTTAAACCTTTATTAGGTTTAAACCTCAACTTGGGGGGGGGGGGGGGCAACGGTGACAAATGAAAGATATTGTATCGATGTTCTGGAATGTGTCAGCTACAGTTCATCCTTATGGTAAATAAAGTCGTACTCGTCCAACCCTGACTGCTGTGATATTTATTTTACAGCTGCGTACGTGAGGTTCACACATATAAAATACATTGCTTATCCTGTGTATAGAAAACAGACACCGGGATCATTTGTAAATTGTGCAAAGCACTTTATTTATAGGAGATTATTTTTTTAAATAGAGAGGATCTAAGACTTTAAGGCAAGACACTACAGGTGAATAGGGTAAAAAAAATAACAATAGCTACCACAATGAAACTTTTCCAGTTGATCACTTACATCAAGACTAAGAATTTTAGTTTTTCTGAAATTATATGTTTAGATATACAAATGATGCATCACATGCGCTAATAATGCCCAATGTTCATACTTTTCACGTTTTCAGGTACATAAATCTGAAGATTGGATAATGCCAGGTTCAAAACTATTGTCTCCTTTTCTTGACATATTAGAGACAACACAAATTACAGAGGGCATTTTAGATCTCTTTTTATCACTCCATAAGTGTCAACAGGCATAAAATGTGATGTAAATCAGGCTATGAATGATATATCCACAAACCCTTCTGTAAATCAGGATATCGATGAGAATAAAACTGGAAGGTTTGGTGTATGTGGGTGCAACTGAAGTGGAGATTTTTGTACCCAAGTATGAGGAAAAACACATTTTGAGGAAAACGGTCTTTAAAGATGTTAGAGTCATCAAAAACACCTGTCCTCGGTTCCGGTTTCATATGTCATGAACAGTTTTATTTGCACTGATTTCCTTTGATGAGGAAGAAGGTTCCCATGGCAACCCCCAGCAGAGCGATGGTCAGCCCCGCCCCACAGAACACAACTGGACCCACACTGGACTGGACCTGGACCTCCACATCTGGAGAGAAACACACACACACACACACACACACACACACACACACACACACACACACACACACACACACACACACACACACACACACACACACACACACACGTAAGATATTATAATCAAGATTGTTTGTTTATTAGCACAGTATTTAGTAACTGAGTTACCCAAACTAATTGTTATTGCGTCAGGTCGCAGTTACTACCAAAACCTCCACCGGCTGTCTGTCAGTCAGTCAGTCTGTCTGTCAGTCAGTCTGTCAGTCTGTCCGTCACGTCACACTTTTCCCCAACTCATATCTCCGCCACCGTTGCCCCAATCCATGACAAACCTTGCACACACACTCCTTGCCTGCCAATCCATAACCTCCACAACCTCCAGGGACCCCCGGAGCTCCAGGGACCCCCAGGGACCCCCTTCCGCTGCCACCAAAAAGTGCAAAAATGACCACCCTAACGGGGCTGTTCACGGGGAATTCCCAGGGACCACCGACTCCTGGTGCTCCAGAATGGATGCAAAAGTGGTCGCACCCCTAGTGGAGGACCCCCACCACTGCAGCGCACATAAAATGCCGTAACTTGGGCTAGGAGCGACCGGGAGAGCCGGGGCCGGTACCCACGCGTCCGCCTCGGCGGCGCCAAGAGAGCCGTCAACATGAATCGGTCCCATATAGCGCCACCATCAGGCCGATTTTTTCAAACACATTTTTGGTCACTGCCCCAACAGATTTTGCTGTTTCTCTATCAAACCGTGACACATCAATCAATCAATAACGCCTGAGCCTTGCTGACCATCTACTTTTCCACCTTCAGATGTGTCTCTACTTCTCATAATCCCCAAATGTTTAAAATATTTTCCCAAATTTTGGCCTGTAGGCGGCTTTGTCCTGTGATGCGATTTACATCACAAATGGGCGTCAACAAGCAGCGCACTCCCAGTCCCAACTGCCTGCAAGCAGAGATGGAGTGAGGGGGAGGGGGCAGTTCCAGAGAGAGCAACATCACAGTCTGTCTGCTTCACACCAGGGGGGCAGGGCTAGTATATATAATAGAGAACAGATAGCCCCACCCCCAGCTATCCATTTCAATGCAAGTGCTCAGTGGCGTTTTGAAGCATGTGGAAGTAGCTGAATCCAGATCATCTGAATGATCCGATTTTTCTTACGTCACAAAAGTCAAACGACGTCCATTGAACCCCATATCAGACCCCAGCGACGCGCTTTTTTGCTTGTGCATGTATTTTTCACCCTGCCTGCAGTTCCAGCTTCAATATTTACAAGCCATTCTGGGGGCTTGGCATAGGATGGTGACTGAATGGCTCCGGGCGGGGCTTTTAAAGGCAACAAGTGCCCCCCTATTCTCCAGGCAACACTCGGCTGTTTGACTTAGGTTGCTATGCTAGCGGTTTCGATGTGATGTTCACCCACATAGCAGCTAAATCTGGATGAAATGGATCGAATATGGTTCTTAACATGAGATTGATCTAACACTTTTTTCCCTATTTTTTGGCAAAATATATTATGTGACTTTATAACTAACACACACTGGCTGTTCCTGGAATCTGGCTGCATGGTAAACAAGGAAATGTCTCTTCCTGGTGGCAGAGAAGTGTACCTTTTTCTTCAATATTGAATGATTTTCATGTTGCCATGTCTGTAATTGTTTTAGTAAAGCAATAAGCCACGCTTCGCCTCGTGGCGTACCACGCCTCTCAGACATTATAAAATACTCCCGCAACCTTCGGCCTCGTGTCTAACAATATTTCATTAAACAGTGTCTATGAGGACAGAGTTAATTCATAAACAGTATTTAATTATAAACATTGTCTATCAAGACAGAGTTCTTACCCCACAGTCTGGTCTGAGGGCTGCTCAGTGATTGGTGGTTGACCGTACAGCTGTAGATGTCTCCCTGCTCTGGAGTGAACTTCAGTCTGGAGAACTGGCTGAAGGTTCCATCCTGGTTGGGGTACGGGACGCTGGTGGTGATGTCATTGGTCAGGTTGAGGGTGTTCCTGGTCCAGCTGATGCTGATTGGAGCAGGGTAGAAGCCAATCACATGACAGATCAGAACGTTGGCCACGCCCACTTCTACCTCATGTTTGGTGAACATGATGGGGGTGTGTGGTTCTTCTGTAGACACACACACACACACACACACACACACACACACACACACACACACACACACACACACACACACACACACACACACACACACACACACACACACACACACACACACACACGGAAAGACACACTGTTACTCCGCGAGTGTACAAATGGAACCAAATGTGGACCCTTACAGGTCTGTAACTGAGAGTGTACAAATGGAACCAAATTACACTTAAACATTAACATGTTTTATATCATTTATATTTAAATGTTTTAATTAAAGTCAAACACTGTACAGTATGTTCATAATTAGTGTAATTAATATTAATTGTTGTATTAATAGTTATAATCAGTATTTACCCAGTTTCACAGGTGGGTTCTTGTAGGCAGAGAGAGCATCCTTCAGGTTGGCTTTGCAGACCTCCTGAAGATTCAAAGCTACTTGATAACCATCTCTGACGGTGATTTTTGGATCCATGAAGTCAGGCTGAGGCCCCTCCCCCTCCCCTTTGTTGAAGTCAGCGTACCAGATCACCTCTCCATCCACTCCATACATGAGCTCTGCATCAGTGTTTCTATCTGGTTGTGAACAGCCTATGACTTGAGTATCCCTGTGTATCACTGTACAGAAAACACACATTATATCAATAAATAAACATCTTCAAAGTGACAATAACACCATCACATGTTAAACATTCATGTTTGGTTGTAAAGTTCAATATCATTTCTCAATCTCAAGAACAGATGCAGTGGAACCAAACAGAGAGGGCGCTGTTTTCACTTTCTTTGATGATGGCTGGTCAGACTTAGCTCTGGTCCAGCGCTTCACCTCCCGCATTGCTCCCGGTGAAGCGCTGACAGACTCCTCGGGAAACGCATGGACTCGAGATTGTCGGGCTCTCCGAGCGCTCAATACTAGTCAAAATAAACAAAACCGTTTCACTACTCACCAAACCAAAGGTCGTTTTGCGCTGTTGAAAGTCTATTCTCCGCGGTGGTGAACCCCTCAGCACCCCACCTACTCTGTAAAATACATTATTTTTGGCATGAAATAAAGTGCATCCAACTCGACCGCCGCTTATTTCCGGGTTGTGAACCATTGTATCTGCGGTGGCCGCTAGGTGGCCTGACGTGTGTGCGTTTTATTTCATGACAAAAATAATGTATTTTACAGAGTAGGTGGGGTGCTGAGGGGTTCACCACCGCAGAGAATAGACTTTCAACAACGCAAAACTACCTTTGGTTTGGTGAGTAGTGAAACGGTTTTGTTTATTTTGACTAGTATTGAGCGCTTGGAGAGCCCGACAATCTCGAGTCCATGCGTTTCCAGAGGAGTCTGTCAGCGCTTCACCGGGAGCAATGCGGGAGGTGAAGCGCTGGACCAGAGCTAAGTCAGACTGAGTTCAATATGATGTTAAAGGACAGTTGATATATTACAATAAAAAAGGTAACACTTTACCGGTAATAACAGTAGACCTATAGATATGATTTATATGATTATACTTACTACCTGGGATAATAACAGTAATATGTATAAATATATTCTATATAATAACAAATAGTAACACTTACTTCCTGGGATGGCTCTGACACCAAGTAGAGAGGAGAGGATGAGGAGGGTGGCTGGAATCTTCATCATCACTGAACTGAACTGGAGTTCATTAAATGTAATTTAATTAAACAGACCAGATTAAACAGATCAGATTAAACAGATCAGATTAAACAGACCAGATTAAACAGATCAGATTAAACAGATGTTTACGACAACAGAAGTTCTGCAGTCTGACGGAGAAAGAAGGAGGGTGTGTTCTGGTGTTTAGAAGAATCAGCCAATCAGAATAAAGATATGATGTCACATCATCTGTCTCCAGGGAGACCATAGTCTGGAATTTTGAAGAAAAGCATAGTTGGAATTGTAAATAAATAAATAAAGAAACAAACAAACAAACTCAGTCCAACACCACTGGTACAACGTTAGTCTAGATCACCCATATGGTTCCTGGTGTGTGTGTGTGTGTGTGTGTGTGTGTGTGTGTGTGTGTGTGTGTGTGTGTGTGTGTGTGTGTGTGTGTGTGTGTGTGTGTGTGTTAGGGCATTCACGAATAAAGATTTTTAGTATTCGAATTATTCAACCTCAAAGTATTCAAATAGTCGAATATTCGACAAGACTGACCAAACTGTCAAATATTAAGTAGGCCTAAGCAATAGGCGAACATTGTGAAAATAGCAGATCTACATGCTCACAACGCCTCGCGTTGCGAGGCGTTGTGAGCATGTAGATCTGCTATTTTCACAATATTTATCTGCGGAACCGAGTCACATTAAATGTAATACCTACAATTCAAGTGCTTGTCAGGGTGGGGGTCCCCAGTTCAAATAAGTTTATTTTGGGGGTCACGGCCTAAAAAGGTTTGAGAACCACTGGTATAGAGCATTAACACATTCATCCACCAGGGGCATTGATAACTCATTCTTATGACTTCCTATCTAGCCAAGCTTTATAAACTATATATTTTTGAAAGAGAAAACAATAAAAATAAGCGAATATTCGACTTCGGTGAACAACGTTGAATAGTGACTTTGATATTCGAATATTTGGTGAATGCCCTTGTGTGTGTGTGTGTGTGTGTGTGTGTGTGTGTGTGTGTGTGTGTGTGTGTGTGTGTGTGTGTGTGTGTGTGTGTGTGTGTGTCAAAGCCAATCAACAAGCAACACTCTGAATGTGTCATCATAATCACAGCTATTAATCAGCATTATTTGTGTGGGTTTATTATATTAATTTAATTACAAAACGCTTGATTCTATCGTTCATGTTTACTTGAAACCTGCTTCTTACTGGAAACTCCCCACTCTATTTTCACTTCCTGCTTCACTCATCAGCCAATCAGAAAGTAACAATGTATTATTTTGTTCAGCGTCACCTGTTGCTAGGGGCAGACTTTATTGCCACACACATTACAGCAGACACATAGGGTGCGTTTGGATACAGTACTGAGCGCACTGACAATACAAACAAATAGGCCTACGTCAGTGTGATCCTGATGTGCATTTCCAAACGCACCCTTTAAGACATGATAACGATGTGTAACGATATAGTAACTGCATCAAAATATCGTTTCTAATTTAAAAAATCGAATACATTGAAATGAAAACAGCTAAAATCAAATCGTATCGTTTTATCGTATCGAACCGGCAGTGCAAAAAATCGGTTGTATCGATACTACCTACTTTGTATTTAGCATTTTTAAGAAAAACATTTTTAAAGGAGGGGTTTAATTACTTTTCCATTCCATAAAGCTACACTGGTCTATCGATATATGACTTGTGTGTAATCTCTGGGTTCATGTCAAGGTGCAGGTTTGTCCTTATACAGTATTGGCAGATAATCACAGTGTTTACTTATTTATATCCATAATAATACATGTTTCCCTTAAAAACCTACACTATCCACACCTTTCACACAGATTAATTTCTTTGCTAAATAGTTACTATATCGATTTTAAATCATTGAATCGAATCGTATCGTATCACCATGAATGATCCAATATCGTCAGTATCGTATCGTCAACCATGTATCGTGATATGTTTTGAATCGTTATTAAAATGTATCGTTACACCCCTACTGTGTAGTAAACAAAACAAACAAATCATAATAATAAGTTGAGTTGATTTAAGATGCAGTTCAGTGGTTTGTACCAGGGGTTTTCAAAGTGGGTGCTGTGACAGCAGTCCAGGGGTGCAGCGAGATAATAACCATTTAGTATCATTTTAAACTTGAAGTTATTTTCAGACAGTTCTTACCAAAATGGCTGTTATCTCAACGTTTTCCTCGCAACATAAATGTCTGATAAAATGAATATCAAATATCTAAATACTGAATGAAGAAACGTAAAAACTGTCATGGGGTGAAACACAATTATTTTAGTTTTTTCTTATTCTGATTCCAGGTCAAGGGTCACATGATGGACAGCAGACCTACTGGACAGTGGATCTCACAGACCTATACTGGATCTCACAGACCTACTAGGACTCACAGCCTGTCACAGGGGTGTGACGGGTGTCACAGGGGTGTGACGGGTGTCACAGGGGGTGTGACGGGTGTCGCACCAAATTCTGGACCCTGGGTACAAGGATTCACTCACATTGTGTGCTTTACAACTATTGAAAAATAGGAGATCTACAAGCTCACAGCGCGGCACCGAGTGCCGCGATGCGAGCTTGTAGATCTGCTATTTTTAAAAGCAAAATTTTAGTTACTTAGTGTTCGCTTATAAAATAGTTTCAACAAACAGGACAGCAGTCTCACATGGACATTGAGGCGTTACCGAAGTACAGAAGGATGTACTGACAAGATGTGACGGTTTTCATAGTTAACAAAGATTTGCACAATTACGACTTTTCAAAAATAGCAGATCTACAAGCTTGTATGTCTGCTATTTTTCAATAGCTAAAGTATAAAATAATGAAGGCCCCTCCACCTTGGGCCCTGGTAACTCAGTCCCACTTTCCCCCCCCCCCCCCCCCCTTGTGAGGCCCCTGAGGACTCATGAACACACGTACTGTGACAAGCGTTCATGTTACAAACATCTGCATCCGCACATCTGCGTGACACGAGTGTCAAAGACCGTGGTGTTGTCACACCCACACCGGTGACCCGTCATGTCCTGTTACCGCCCTCACAGTGCGGGCTCAGTCGCAACAGAACTCGACAGGCCACCACTCCTGGCGTGACAGCGGGCTAGCAGCAGCTCGGCTGGTGTAGGCTAACTAAGTACATTTATTCAAGTAGGTCTACTGACTGACTGACTGCCGTTTTTTTTAGTGCTTTTTCCACCTACCTTTATAAAAATCAATTAGTCAACTAGTATAAAGTCAGAGCTTTACAAACCACTTTATCCATTCTTATGATGGCTATTCCAACAAAGAGCAAATCTAACAAGCTCTTACACGCTTTTACATCTGCTATAACATATTGAAAATGTTGTAAATGTTTGGAGGATTTTGAACTTTATTATTATAATGTTTTTCTTCTCTTGTGGGGGTCCCTGGAACAAAACCTTCTTCAAATGTGGGTCCATGGCCAAATAGCCTAAATATAGATATATAACATACACTGAGATACAAACAGCCAACATATCAATCAATCACCTAGATCTCCATATATGGAGCTGACCATATATGGAGATCTAGATTCCCAGATGATGTCCTGTTAGGGCAACCACACTAATAGAACCCCTTTTATGCCCATCAATATTAAGCCCATATTGTGGGACCTCAGGCATCTTACTGGTAATGTACTGTATTATGCTTATGTCTTTGGTCTCCAGTAGTGACCAGAACCTACAGAAGATACATTATTATAAACCCATCAAGACCTGGAATCATTTTATACTTTAGCTATTGAAAAATAGCAGATATACAAGCTCACAATGTGGCACTTGGTGCCACGCTGTGAGCTTGTACATCTGCTATTTTTGAAAAACTGTGAAAAATAAGTTTGCTAATCTCTAAATATATTTTTTTTCAAAGCAAACCTTTGTCACTCAAATCCGTGGCTGAATTTGCGGGGTCCTCGACACCAAAAGGTTTGAGAACCACCGATTTAGTAACCTCGCGTCACCAGGTATCCGTTTACAACGGGCCGTTTGATCCGTTCTAGGCAGAAACCACAGAAGCAGCAGCGTCGCTTTGTTTTGGTTCCCCCGTTTGTTTCCCCAATCCCTATTAAAATGCTCCAGTAGCCTAGTAGTGTATAGTCTTGCCAGTCGCTACGAGTTGGACTAAATGATGCATTTCCCAAAAGCTAAACTACGCCGCATCTAGGGGTTTATTATGTAGGCCCTAAAAGTATGTCCTTGAGTGCAGGGGAATTATTTTGGGTTAAAACTGTTTCCGGTTTGATAGTTCCGGTGTGGGTTAAAGATCCACTCGCTCTGCCTTTTCTGCTCGCTTCCGGCGCTTGCGACTGACGTCACAAATGTGGCTGAAAACAGCAGACCTACAAGCTCAAAACGCATAGCAAGCGCAACGCTTTGTGGGCTTGTAGATCGGCTGTTTTCGCCACCCAACACAGCCACCGGTGCCCAGTCGTTTTTAGAATACTACAGCTACATGGATTATTAATTCTTATTGAACACAGGAAAATAACACGTTTCTTTAAGAATATTTATTATTAAAAGAAACTATTTACTATATTAATAATATAGTAATAGTTTATTTTAATATAGTAATAATAATAATATAGTAAATAGTTTCTATATTAATAATATAGTGAATAGTTTCTTTTAATAATACATATCAGCGGTGAGAGACACCCCGGTGGTCAGCAGCGAGGCCCCCGCCGCTGGCCCCGTGGTCAGCGGCAAGACCTCCGCCGCTGACCGTCACCGGCGAGGCGAGGTGACCATCGGGTCTCCCGGTGGAGGATCGACGGATCCCCGCACGGTAGCCGAGTCAGCCGCCCTGCGGGGGTCTCTCGCCGCGGTCACCACGGGGTGGTGGTCAACACGTGATGGTGGTCTCCCGGTGGAGGGTCGACGGATCCCCGCACGGTAGCCGTGAGTCACCCGCCCTGTGGGGGTCTCTCGCCGCCGACAACGAGCTCGCTCACGGCCACCGTGCCGCTGACCCCCGCTCCTCTCACGGACCTCCGCTGGAGGTCCGTGAGAGGACACGGGGGTCAGCGGCTCCGTGGTCGGCGGCGAGAGACCCCCGCAGGGCGGCTACTCACGGCCACCGTGCGGGGATCCGTCGACCCTCCACCGGGAGACCACCACTCACGGTCAGTCACGGACCTCGCCCTGTGGTCGGCGGTGAGAAACCCCCGCAGGACGGCTGACTCACACTGAGGTCTCTCGCAGACCACCGGTCCTCAGGGGGGTACCTCAGTACTGTTATTTATTATTAAAAGTTACTTGGAATTTTCCGCAATAAGAATTAATGCAATACTGTTAATTATTATTAAAAGTTACTTTGGGGGATGTTGTTAGTCCTTGTTCAATAAAGGTTTGAAGAGGAAAAGCCAATCACAACATCATATTGTGTGCCGTCAGTTGCAACCGCCGGATGTGCAGAGTAGAAATGGCAGGCGCGCAGATCTGGACCAGACACCGGCCAAAGTGTAGTCCGTCTACAACAGGACTTTCCGCTCCGAACTGCACGAAACCCCGAAAAGTGAAGGGATCCCAGACTACTGATTTAGAGGACATATCGGGTCAATATATTCAAAGACTTGCACACATTTAATTGATTTCTCAAAAATAGCAGATCTACAAGCTCACAGGGCACCGAATGCCGCGCTGTGAGATTGTAGATCTGCTATTTTTCACTTGTTAAAGCCTCTAAATGGGTTAATATATATATTTGTTTACAAAGGCTACATTATTACTCCTGTTTCCTTCCTGTAAAACAAAACAAAAATAAATCCAAATTCCAAGTTTTCATGGAAACAAACAAACAACGTCTGTCAGAATATCTTCAAATATTTAATCGATAAAAATGTGATTTTACAAAATGTACAGCAAGAGAATTATGTAAATCGACTCGCCTCTCATTGGTTTACAGCAAGGCGGTTGTGTCAAATGTTGCGTCTACAAGCGCGTGCACACACACACCCACACCCACACCCACACACACACACACACCCACACCCACACCCACACCCACACACACACACACACACACCCACACCCACACCCACACACCCACACCCACCCACACCCACACCCACAGCGACGTATTCTTACAGTCACGTGTAAACCTGTTCCCTAAAATAAAAACCTCCTATAGTGCCACCATGAGAGGCCAAGGTCACACAATCTGATGGGTAATCAAATGCTGTGTAACACCAAAATAGCGGTAAAAAAATCCCATCACACACAGATTTGGAGGGCCCTCCTGTAGTAACTCTGAGGACCCCCCTGTTGAAGACCCCTGATTCAGGTCGTAGTATTATAAGAGTCTGGGGCTGGGGAGGGGTTGTATTGTGTTATAAGTCTGGGGTTGGGAGGGTTGTATCATAAGATTCTGGGGTTGGGAGGGTTGTATCATAACAGTCTGGTGCTGGGAGGGTTGTATCATAAGAGTCTGGGGTTGGGAGGGTTGTATCATAAGAGTCTGGGGTTGGGAGGCTTGTATCATAAGAGTCTGGGGCTGGGAGGGTTGTATCATAAGAGTCTGGGGTTGGGAGGGTTGTATCATAAGCGTCTGGGGCTGGGAGGGTTGTATCATAAGAGTCTGGTGCTGGGGAGGGGTTGTATCATAAGAGTCTGGGGTTGGGAGGGTTGTATCATAGGAGTCTGGGGTTGGGAGGGTTGTATCATAAGAGTCTGGTGCTGGGAGGGTTTGTATCATAGGAGTCTGGGGTTGGGAGGGTTGTATCTTAAGAGTCTGGGGCTGGGAGGGTTGTATCATAAGAGTCTGGGGTTGGGAGGGTTGGAGCGAACGGAGGAAAAGGCTCCGATGTGGCTGATGAGGTTGGGCTCCAGGCTGTGCGCTCGGTGGCGCCCTCCCCTGGTCAGCTGGTAGAGCACCATGTCCTTGGCGTGGCCCTTCAGGCAGTGGGCGCGGTCCAGGTGTGAGGTCACGGCGTGGGAGGAGTTAAAGGGGAACAGCATGGCGGGCGTGCAGCACTCGGTGGCGGGGCTGACGGCGTACAGCTGTGCACTGAGCCTCCGAGCCTCTAGGAGGTAGTGTCTCCCCAGCAGCTCCACCACCGCCATGCTGTACAGGGTGAAGAACAGCAGCTGGCTGTGGACACAGGAGATGACTGTTAATCCTTTAATACTGTACAGGAAATCACCCTTAACATGTTAATACTGAACAGGAAATCACCCTTAACATGTTAATACTGAACAGGAAATCACCCTTAACACCTTAATACTGAACAGGAAATGACCCTTAACACGTTAATTAGTCTTGCGTAGACAACTATTCCACAATCTCTGAATGCTATATAGAGTCTGGAACAGCAGCTCCCTAACGGCGAGTAATGGAAACGGGCATTACCGTTCAAGAAAATATATTTTAAAATGACATTTCTGCTAAGCAGCAAGCTAAACATGTTTATATGATTTTTATTTATATAATGATAAATGTGTGCGATGTGAGACGGAAACGGAAGTGACGAGGAGGCTTCACTTCCGCTTTATCTCGCACTCATCATTTCTATTCCGGTTTGCCAGACTGTATGCTGGGGGCATTTTGCTAATCGCGGAGGCAACAGTCTGGCCTCGCGAGACTACACGATAATACTGAACAGGAAATGACCGTTAACCCTTTAATACTGAACAGGAAATGACCCTTAACACCTTAATACTGAACAGGAAATGACCGTTAACCCTTTAATACTGAACAGGAAATGACCCTTAACACCTTAATACTGAACAGGAAATGACCCTTAACACCTTAATACTGAACAGGAAATGACCCTTAACACCTTAATACTGAACAGGAAATGACCCTTAACACCTTAATACTGAACAGGAAATGACCATTAACCCTTTAATACTGAACAGGAAATGACCATTAACCCTTTAATACTGAACAGGAAATGACCCTTAACACCTTAATACTGAACAGGAAATGATCATTAATTATTTTACTGCTAAACAAGCGTTTTTCTTTTTTATTCAACCTGTCTGTTTTCTCCAGTGCACATAAACAATAATGGTGGCGGGATCACTTCTTTGCTGGTTTTTTCAGCCTGGATCTACTTTCTCGATTTCCATGTCTGAAAACCGATGCAAACCGAGGGGGAGGAGCAGCCTCTCACTCCAAAAATGGATACCGCCCAAATCCCACATACCAGCAACTGGCTCAGTGACCTGCCTCGTTAATCATTGACTGCCAACCCACACCTCTTGGGATCGAATCCCGCTAGTCCTAGACAGACTACAATTTAGCCGGAAAGAACAAACCGGATTCAGTTTTAACCCAAAATAATTCCTCTGCGCTCAAGGACATACTTTTAGGGCCTACCTAATAAACCCCTTGATGTGGCGTAGTTTAGCTTTTGGAAAATGTGTTTGGTATATACATCTTTTAGTCCAACTCGTAGCGACTGGCAAGACTACTCTAGGCTACTCCAGCATTTTAATAGGGATTGGGGAAACAAACGAGGAGAACCAAAACAACACGACGCCACTTCTTCTGCTTGTGGTTTCCACCTAGACCGGATCAAACCGCCCGTTGTAAACTAATTCCAGGCTTTCTTCTTAGGAAAGCCTGGTGACGCGAGGTTAGCGTTCACATACCAATCTGCGACCTACGATCACAATAACTCACCTGGGACAGAGTGTGACGGTAGGGACAGTCAGTAGGATAACAGTAGCTCCTAGCAGCCCTACTCCCAGCCACTCCAGCAGCCGGTAGGGCTCAGGGTTCCAGTAGCGCTGCAGCCTCTCAGGATGGTAGAGCTTCACGTACAGGCTGTGACGACTGAACCGTCTGGACAGGATGTTCTGGATGACGGACAGGAAGTCCTCCCTGGGCAGGGCATCGTCCTCTAGCACCACCATGTGGCGGGGCCTCACCTGCACGTCACACATGACATTAACCCATTTAGATCTACAAGCTCACAGCGTGGCGCTGCGAGCTTGTAGATCTGCTATTTTTGAAAAATCGTGAACAAGTCTTTGAATATTTTTGACACGATTCCATGAATGTCTTCTAAATCAGTGGTTCTCAAACTATTTCATGTCAAGGACCCCCAAAATTACATGTATTTGGCCGCTGACCCCATCTCAAAATATGTTGTTCCAGGGACCCCCCAGAAGCAAATATTTGAGTTGCAAATGTTCACTTTTAAAAAGATATATTCAAAGACTTGCAAAAAAACAAAAATCAAGATTTTTCTAAAATAGCAGATCTACAAGCTCGGGCTGTGAGCTTGTAGATCTGCTATTTTGCAATAGTTGAAGCTTTAAATAATTCTAGGCCTAAATGTCAACTTATTCACCTACACATCATACATAGGGATGGGCCATGTGGTCACAAATATCGTTTAAACGATGCAACGTCTCCACGATATGCCTTTTCAGAGATATCGTATGTATCGTGATACAATGAAAATCCTGTTGTATTGCTAATACAGAGATTTATTGCAGATTTCATTTAAACCTACATTTTGGTCTAAATCTAGTAGTTCTCAAACTTTAAAATGTCAAGGTCTCCCTACTGTCAGAGTTCCATAATTGTAATGATCAATTGAGACCTCCCAAAAGGAACCCACAGAGGACTTTTAGTTTTTGTTACCTTGTAGGTGGTTGTACTGTTAACACATCGGGTGCCCACGTGGTGTCTACGCGTCAATCTCTTTGATCTTTACGAGTGCCCAACGACGCGCTTGACGCGTTGTACAGTAAATTATACTGTACTGTAGCTACTGCACTTGGCTACCGCGGTGATGAAACAACTCCATTTCCCAACATGCAGCGCGCAATTACGTCACCCGGACGTGCTGTGTGGCTCGTTGACTTCCTGTTTACCGGCTGCACAAAAGTGCTGTTTTCTCCGGATTCCCTTCCTTTTTTCATTTTTTTCTCAAAACGGCAGCCTCTTCTACATGCCGTAACACAAACACTGTGGCTTAGAAATGATAAAAAACGGTCCTGACTGAAAGAAAAGATTTTCGCGAAATAAACAGGACATACTCGGATTACATTTACTCGGATTACTTTTCTCGCCAGTACTCTCGTCGGTAGGTAAAATGACGCGTTGCCATGGGCACCAGCAAAATAAGACGTCAGAGATCACGTGGGCATCCGATGTGTTAAGTAACTTGAAAAATAACCATAAAAACCAACATGGAAAATAATCATGATAAGATCATATATATTGATACAGCTTGGAAGAATATCATAATATTGTATTTTTCTATATCGCCCACCCCTAATCATACATGACATTAACTTATTCTCTGCCAAAAGACCAGAGTGCCATAGACCCGTTTTACGTGTTTTTAAACTAGAAAGTAGACTAGCTCTTCCCTGACATATGAGACAACATGTGAGCCTCAGTGACACCTGTGTGGCTTTGTCAACGGATCAGAGGCCTTAAAGGAGTAGTTCACCCCCAAAATGACTTTTTTTCTATTGATTACTCATGCTATGGAGACTTGAGTTCAATAATATTTTTGAGTTTTTGTTGCATTCCTAAGACAATAATTTGATAACAATACATTTACCCCCATTGATTCCGGATGGGGACCCAAATCATCCAGAATCAGTGGGGGTAAATTGATTAAAATCACATTGTTGTCTTAGCAATGTGACAAATACAAAAAAAAATATTAGTGAACTCGAGTCTCCATGGCATGAGTAATCAATAGAAAAAGGTAATTTTGGGGGTAAACTACTCCTTTAAAGTTATACCATGTAACTTTTTTTATAAAACAAATCTTAAAATTGTCCTAACTGTTAAATCGCTAAAGTTTTAGAACACCCACTCCGTTATTTTCAGCTTCTAAAGCCTTCTCTTTATATGTTTTCTATGAGCCGTGAGGGGGGGAGAATTTCGCGGCAAAATTGCGTCATCACACTACCGGCCAATCACAGCGAGGGTTATACACTGCCGGCCAATCACAGCGCATCTTGAAGTGGGGTCGCTATGGCGGCCATATTTGTAGTCGCACGTGTGTCTCTACTCAAAAGGTAACCTCGCCTACCAGGCAGGGTGAAGGAGTCATTTTCTCCGGAATGCCTGAACGCACAGGAACCAGGGACCCCTCAAAAGATAGATCTCGGCGAGGTGGAGGCAGACGAGGTGGAGGCAGACGCGAAAAATGGCCGAAAGACGCGGACGCGACCACGGTTTGCTATAGGGCTACTGACCACTAGTTGAGCATCTTACACAGTATAGCTTTAAGCTAGATGCAGAATAGACCCAAATTTAGAGTGAACATTTTTAACTCAAATCTCTGCTTCTGGGGGTCCCTGGAACAACATAATTTGAGATGGGGGTCCACGACCAAATACATATCATTTTGGGGGTCCTTGACATGACAAAGTTTGAGAACCAGAACCTGATTTCTTGTTTAATTAATCATTTTTGGCGAGAAAAGGATATATTAACAATGATAAAATATGAATAATTCTCACCATCTCCCATCCTCTCCTCAAACAGAAGACATAATCTCTCTTCTCCTTCTCAAAGATGTTGACTCCTCCCCCTGTGGTTGAAAAATGCAAACGTTTCATCAAACCAATCCATTTATTGCCTTGCCAAAAGTTAACGATTTTAATCGAAAAGAAAATATTGGCGCTTTTTTTGTTTCCCCAAAGAATTGTGTTCAAATTGTGAAAATAGCAGACCACAATGCTTGAGCTAAAGTGGTTAGTCCAGGGGTCGGCAACCCAAAATGTTGAAAGAGCCATATTGGACCACAAAAAACCAAAACAAATCTGTCTGGAGCCGCAAAAAATTATAAAAGCCTTATAAATCGTTGTTGTCGGGTGGAAACCTTGTATGTCCAAAACGTCGTTGTGTATTTATCATTTAAAAAATGAACTAAACTAGTGAAAACAGCCGATCTACAAGCACACAACGCCTCGCACTGCGAGGTGTTGTGTGCTTGTAGATCTGCTGTTTTCACTACTTTTGTGCGTCAGTCTTGTATGATGAAGCAGGACTTTACTTTGCGGAAAAAAAACATACAAATATGAAACTTGGAGATACAAGGTTTCTGCCCGACAGTGACGATAACAAAATCGTTAAAACAAAAAATACATTTTTTCCCCCCCATCTTTTTTTCTTTTTCATAATTTTTTTAAAAAGCTCCAGGGAGCCACTAGGGTGGCGCTAAAGAGCCGCATGCGGCTCTAGAGCCACGGGTTGCTGACCCCCGGGTTAGTCAGACTAATCAAAATATTCAAAAAATGAATTAAGTCAAGTTGTTCATATATGAAAAGATATAGCAAAAGAACGCTATGGATTATTGTCATGACCATAGAATAAAATAGTGAATAAATAAATAAATAAAATAATAAATAGTGATTAAAGGGATATTCCACTTTCAACAGGGAAACACCTTATGGGCTTTTCTCCACACACACACCCATTGTAACTTCAAACTCCATTTTAACCATGATAGATTCATTAAAAACACCCATATTTTTTCTGGTGACTCATACTACCCTCTAGTGGTGCGCGGGCTGACCCGGTGCCCCCACCCGCCCGCCAACCCGCCCGCAAGCGGGTGGGTGGGTCAAGGTTTCAGACCTTTTCAGGCGGGCGGCGGGCGGGTTATCACCACAATCACGTGCAAAAAATAAATAAGAATAATCACCTGTTCTTATTTGCCTTTTATTCTTAATAAGAGCAGGCCTATAAAGAATAAGAATACAACATTTTAATACGAGCACGAACGAGCGAGTTTTAAAATGCGCCAAAGAGGAGCGAGGTTTCTCCTCCGCTCCTTGGTGCGAGGACCGTCCCAATTCCGCTCCTGTTGGGGCCGCGAACCACATCTTGCCAACATTTGACACAACGTGAGCACAGCAGAGAAGATGCACAAACAATTCAGCGCGTGTCGCTGATCAGGATCATCCACACAAGTCTGTTTATAAATACTATGTGTCGGTTAAGTTATATAACCAGCCAGTCAACGGATACGATTTGAAACACAACTTTCACAAGTGAGGTGGATTTTTTGACTGAATGAACCAACCACGCTTACCTCGAGTCGCTCCCATCTCTCCAATCTGGTGATTAATCAATAACCAACTGGATTTATTATTGTCCGTCTTTTGCTGTTTGTTTAAAGTGCGAGGCGCTGTATAAATATGATTGACATAAAACCGCCATTCTTACCCCAACGATGCCCGGCGATTCAGAGAGAATGAACGTCTTTGAATGAATGTCTTTTAGGCTAAACCCCAATTTGAACAACACGTTTGTTTATTTAGCCCATGACTATGTTGTGCTACTGTAAACGTTTCTGTAAAGCGACTTTGGGTACTTATATTAGAAGAGCCGTATATAAAGATGAGCTATTGTGGAGATGATATACCATCTTTTTTTTAAATGCGGGTTGCGGGGCGGGCGGATTCGTTGATTTGTATATTGTTCTGCGGCGCGGGCGCGGGCAGGTTACGTTCCGTGCGGGCTGTGGGTCGTGCGGGTTATGAAAAAAAGATGACCCGCGCATCACTACTACCCTCCTAATATGTGAGCAGGCCGTGTTTTTTCCATAACCTTTTTCATTTAATAATTATTTGGGAAAGTGGAAAAAAATGAAATACAAAAAAATAATGGGTGTTTTTAATGAATCTATCATGTTTAAAATGAAGTTTGAAGTTACAATGGGTGTGTGTGGGGAGAGGCCCTGGGCCTGGAGGGCAATGGGTGTGTGTGGGGAGAGGCCCTGGGCCTGGAGGGCCTGTTAACATTTACATCAAATATCTAAATATTGAATCAAGCAAATTAAAAACTGTTCAGGGTGTTCATAAAAGCATGATTAGACGATAAAATTACCAAAAGTTTTTTTGAAAGTGAAATATCCCTTTAAATAAAGTAATATATAAATAGTGAATAAATAAACAGTGAATAAAAAAGCAATAAACAGTAATTAAACCTCTAACCATTGATCTTCCTCCTCTCCTCTGTGGTGGGCCGCACCACGCGGAACCATCCCTCCAGCAGCGAGGCGCCCTCGTTCCCCAGGGGACCGCTCTCCACGTCGCACACCAGCACCTCCGCGCAGCGCCTGTTCACGTCCCCCTGCTGACAGGCAGCCAACAGGCCTGCAAGACGCTGCATCACCTGCAGAGGGCAGCGGTCCATCACAACAATACTTTATGATATTCTACTTCAGCGGGTTTCAACCCTTTTCATATCAAGGCAGGCACATGCACACTTAGACATCAAAGGGGGCTTGAGCCCCTGCCCTTTTACAGTCTGTAAAAAAGTGCCCTCTCCAGATCATGAATGCAGTTTTTGCTATGGTGAAAGAAACGCAAATGCCACCTCTTTCCATGTCATACCTAAATGCAGCATTCAAGAGAATTGCCTTGTCCAAACTCTCTGATCTTGAATGCAGCATCTTATGTTGAAAGAATTGCCCTCTCTGTGTAGAAATCCATGCCGTTACGCCACATCTCCAGAATTCAATTGATTATGTTCATTGTGGTATCACGCACTGATAATAGCCAATCTCCAAGCTCACAGAGAAATGTCAGCCCCTGCCTCTCTAACATTCTCTGCATGTCCCTGTATCAAGATCCATTATTTATTCAGCATTTGAGCCATGGACCACCATTTGATGACCTTTAGCCTCTCCCACAACCACACATTTGTCCATAACTCCAGGGACTACCCAGAAGTCTGAAGGTTCATTAGTCTGAATTTAGTTAGGGTTACTGAGGTTAGGGTTACTGAGGTTAGGATTAGGCATAGTATTCTTAACAGATTCGGACTAATGAACCTTCGGACCAATGCCATGGCACCCATAACTCCATGCTCTATTGGATGTTGGTGGCATAGGTGAGATGACAGGCAAACTTTGATCAAAATAACAATTCTTCTACATTCTATGATTGTGTAGACTTATTGTAAATTGAGTAATGCAGCTGTTTGACAATAATTTAACTCTTGAGAGCCTAAAATGAAACCAAATGGCCTTGTAAGGGTCTGTTTGGTTTCATTAGAGTTAAAGATCTATAAGGGTCCATTTGGTTACCAACTCTCCACCATTTAGCTGGGGACCACCTGGACCACTGGTGGTCCCCGCACCACTGCATGAAAACCCCTGTTCAGTGTTATTTTGAAAACTTTGAATGAAAACAATCACTGGAGAATTGACAGAGCTCTGGCAGAGTCCTTACGAACAAACATTTGTTTCTGTGCTCTAGACATGGACTGTGCTGATTTAACACTACACTACTAGCAGCTAGAAACAACATTCCAAAACTATTTGATAGCTTATACCTTTGGCTTTCATTGAAATGTAAAAAAAAAAGTTGCTACATACTGTACATGTACTGTACTATACAAAAATGGGTTTCCGGCCTGAGGGGTAAAATTAGGCCAATCTCTCATTTGAATCATCTATCAAGTATCTATCTATCGAATAGGTAAAAAACTGAAAACATGAATTAAATCCTTAATCAATTATATGGGCAACAATGAATGGTCCAGTAAAATTGATTGACAGATGCAGCGTCCTATCACCTGCAGCAGGTAGTGGAAGTCCCGCCCCTGGCCGCTCCGCCTGGCCGTCACCACGGTAACCAACAGCTCCGGCTCAGGAGGCGGGGCTTGGGGGTCAGGAGGCGGTCCTTGGGGGTCGGGAGGCGGGGTTCTGGTGGTCCAATAGCGTAGAGCCTCCTGTCCTCTCTGATAGCTGTCCTGCAGATTATAGAGAATCTTATCGATATATTTTATAAACAGTGCACAAAAAGTAAGGAGAATTGACTTCGGCCCATTATATCTCTCCTTTAATAATACAATTGGTATTGTGTTTTATATAGTTTTTATCGTTGATTAGTCACCTTTACAAGGAGGTACAGCTTGTAAGCATCGGGCATTCGTGGAATGAGCAATACAGCCAAATGTGTGGGTAGCAGCGACCCAAAATGGCCAAAATGGCCTGTAATACTTTTTTGCTGGCATTCACTCTCGTTTTGGGCTTCAAATGCTGGCAGGTGTGTGCCAGTCACAGGTGTGTGCCAGTCACAGGTGTGTGCCAGTCACAGGTGTGTGCCAGTCACAGGTGTGTGCCAGTCACAGGTGTGTGCCAGTCACAGGTGTGTGCCAGTCACAGGTGTGTACCAGTCACAGGTGTGTGCCAGTCACAGGTGTGTGCCAGTCACAGGACCTGGGCATTGTGCGGCCCGGGGGCGTATGCGGCCCTTTGGTTCACTCTGACCGGCACTTGTAGGGTTAATGGCAAATTACAAAATAAACACATTTTCTAATTTTACCTCAAGCATGGACTCAAGGTCTTTGCACACTGCTGCGTTTTTCGGGCTGTATATCGGATTTATTTTCGGACCAGGGTTGATTTTTTTCCGATTTTCGCAGCTGTTGCACTGAGTCCCTTGCTCTCTCTCTCCCTGGCTTTTGGATTTTGGATTTCCAAAATGCAACGAAAACACGCAGTGCAGTGTGCAACCAGCTTAAAGCTGCATTGCTTTTATTTTGAAGTTTTTTATTCACGTACATATGGACGCAATGTGTGTGTGATCATTGGATGTTAACGATAACAAGCAGGTGGTCAGAAGTCAAGACGACCTGACTCAAAAATGGCTAAAGTGGTTAAAAAAAGAAAAGTCGATGTGGAATGCCGAATTTGTTTTCTAACCTGTAGCGCTGCTTCGCTCATAGGGTCCAGGTAAAGGGACTTGATGTAGTAATAGCTGTAGACCAGGCGGTGGCAGCAGAGAGGCAGGGCCACGCAGAAGGTCACCAGCAGCAGAAGAAGAGCCTGGACCGTGGAGCCGGTCCTGGAACAGCTCAGGAACCGCAGCTTGAGCCACATCTGGTGCTCTGTGGATGCACACGCACACACACACACACACACACATACACAACACACACACAGAGTACACACACACGCACACACCAGACACACACCCCTTCTTTATTTACGTTCACATTTAACAAGATATTCTTGAACAAACAAACAACGATGAGGATTAGTGCTGGGCGATTAATCGAAAATGTATCGCGATTGAATTTCAGACACGTATGCAGTCTCATTTCTAATGCGATAAGGCGATTCTATGACGTCATGACACTGTGGCAGGGAAATAAAACGTTTGAGCAACAGTCGCTGTCTCCCCTTTTCTCTCTCTTCTTTTCTACCACACGCACGCATGCACACGCGCACGCACGTCGCACACGCAGTCAAAGCTCTTTCAAGACTATTCCCCTTACCACCTCTCCCATCAAAGTCATACCTTCTTTAAGATGATGTCCCTCTAAAGTATTCAGGCCGGGGAGGGAGCGAAGCCTCCAACGGTCTACCCATGAGAGGACGGAGAGTCAGAGGGAGAAGAAAACCTCCCTGTTCTAGTTCTCCTTCTCCCTCCAACTCAGCCTACCTCTATTTATACCCTCAGGATTCAAACCCGCGGGGAAACTTCCCCTTTGCTTTTAGGCAATACAAAACAACAGCACTATGACGACGCATTACTTCAACAGTGGAATGGAAACTTACTAGGTCGAACATTTTCACCACCATCTATCACAACACCTTATGCTTTAACCAGTGAAAAATAGCAGATATACAAGCTCACAAGCTGCGAGCTTGTAGATCTGCTATTTTTGAAAAAGTTGCGAAAATGTGTGCAAATCTTTGAATATGTATGTATTTTCAAAGCGAACGTTTGCAACTCAAATTTTGCTTCTGGGGGGTCCCTAGGACTAAATATTTTGAGATGCGGGTCCGTGGCAAAATACATATCATTTTGGGGGTCCTTCACATGAAAAGGTTTGAGAACCACTGACATAGTAGTCTCTCAAGAACAGACTAAATGAGCTCCATTTAAGTGAAAAGGCCCTTTTCTTTGTCGATGGCTGGCCAGGTTGCTGACAGAAACATAGGTTTAAAAAAAAAAGACAAAAAACTCAGAAGGATTCAAAAGACACTTATAGAATCGGGTCAAAATTCTAATTTTCACGATTTTTCAAAAATAGCAGATCTACAAGCTCGCAGCGCGGCACTGCGAGCTTGTATATCTGCTATTTTTTCAATAGTTAAAGCATTCAATAACGATACACAATGATGTGTACCCGTTGTAGCCCTGCATAGACGGGGAACGGTTAAAAAGAAGAAGTCCCCCCTCCTCGCCGCAGTATGAGGACACCTCCATTTCAACAGGTGCACGAGGTCCAGAAGAGGAACTTCTCTTCACCGCAACGTATCGACACACCGCTAACTTACGCCCTCTCACCATGACTTGCTTTTTGTACATAGCAGACACGTGCATGAGAAGTAGTGATGAGAAAGAAAGAAAACATGATAGTTCTCAATTCATCTTTTAATCTTAACTGTTCCAGGTAGTCTAACTGTTTTTTTATATGAGACATAGCTAATTGTTATTTCAATACTTTTACTTCCAATACTTGCTTTTGGAAAATAACAAATCATAAATAAAATAAAAATCTGTCCTATTTTCATCAATTGTCTGTAAATTGTACTATAGATAGGCCTACAGTTTTTTTCTTTTTTTGTGTAACCAACTTGTATCGTAAGGGTAATTCTTTACATGTTGGAAATAGCAGATCGCGACACATTCGATCGGCTTTTTCCACTATCAATGTTATTTTTTTAAAGTATAAAGTTGTCAAATATGTCAGTCATTACTTTGTATATTTAGGTTATGTGTCATATCTGCCATGTGCAACTTCAAAGCATACAAGCCAAACAGAAATGTAATTGTCAACCTCAAAAACTCATTAATTGCTAATTAATTGCAATTATTTGAGTGACAATTAATACTCATGTAAAATGTCATAATATTTGGTGATAGCCCTAATCGAGTTCACAGCTATCATCCTGTCATGATTTTATTTATCCATTATGACTGCTGGCCCAGATGTTATCCCTTACTAAAACAACCTCCTAATTCTGCTATTTGAAAGTAGCAGATCTACAAGCTCACTGTGAGGTTAGATGTTATGGGACCACATAGTGGGCAACATGTTGTGAGCTTGTAGATCTGCCATTTCAAATAGGCTATTATATTGGTTTTATCATTAGTATTTATTGCTATCAGCAAACGTGACCAGTCTCATTATTATTATTATCATCATCATCATCATCATCATCAAGTGTTGGAAAAAGTACTACATTCTTTACTCGAAATAGAAATACTCTGTTACAAGTAAAAGTCCGGAATTCAAAATGTAGCCTACTTGAGTAAAAGTACAAAAGTATTGGCATCAAAATATACTTTAAGTATCAAAAGTAAAAGTAGCTACAAAATGTTTGAAAATAGCAGATCTACAAGCTCACAACGCGGATGCATTGTGACTCAGGTTTCAAATAATAGTGGAGTAAAAGTCCAATAGGCCTACTTGAAAATACTCAAATAAAGTAGCCTACAAATATACCTCCGAATTGTACTTAAGTAAATGTACTTAGTTACTTTCCACGGCCACTGTTATTACTGTACTATGTAAACATGGTCTTCAGCTGTCAGTCTATCATCAAACTGGATTAAAATAATCATTCATTAATCCTTTTAATTCTATCCGTTCTAATCTATTCTAAACCGGTTAATCCGTTCGATAAGAACTTCCTGTCATGTCTGATAACTTCACAACATCACCAGCTGACTGACGTCATTAAAACCAACCGATCACAGATCGATCAGCATTCAGCAAGCCATGAACAGATCTATGTTATCAGTGAGAAGTGACAGACATCAGATCAAAGGAGATCAAAGGCTTTAGAACGTAACAATGTAACCAAACAAACTCACCACAGCTTGCTCAGTGGCCGCGGCCATCAAACACCAGCCGCTTTACCCTGGTAGAGGCGCAGCGCCAAGCTGTTTACCGTAAATGACCTGTCTAGAGAGCACCAAACACCACTGTTGTAGGAACGCAGTCTAAACACACACAGTACCTGCTGTGACCACCAGAGGGCAACACACCACATGGAAAAGACACATTTTGTGTTTTCTATATTAGGAATATGATAACCCAGCAATGCCAGCATGCAAACACATATCCTTAATTATGCATTATTAATGTTGTTAATGTTGTGTACTCTTGGTAGGCTATAAGTATTCATATTGAATTTATACCATTTTATAAATTGAAGTGCAGGGGTCTTCAACGTTTTTCAGCCTATTACCCCTTGAGAGACAGATGAAGCAGGGACCCCTTAGCTGAGAGAGAGAGATGAAGCAGGGACCCTTATCTTATAAAATGATGTTGCAGATTAGGCTCAGGGGTAGAGAAACCGTCATTAGAAAATGGAGGGTTCCCAGTTGGATCCCGGGCTCCCCCAGAGTTATAGTGTTGAAGAGTCCTTGAGCAAGACTCTGAACCCCTAACTGCTCCTGATGAGCAGGTTGGTGCCTGATTCCTCCTGCCTTCTAATGAATGTGTGTGTGAGAATACCTTGGATGAAGGCGCAATACAACTTTACCATTTATTAAATGTTTAATAGATTTCATAAAGCTTCTTAGACTAGTTTGACAGCTCTGAAGTGTTGTGTTGGATTCATGTAAATCTGTAGACGCCTCAATAATAGGCCTAGGCTACTTAGAAAAGGTGTAGCCTAGCCTACTGCTCTTTTTACCCCAAGCCTCTTTTGTGAGAATAGCCGATCTACAAACACCCTTCAAAAGAATTGCATAACATTTTCAGAATGATAAATACCCGTAATGTGTGTGTGTGTGTGTGTGTGTGTGTGTGTGTGAGAGAGAGAGAGTGTGCGTGCGTGCGTGCTTGCACGCTTGTGTGCGTGTGTGCGCGTGCGTGTGTACTTGTGTGCGACTGTGCGTGTGTGTGTAGGATCTCATGACTCAGCGTAGAAACCGAAGAAGATCGCTGACTCGTGTTGAGGTGTTTGTCTGACAACAAGCTGTGTATGTATGTGTGTGTGTATGTGTGTGAGTGAGTGCGTGCGTGCGTGCGTGCATGCGTGCATGTTTGATCTGTGTTGTTGTTGTTTACAACCAGGAAGTAAACAATGTGTTGTCAAGACAACGGCACACATTAACACACACTGGATGTAAAGACACACAGAGCACTGATGTCATTTACTCATCCTACCTGAAGTCTGATGTCATTTACTCATCCTACTGTACTTGAAGTCTGATGTCAGGACTTCTGTACTGTATCGATTTATAAAGAATAATTAAAGTTAATTAAATTATAGTTTACTTTCATCATAATCAGAATCACCTTCAGTTGATGCTTCACATCCACAGCCGGGATCATTATTTTGTTTATTTTTGGATGTACTCAAAATGCTTTTTATTTTTTTTAATCACACAGTTGTTGTAACCCATTTTCACCCGATGTCAATTATCTAATATAATCCTGGGCTCTGCTCTCCCTCTGCCGTGCCTGGGGAGACAACGGACTGACCCCATGCTTCCTTCTATGCATGAGGAGTCCAAGTTGTTTCTTTTCACCAGCTTCTCCGGTTGGACGTAGCACGTGGAAGGAACACGTTATTCCAACCATTTCCTTTCCCCTCCATCAGGCGCTGGAGGCAGTATAGAGACCAGGATTACTGTTTTTTTTTTTTTTTACTGATTTACATGTTCGTGTGAGGGTATCAACCCTAGGAGACATGGGGAGAATATGCAAACTCCACACAGAAAGGCCCTTTCACCAACCCCACCTAGGGTATGACACGGAGGAGAGAACACGGCCCCAGCGCCCACAGCGTTCCCCGGCAGGAATCGAACCCAGGACCTTCTAGATGTGAGGCCACAGCACTACCGACTGTACCACTGTGGCCCCTTCCTCAAAATACTTTGTGTATAGCCAAGTATTTTTACCTTGTTACTTTCTGTGCCAAGTCTACATAATTCATGAAGGTACTTAGATCCAGCGTCCAGTCTACAAGTCATGAATATTCAGTCTACAAGTCATGAATATTCTATGTTTTGAAGTAACATTGATGTTTATCACCCAGTTTGTCTAACAAGTACCCTTACACTTCTGTGTGTGTGTGTGTGTGTGTGTGTGTGTGTGTGTGTGTGTGTAGCACATTTCAACAACAAGGCATTAACCTGCTCACCGGGAGCAACTATCCACCTGTTTCCGCGGGAGTTTACTGGAGATTATTTGGACCTGTTTGGACCACACTTCCGGTTTAACAGCAGACATACAAGCTCACGTCGCGTCGCAGATGCAGCCTTTGTGAGCTTGTAAATCACACTCGGCTGCGGCGCCGGAAGCTCGGTACAGCGTCTGCGCAATGCACTATGGGGCGATGGAAACTCGTGGATAGGGTTCAGAGTCTTGCTCAAGGACTCTTCCACACTAAAGCCCTTTGCACACAGGACAGTTGCGTTTATTTTTTTCGTTTGCTGCATGAATAAAACGCATTGAATTTGGTGTGCAATGCTGTGCGGAATCGGCGCTGCGGATCCCAAAAGGAGTGATGAGTTTTTTTACCGCATGCGACAAGACGCACAAATCGAACTGGGTTCGATCGAGAGAAAAAAAGCACGGACGCAGCCACTCGTCGCACGGCTAATTCGGATCCGGTGTGCATGGGGTCGTGGAGAATCATTGTTTTCTTTTAAAAAAATGAAATTGACAGTTTTATCCGTGCAGATAAACGTGCGTGTGTGCAAAGGGCTTAACTCTGGGGGAGCCCAGGATCGAACTGGGAACCTTATGGTTGTGCATCTGGCCACTCTACCTCTGAGCCACTGCTGCCCCTAGAGAGTGGCAGCAGATCTGTAGTTTTTTGGCAGTTTGTTCAGATTATGAGGAACATAAAAACTGAACAAATGGATATATACTGTAGGTAAAATACTGTTACAGTATAGTCTAGGGCAGTGTTTCTCAACCACTGTGCCTGGGGACCTTTGGTGTGCCCCTGAGAAGGGTCAAGTGTGCCCCTTGAAACTGCTTGAAAGCCAATATTGTATTTATCATTTTAAACATGATTTAAACTAGTGAAAACAGACGATCTACAAGCACACAACGCCTCGTTGTGCTTGTAGATCTGCTGTTTTCACTACTGTTTTGCAACAGCCTTATATGATGAAGCAGGGCTTTACTTTGCGAAGAAACGTACACATTTGAAACTTGGAGAAACAAGGTTTCTTCCCGACAGTGAGGATATTGTGGTGGTTCGTTCGGACACCGCCCGCCAGGTAGGCCCTGCATGTCAAAGAGGCGCACCCTGGATGGGAGAGCGAGCCCTAGCAGACCAACACACTGTGTGGGCCAAGTGATTGACGGGCGTTACCTGCCGGCCCACACGCTTCATCAGGCACAAGCGTATGCACCTGTGGGCCCCACCCAACACAGGGGTGCATAAGTACTGAGCTCGCTCTCCCCTTCAGTCTGTGCTGGGAGTCTCTGACAAGCTGATCATGGGCAGACAGGCGGTAAGAGCCACCATATTTCCCTCTCCACCGCATGTTACTGTGTAAAGTGCATTATAGTAATGTTCCTTCTACTCATTACTTCTAGGCATGGACTGGGAGCGGACTGACACTGAGGAGTGTGTACCTGGATCAATGAGGAGCGCAAACCTGACTCACTGTGGAGTGTGTACCTATCACTGGAGAGTGTGTACTCGGCGAGCTGAGGAGAAGGACCTGGAAAAGGAGACCACAGCCTTACCTACCGGACCCCCAGCGAGCCACCCCGATTCCTATTTTGTTGAGTATATCTCACTTCCCTTAAAACCATACTAGTATCCGGAAATTCTCTGGCCCCAGGCCCATTATACCCCGTGTTCATTTTATTTAGAAGATAGAGAATTAGACGGATTTGTGTAAGAAAGAACTATACTCACCTATTACCTGTCACCTGTGGAAAAGAACTATACTCACCTATTACCTATGGGAAAGAAATACTTTACCTGTCACCTGTAGAGAGGAACTATACTCACCTAGCGCCTGTGGGGAAGAGAGACTATACAATGGAATTATACTCGCCTGTTTCCTGTGGAGGGAAACCCCTTTAAAGTAACTCTTACCTACCCCCCCTGGCCGCCCCACGAAGAGGAGAAACGACAGCCCCGTCCAGGGAAAACCTTGTGTTGATTTATTAAAAGACAATTTCAGTTATTCACATTTATGTTGTTCATTCATGCTACGTTGCATTACAATGCTGTTGTAAAATAAGAACTGTTCAATAAATGCCCGAGTTGGCAACACTGTCTTTGCTCTCTTGTGCCTTGGTTTGGGTTCAGTCTCCACACATGGTGTGCAGAATACGGGTACTGAACCTCACCTAGACGCAATATGACAACCACACCGGCCCTAGACGCTCTGTTACAGAGCCAGGCCGAATTACAGCAAGCGGTGACTAAATTAATAGAGAAAATCCAAATTGACCAAAACGTTAATCCCACACGTCCGCCTGGAGAAGTGTTAACGAAACTGTCCCCCGATGATGATATTGAAGCCTTCCTGGAGGTGTTCGAGCGCACCGCTGCCCGGGAACGATGGCCCGTCCCCGACTGGGGCAGCATCATCGCTCCTTTCCTCTCAGGAGAAGCCCAACGTGTGTGCCGTGACCTACCCCTGGCAGAGGCCCGTGAATATAGGCGCCTGAAAGCAGCTATCTTGGCTAGTCAAGGTTATAGTATGCCGGCCCGAGCCCAGCGCTTCCATGGGTGGAACATGCAAGCGGCGCTGCCGCCTCGGCCCCAAATAGCCGCTCTCCTCCGCCTAACTCATGGGTGGTTGACTACGGCCGGTGACCCGCCACTGATTGAGAGAATTGTCATAGACAAATGTATACGTTCCCTGCCGCCTGATGCCCGCCGCTATGCCTCACAGGTGAGCCCAAATTCCGTGGAGGCCCTGGTTGCGCTCCTGGAAAATCACCAAGTGAGTACAGAGATGATGAGAAGCACAAAGTCAGAGATTCCCAGAGGGACGGGGGAGGCACGTTACAACCGGGACCGCTCGCGGCCTCCGGCTACTCCCCTGTCGCCTACTACTACGAGACGAGCCGCCACAGAGCGGACTGCCCGAAGCCAACCGCAGACATCACGCCGGTGCTACGTCTGCGGGAAAGCGGATCATATCGCATGGTCCTGCCCGGACCGAGACCGGGACGTATCCATGCCATCCGCCACCGCCGCCTCCGACGGCCGACGCCCCTGCCTTCACTCCGGGAGCCAGCGGCGGCGCCACTCCAACCTGCCGGTGAGAATTAACGGAGTGGACACCCAGGCTCTTCTCGACTCGGGGAGCGTCGTCACGCTGGTACACGCTGAGCATGCCGGGCGTCCCACCTCCAGCCGTATGCCGGTCAGCTGTGTGCATGGGGATGTGCGCTCCTACCCAACGACGCTGATACGCGTCCAATCCACCAAAGGAGATGTCGAAGTGGAAGCTGGAATTGTACCTAACCTACCGGTCCCCCTGCTCATCGGCACGGACTGTGTGCTGTTTGAGAGACATTGGAACCCGGGGGGCAGAGGACCGCCGCGGCCGCGGCGAAGAAGAAAGATCCGGCCGGGCCCCCGTTGGAGGAACTCATTGCCCGCGTGCCCGGTCTTCCGCGCCGACTCAGAGGGACCAGAGAGCGAACCCTCTCCAGACGAGGAGCTGCAGGGAGATGCACCCGAGGCGGAGGAAGCGCCGCAGGGCACCTCGTCAGAAGAGCCAGAGCTGGTGGCGTGGCCTGACTTCCCCGAAGAGGAGGATGAGAGCTCTCCGCTCAGAGGGGACTTCGCCACACAACAGTGGAACGATCCGAACCTGGAAAATGCTCGGAGGAACGTCAGCGCGATTGATGGGAAACTATGTGAAGGGGTGAGTGAATTAATTTCCCCCTATTTCTTTGTGCGGAGGGATTTACTGTATAGAGGGTGGCGGAACAACACTGGGGACGTGATAGAACAGCTGCTCGTGCCAAAAGAATATGTCACCAGAGTATTGTATTTGGCCCACACGCACCAGCTGGGGGCGCACCTGGGCGTGAAGAAAACCACCGATCGCATCAATGCACGGTTTTATTGGCCAGGCATAAAACGAGCAGTAGAGGACTTCTGCAAAGGCTGCGGTGTATGCCAGCTCACCGCACCCCGTCCTTTCCAACGTAACCCTCTCATACCTATGCCTATCATTTCCACCCCATTCAGCCGCATTGGTATGGATATAGTCGGCCCCCTCCCCAAATCGGCTCGGGGACACAAATATATATTGGTAATACTAGACTATGCAACTCGGTACCCCGAGGCAATACCCCTGAGAGCCGCTACAGCCAGAGCAGTGGCGCACGAGCTCTTCATGCTATTCAGCCGGGTCGGAATAGCCGATGCCATTTTATCGGATCAAGGCACATGTTTCATGTCTCGCGTCATCACCGAACTCTATAAATGGCTTAAAATAGATAAAATAAAGACCTCTATCTTTCACCCGCAATCGGACGGATTAGTGGAACGCTTTAATAAAAGTTTAAAGCAGATGTTAAAAAAGTTGATAGATATAGATGGCAAAGATTGGGATCGCTTGATTCCGCTGGTGTTGTTCGCCATACGGGAGGTGCCTCAAGCGTCTACGGGGTACTCCCCGTTTGAATTGCTATATGGACGGCAGCCACGGGGGCTGTTGGATATAGCAAAGGAAACATGGGAAAGCCAACCTTCCCCACATCGTTCTGTCATTGACCATGTTGAACAATTACAGGAGAGAGCCAAGAAGATCTGGCCGCTCGTTCGTGAACACATGGAACAAGCGCAGCGCGCCCAGTGCAGGGTGTACAACCGAGGCGCCACGCTGCGGAGCTTTGAGGTGGGCGAAAAAGTGCTGGTGCTCATTCCCACGAGCGAATGTAAATTTCTCGCAAAATGGCAAGGGCCATACGAAATTATGGAGAAACTGGGCCCGGTCAACTACCGCGTGCGCCAAATAGGGCTGCGGAAAACTATGCAAATTTACCATATTAATCTGCTGAAAAAGTGGCACGCTGTGCCTCCTGTCGCTCTCCCGGCCCTACTAACCACTCTCTCCTCTCAGAACCCGCCTCCAGTCCCTATTGGAGAGGAACTGTCCCCAGCTCAGGCGCAAGATATACGTGAGCTTCTGAGCAGGAATGCGGACCGGTTCTCAGAACTGCCGGGCCGTACCCACGCTATTGCGCACGACATCCAAACAACCCCGGGGAAAATAGTGAGACAACGTCCGTACCGTATCCCAGAGGCCCGGCGAGGAGCCGTAAAAGAGGAGGTAACAAATATGCTACAACTGGGAATTATAGAGGAGTCACACAGTGCCTGGTCGAGTCCCATTGTGCTGGTCCCCAAGCCGGACGGCACAATCCGGTTCTGCAATGATTTCCGTAAATTAAATGAGATTTCAAATTTTGATGCTTACCCCATGCCCCGGGTAGATGAATTAATCGAGCGGCTGGGCCCCGCTCGATTTGTAAGCACCCTCGATTTGACAAAAGGCTATTGGCAAGTGCCCCTTACAAAAGAAACCAAAGAGAAAACAGCCTTCTCTACCCCTGAAGGGCTGTTCCAATATACTGTCTTACCGTTCGGGGTACACGGTGCCCCCGCAACATTTCAGAGACTCATGGACCGAGTATTAAGGCCCCATCATCTCTATGCCGCCGCATATTTAGATGATATTGTGATCCACAGCAGCACCTGGGAGAATCACCTCCATCACATCGAAGCAGTCCTGGGAGCTCTCCGACGAGCGGGTCTGACCGCCAACGCCAAGAAGTGCCGAATAGGTCTGTATGAGACCGAATATTTGGGTTTCACTATTGGGCGCGGGTGCGTAAAACCCCAATTACGCAAAGTGGAGCGTATACGCGAATGGCCCAAACCCGTCAGCAAGAAGCAGTTAAAGTCATTCTTGGGAATCATGTCCTACTATAACAAGTTCATAAATAACTATGCTACCCTTGCAGCTCCCTTGTACGAGATGACCCGACAAAGTCGGCCCAATATGCTGCGCTGGACAGAGGAGACCGAGGCCGTGTTCCGAGGCCTCAAACTGAAGCTCTGCGATGAGCCGGTCCTAAAAACCCCGGACTTCGGCAAGAATTTTCTACTCCACACCGACGCCTCGAACACAGGCCTCGGGGCCGTGCTCTCGCAAGTCATTGATGACGAAGAGCACCCAATAGTCTTCATTAGCAGAAAGCTCTTAAAGCATGAACTTAATTATGCAACGATAGAGAAAGAGGCTCTTGCTATTAAGTGGGCCATACACCACCTACGCTATTATTTGTGGGGAATGCGTTTCATTCTCATAACGGACCACGCACCATTGAAATGGATGGCTAAAAGTAAGGACACTAATAAGAGAATAACACGTTGGTTTCTGGAGTTGCAGGATTACAACTTTGAGGTGGAGCATAAACCAGGGAAGGATATTCCCCATGCCGATGCCCTGTCCAGGCTCTATGAGGAAGAGCGGCAAGTTTGCGAACCAGTAGCAAACTTAAGGGGGGGGATGTGTGGTGGTTCGTCCGGACACCGCCCGCCAGGTAGGCCCTGCATGTCAAAGAGGCGCACCCTGGATGGGAGAGCGAGCCCTAGCAGACCAACACACTGTGTGGGCCAAGTGATTGACGGGCGTTACCTGCCGGCCCACACGCTTCATCAGGCACAAGCGTATGCACCTGTGGGCCCCACCCAACACAGGGGTGCATAAGTACTGAGCTCGCTCTCCCCTTCAGTCTGTGCTGGGAGTCTCTGACAAGCTGATCATGGGCAGACAGGCGGTAAGAGCCACCATATTTCCCTCTCCACCGCATGTTACTGTGTAAAGTGCATTATAGTAATGTTCCTTCTACTCATTACTTCTAGGCATGGACTGGGAGCGGACTGACACTGAGGAGTGTGTACCTGGATCAATGAGGAGCGCAAACCTGACTCACTGTGGAGTGTGTACCTATCACTGGAGAGTGTGTACTCAGCGAGCTGAGGAGAAGGACCTGGAAAAGGAGACCACAGCCTTACCTACCGGACCCCCAGCGAGCCACCCCGATTCCTATTTTGTTGAGTATATCTCACTTCCCTTAAAACCATACTAGTATCCGGAAATTCTCTGGCCCCAGGCCCATTATACCCCGTGTTCATTTTATTTAGAAGATAGAGAATTAGACGGATTTGTGTAAGAAAGAACTATACTCACCTATTACCTGTCACCTGTGGAAAAGAACTATACTCACCTATTACCTATGGGAAAGAAATACTTTACCTGTCACCTGTAGAGAGGAACTATACTCACCTAGCGCCTGTGGGGAAGAGAGACTATACAATGGAATTATACTCGCCTGTTTCCTGTGGAGGGAAACCCCTTTAAAGTAACTCTTACCTACCCCCCCTGGCCGCCCCACGAAGAGGAGAAACGACAGCCCCGTCCAGGGAAAACCTTGTGTTGATTTATTAAAAGACAATTTCAGTTATTCACATTTATGTTGTTCATTCATGCTACGTTGCATTACAATGCTGTTGTAAAATAAGAACTGTTCAATAAATGCCCGAGTTGGCAACACTGTCTTTGCTCTCTTGTGCCTTGGTTTGGGTTCAGTCTCCACAATATTTACTCCCCCGTATTATGTTGGTGTGCCCATGGATTCTTGGGACATGAAAAGTGTGCCCATGCAAAAAAAGGTTGAGAAACACTGGTCTAGGGGGTGGGGAATTATTTTTTTCCATGGGGCCACATGAACAACAGAAGATATTGTGGAGGGCCGGGCCAAAAGGAAGTGCTCCCCGCAAGATGTGCTACTTAGCAATCCAATTTTTGTTGAAAACCCGGCATTCGGCATCAACTTTTCATTTTTTGGCCACTTTAGCCATTTTTGATGGTTAAGGTAAGGCAGGTCGTCTTGACGTGTGACCAGTCTGACCACCTGCTTTTATTGAGACAACGATCCAATGATCACACACACGTGCTGATGTACGCATTGTGTCCATATGTACGTGAATAAAAAAACATCAAAATAAAAGGAATGCAGCTTTAGTCCATGCATGAGGTAAAATTAGAAAATGTGTTTATTTTGTAATTTGCCATTAAACCTACAAGGGCCAGTCAGAGTGAACCAAAGGACCGCATACGGCCCCCGGACCGCACATTGCCAAGGTCTGGTCTATAGTAGATGAATGTATAGAAATATGTAAGGACACTGTTAAGTTTTTACTAGGGCTGGGATGCGATTACATTTTTTTTATCAAATTAATTACAGGCTTTGTAATTAATTAATTGCAATTAATCGCATTTTAATATTTTGCCTGAGAAGCATTTTTTTTCCCAAGTAAAACACATTTTGTTGTACGAGTGAATCAACGAGTGAGTTTTTTTAATCTAAATTTCGCATCCACTGGGCCAAGCAAAGCGCTCCGATCGGCTACTTCTCCCTTTGCGTTTGTTGTCTCTTCTTGATTCGTGCATCGCTATGATAGGTATGCCCGAAAGTGAAGGTTCTGTGGTGCAAAAACCAAGTGCGATTAAAATGCGTTAATTTTTGTAATCGCGTTAATTTTCTGTAATTAATTAATCACAATTAATCAGTTAAAGTCCCGGCCCTAGTTTTTACTGAATAGGTGCTTGGTCTTCCTACGTTCATTTTCTTGGATGACTGTTATATGCGTTTGATGTATTCATGTTGATGTAAGGCTATGGATGTATCAGCTTACCTTGCTTATTGTAAATCGCTCTGGATTAAGAGTGTCAGTGTACAGCTACAGTGTTGGTGATAGGACACATATGATGTATTATGTATCAGTGGCGTCAGTTCAGAAAAAGCTAAGGTATGGCAACATGACTGGTGTCTTGCACGCGCCTTCGCGCGCTTGCAAGACACCAGTCATGCTGCCATACCTTAGCAACAGGCATGATACATTTATTTTAAGAAGTACATTTTATTTTTTTCCCCGTTTCTACGGTTTCTTGGGCTGGCTGGATATGGCAGCCTGGAACGGTTGTTCAAGTGCAGCTAAACTTGGCATGTTAGTAAACGTGCCACAATTAACAATAATGCATTGCACCTGTGCAGCTGACCTGCGGAACCTGAGAATATACCATTTTGTCAAGATGGGGAGAATACAAGTGTAGAGAATATAATTATAATACCTTGTTAAAGTGACCATTTTGTTAAATTTTGCATTTGAAGTTATTTTACTGTAATGTAACAACATAACAACCAGCACAGATAGACAAAGAGACATTCATGGATTTATATCTAAAAGTAACTTTTATTTTCCCCCTGGACCTAGGGTATGGCAGCTGCATACCCCTGCCATACCCAATTGACACCCCTGTTTTGTATAGGCCTCATATAGATATAGATTCATGTACACATATAGTATAATGTCGGCTATTATGCTATTGTGCTATTAGTATAATGTATTATGTATTATTGTATGCATTGTGTATAGATTATACATAGATTCCTGTCCAGATCCAGTGTAATCTATTATGATGAGGTGGAAACAATCCTCCTTGTTTCATCTGTGAGAGGCTTCTAGGGTTTCACCGAGCTGTCACTCATCAATAATACAACACACACACACACACACACACACACACACACACACACACACATGTGCACGTGCACGTGCACGCGCACACGCACGCACACACACACGCACACACACACACACACACACACACACACACACACACACACACAGTGGGGCAGTGTGTTAATAACGTGCATTTAACGTCCTCTTGTTACGGCCCTTTAAATATTCACGCATGTCAACAGCGTTCATCACCCCCTATCATACCACACAACGCCATTGGATACCTGCCGGTAATAAGACACCTGGTGATTGGCCCTGGCAGCTGTCAGAGCGACAGACTGACAGACGCCAGCGTCTAATAGGCTAATCTTTTTTCTTTCTTTTTTTTTCTGGATCTGGGCCCACGGGAAAATCTGTAAAGAGTTTGCAAACCTGCTGTGAAGTGGTCTGATAAGATCCTTAGTTAATGTGTGAAGTACAAGTGGTCGTATGGGTGTACACATACAAATGTGTACACTCTCAGAGTTACAGACCCATAAGGGTCCATTTGGTTCCATTTATACACTCTCAGAGTTACAGACCTGTAAGGGTCCATTTGGTTCCATTTGTACACTCTCAGAGTTACAGACCCATAAGGGTCCATTTGGTTCCATTTGTACACTCTCAGAGTTACAGACCCGTAAGGGTCCATTTGGTTCCATTTGTACACTCTCAGAGTTACAGACCTGTAAGGGTCCATTTGGTTCCATGTGTACACTCTCAGAGTTACAGACCTGTAAGGGTCCATTTGGTTCCATTTGTACACTCTCAGAGTTACAGACCTGTAAGGGTCCATTTGGTTCCATTTGTACACTCTCAGAGTTACAGACCTGTAAGGGTCCATTTGGTTCCATTTGTACACTCTCAGAGTTACAGACCTGTAAGGGTCCATTTGGTTCCATTTGTACACTCTCAGAGTTACAGACCTGTAAGGGTCCATTTGGTTCCATTTGTACACTCTCAGAGTTACAGACCTGTAAGGGTCCATTTGGTTCCATTTGTACACTCTCAGAGTTACAGACCTGTAAGGGTCCATTTGGTTCCATTTATACACTCTCAGAGTTACAGACCTGTAAGGGTCCATTTGGTTCCATTTGTACACTCTCAGAGTTACAGACCCGTAATGGTCCATTTGGTTCCATTTGTAACTCAGAGTGTACAAATGGAACCAAATGTCCATTTGGTTCCATTTGTACACTTTCAGAGTTACCTTTTCTTTTTTTTAAGATTTGTTTTGGGGCTTTTATGAGTTTATTGATAGGACAGTAGACTGACAGGAAATGGGGAGAGAGATGGGGAATGACTTGCGGCAAAGGTCGTCCGGATCGGGAATCGAACCGGCAACACCGCCAGGCATCCATGCCTATGTGTAGCAATGCCCGCCTGGCCCCCAGAGTTACCATTTGGTTCCATTTATACTCTCAGAGTTACAGACCTGTAAGGGTCCATTTGGTGCCACTCTCAGAGTTATGGGGGTCGTTGCAAATAAAACATTTGAGAACCACTAGTACTATGTGCCATGGTGTCAAAGTAAATCAGTGCCACACATATTCTGAAGAAAACCTGGAGAAATGACATTCAGTGAACATGTGAACACAAGTGACATTCTTGTGAACAAAATAGGAACGAATAGGAAATAGGAACGAAAAATCTGCACGAATTATAATGTTGTGTAAAACAGAAAGTCTATAATTTTCCACCGACAAAACCAAGTCTTTGCCACTTTCCGCCTGACCAAAACATTGCATCAAATAAAACTCTTGCCGTATAACAGATATTTATTTATATTCTTCGTACTGAACAGTAAAAAAACAAAACAACAAAAAAATGCTTCCAGTATCAAAGCTTTTATACCCATAGAAAATAAAAGACATTTATTTAAAGGAGCTATAGTCAACTTTCTCATTGTAGGGTTACTTCTACTACTACTACTTTGTTTACATCTTAGTCTATAGACTAGAATGTAAACAAAGTGTCGGTCTGACAATGGCCAAAATGATTATTTTATCATTATTTTACGCTTTTTGTGGTTATTTTTGAATAGAAACACATATATGAAGCTAATTTTTTTATAAAATATTTTCGAAACATTATTTTTATTTTAGCATCCATTTTTCAAGAAAAAGTTGACTAGCTCCTTTAAACAAATTAAAACATTATTATTATTATTTTTTGTTTCCTTCAATTCAATGTACTGTAGGGATTCTTATAAAAATACAAAATAGACATATTAAGCATTTCATGCACGTAATAAATATTAATCTATCTAAACACTTGAATAAATGTAAAGCCACAAATATATATGTATATAAAAAATGGTTTTGAGTGTCTGCCCACCTCCACTGACATGCAGCTAGCTGTCAATTCACCCTTTGTTAGCCTTCTGATTGGTCCCTGACTGACCAACCAGCAGGCTCTATCTGCCTTTGTCCCGCCCTGGTTCCACCTTTTTTTTTATGTTGAATCTGCTAAAACATCATTTCTGGAGAAATAGAAACATTTAAAAAACATGCCCAGTCACTATACTGCACCTTAGAGGCTCCTTTTTACTGAAACCAAGTTTGAAATTAGAATTGAACACACAGAATAACAATACGAAGCAACTGAATTTAAATGGTAGTGGATGGAGTGTCCCACCGAGTGTCCCACCAAGACTCAGCAACCAATGGGTGTGAAGAGGGGCGGGACAACGGGCAGGACTTGACAACAGGTGAATTGAAGAACATACAGTACATAAGGGGCCCACAGTGAGTCCTTTACCCAGGGTCCAGAATTTGGTGCTACACCCCTGGCCGTGTTCTCCGAGCGGGGCTCCGATGTTTATTTGTCCCATAATTAGGACAGTTAGCGCCATTTGCTACAAGCTGTTTGTTTTTTTATATATAAAGACAGTTGGTAAAGGGTAGAATGACTGTTCTTAAAGGGTTCCCTGGCTAATATGACAAATATGCCTTAATACATTATAATTGTCCTCTATAACTACAATGTAAAATTAAAAACACCTTAATTATTTTATTTCTTCTAGAAATGATGTCATGATGTCATAAATGTAATTTGTGATCTATCCCTATGGCATTTATGGCATGCATGTGCAAATAAAAACAAACGTAATACTTCCCATGTTTTGTTTTTTGCACATGCATGCCATAAAAATGACACATGACATTTATGACATCATCAACTTGCGACAGGCATTTCCCCTATTGAGTGAAAGATTAGCTATTTCTAGAGGAAATAAAATATTTAAGGTGTTTTTAATTTCACATTTTAGTTATAGAGGACAATAATGTATTAAAGGCATATGTATTAGCCAGGGATCCTATTAACAAATCACCAATATATGTGAAAAAAGGCTGCTGCAGCAATTACGCTTGTTTAGAAAAATGTGGGTCTTCGGACTGTGTCAGGCTCCAATTGTCCATGATGTGACTTTGGGCTGGGCTGGAGCTGATGTTTGTCAGGCTGGGTTGGGCCGGGCTCACATGTTTAGGCCAGATCAAAGCTCTGATTACTGATTTGTGGACAAGACTGTCAAAGTACCCAATGTCAGAGTCTTGCTAAACAAGATGAACCATAGAACCAGATTTCCAGATGAGAGGATTGTAAAGAATTTGTAAAAAAAAGAAAAAAAAAGAAAAAGAAAAGAAAAATGTAAAAAATGTAGTATTAATAAAACATGAGAGATGAAAACATGATGTTCTTGTCTTGAGGTATGATGATGTACACAAACACAATGGTCAGTGTGGTGATAAATGTAGCATAGCTGTGAGGAAGAGCCGGACAGAGGATCAGGATCAGGATTTGCCCAGGCTTTGCCCAGGCGACCTCCTGGGCAAAGACTGTTGTAGTTGCTACCTGTAGGTGGTTGTGTTGCGTTGTTGTGGATGTTGGTGGTTGCTATGGGGTCATCAGAAGGTCTTCCATCGCATCGCTGACAGGAATGGATGTTGTGGATGCTAGGGGGTTGCTTCGGGGTTGTTAGGTGGTTGTTATGTTGTTGCTAGGGGGTTGCTATGGGGGAGGTTATGTGTTTGTTATGTTGTTGTTAGGTGGTTGGTGGTTAGATGGTCCTCAGAAGGTCTTCTATCGTATGGCTGACAGGATGGTGTGGTGCTGGGTAGTTGTTATGTGGTTGCTACGGTGTTAGGGGGTCCTCAGAAGGTCTTCCATCGTATGGCAGACAGGATGGTGTGGATGCTAGATGTTGTTAGGGGGTTGTTAGATGGTCCTCAGAAGGTCTTCCATCGTATGGCAGACAGGATGGTGTGGATGAAGTAGAGGAGAGTCGCTACGTAAGAAAATACCTGCAGATCAGAAATAATAGTTAATTACATTAATCTCTCTCTCTCTCTCTCTCTCTCTCTCTCTCTCTCTCTCTCTCTCTCTCAACTCATCTGTTCAATTGAAAAAGAGAGGCGAGATCCGAGCACCAACAACAAGTTAAAAGAGGAGAGGACAGGTGTATAAAAAAATGGAGGAATAGTATTTGTATTTATGTTTTTTAAATGCCCTCTCCTAATGTAGGGTTACTGTTTGTTGGTATATGTTGTTTTGTCTTCATGTTGGGACTACGGATGAAATGTGTAGCATTCTTGCTAATTCCGGTGTATTTACATTGCATTTATGTAGTGTTCATTAATATGCATTGTCCCGTCTAAATAAACAAATAAAGTAAAGTAAAGTAAATCAAGGTACTTCATTGCATTGCAGATTATTGATGAACATGTCTCTCTCACCACAGCAGAGATGTCCAGTTGGTAGTTCTGGAAGACGGCTCCATCTTTCATCTCTAGAGTCACTCTGGCCAAAGATACAGCAGCACTGAGGTAGAAGAACGCTGCTAGACCATGGTACACAAAATCCTGTAGAACACATTATAATATACTGTTATTACATAAATATTACATTATATAAGATACAGCAGCCCTGAGGTAGGAGAACGCTGCGATACCGTGGTACACAAAGTCCTGTAGATTAAATATTACATTATATATAATACTCTAAAAATATTACATTATAATACAGCAGCGCTGAGGTAGAAGAACGCTGCGATACCGTGGTACACAAAGTCCTGTAGATTAAATATTACATTATATATAATATACTGTTATTAAAATATTACATTATGATACAGCAGCACTGAGGTAGGAGAACGCTGCGATACCGTGGTACACAAAATCCCATAGATTAAATATTACATTATATATAACATACTCTTATTAAAATATTACATTATGATACAGCAGGGTGCACACCAGCAAAGGGCGAGGTCGTACCATGTCTTTGCCATCTGGCCAGTGATGTAAATCGGACCAGTTACCCATATATGGAGACCCCAGGTAGCCATATGGATATCCATCACAGATATGGGCTTAATATTTATGACATCAGGGATCTCCATATATGGGTTAGGGTTAGGGTTAGGCATCACAGGGATTTCCATGTCTCCATAATGGGTATAAAAAAGATTTGTTTCCTCTGATGTCAGAGTGTGAAATTAAATCAACAAAAAAGACAAGCGTTAAAGGAGTAGTTCACCCCCAAAATGACTTTTTTTCTATTGATTACTCACGCCATGGAGACTTGAGTTCAATAATACATTTTTTTTGTATTTGTTGCATTCATGAGACAAAAATTTGATAATAGTAAATTTACCCTAATTGATTCCGGATGGGGACTCGAATGCATTTGGGTCCCCAACCGGAATCAATGGGGGTCGAAATTAATGCAATACATTTTTTGTCTTAGAAATGCAACAAAAAATAAAAGATATTATTGACTTCAAGTCTCCATGGCGTGAGTAATCAATAGAAAAAAAGTCATTTTGGGGGTGAACTACTCCTTTAAAGTGGGGAGTAAAAAGGGGGAAAGGCTCCAAGAAAAAGGGGTCCATATATAGAGTGAAAGGAAGTGATGTCACGATACTCACAGCGGCGGCCCACCCCCGGCTGTTCTTGTGTCCTCCGCAGGCGAACACCAGCATCCAGATGAAGGTCATCACGAAGCAGAACACAGAGACAAACATCACCCAGGCCTGGGGGTTGTGAGGAACCACGTAGGTACAAGCTACTAGGATCCATACCAGACCTCCAAAGATCTGAAACACATGGTAAACACTGTCACCAGACCACATACTGTAGGTACAGGCCACCAGGATCCATACCAGACCTCCAAAGATCTGAAACACATGGTAAACACTGTCACCAGACCACATGCTGTAGGTACAGGCCACCAGGATCCATACCAGACCTCCAAAGATCTGAAACACATGGTAAACACTGTTACTATGGGAACCACGTAGGTACAGGCCACTAGGATCCATACCAGGCCTCCAAAGATCTGAAACACATGGTAAACACTGTCACCAGACCACATACTGTAGGTACAGGCCACCAGGATCCATACCAGACCTCCAAAGATCTGAAACACATGGTAAACACTGTTACCAGACCACATACTGTAGGTACAGGCCACCAGGATCCATACCAGACCACTGAAGATCTGCAACACATAGTAAACACTGATACTATGGGAACCACGTAGGTACATGCTACCAGGATCCATACCAGGCCTCCAAAGATCTGCGACACATAGTAAACAACACTGTTACGCTGGATCATAGACCATAAAAATGATGGGGACGTCACGTGACCCATTGGTTTCTATCGGAGCAGAAATTAAGCTTTTATTTGTCCTCGCAGAGTCGTGGTACACTTGTATACTTTTGTACAATGAAATACAATCCATCCATCCAGCATACCCTGCTTTAAAATCAATTATGAAATAAATGAGACCATATTTTCAACAAAACGCATATCATGGTGATTGAAAGGCTTTAAAGGCTTTAAACTACCGACAGGAACCATAAAGCAGTGATGCCCTGCATCTTGCGTCCCTGACGCATATATATTTTTTGACGCATTAAACTAAGCATCACTGCATCCCGGGGATGCATACAACACTATCCTTTCTGCTATCAGTCATTTCACTGCACCAGCTGAGCTGCATGTGGTGGAGTCTCCACAGCTGTGCGTTCTGGCATTATTGATGAGATGATTGAGATTGTCTTGTAAATCCATGCTTCTGTCCTTTAATTAACTACATAATACAAGTAGCTAGTAGTGTGTCGTCGCAGGACCCATAAAATAATTCTGGGACCCATTTGAATGACCACCTGTGGTCCTATAGCAACATCAAAACCTATAGCAACATCACTGATAAAGTATTTATGACAATACCAGAACAGTGCAACTAGCAACCAAACATAGGCACTTTTAGTTCCGTGTTCGCTTCATGTTAAATCCGGACAACTGGACCCCTGATACCAAGCCTCCAAAGATGGGGGGGGGGGTTAGATCAACACTACTGATTTCCCGGGCTCACAGCTCACTGCTCCAAGAGATGGGTCAAGTAAGGGATAATGAATGGCTCCGCGGTGAATGACAATATTTAACAGATCGACGGTCTGATAACTACCCGATGCGCTAGCCGAGGGGAGTTATCAGGCCGAAGGGATGTTATCTATCGTCATTCACCAAGGAGCCATTCAATATCCCGCTTATTACCCAGCTACTAAATAAAATTAATAATTTGACTCAAAACTAAAAACAAAACAAAGTATTTCCTTGTTTACAGACGGCTGGAAGTGTTCCACAAGTGTTGCGCTGGGCGACCCCCCAGCGCGACATGGTCGCCTTGGAAAACAAGGAAGTGCTGATTAGATAGAATCCATTTTCTGATACTACGTTGTCTATTTCTCGCTTAAAATATTTTTAAAAACATTCTTGAGAGCAACGTTTAGTTGTAAATGTCGCTGTGTGTTTGTTTACATGGCTGACATGGTGGATACAGCACAAGGTTCACGCAGTGCAGCTTGACTGCAGCAGGTGCTCTGTAAGTCTTTGATTAGCAGTGGTCTGTTATAGAGCGGAGCGGTCTGTTATCGGGGAATATCAGACCTCTGATTTCAGCGATTGCATTCAAACAAGCCGGGTAATAAAAGCAGAGAACACATCTTGAATACAGCAATGATTAGAAAATCTAAGAAAATGATTGCTGACCCTCTCATGTCCTGCATTCAGAATACCAACTGCAGACACGTTACAGTAAAAAACAAGGAAAGCCATCTGAACAAGATACAAATATTCATTCATTCCACTATCTGTTACTCTGTGGAACTCAGGCTGTTAGTACAGTGTTTGGTACTGTCATTTAATGTCATGTAAACATAATACATATAATTCATGCTTTAAAACTACCATAGACCATACAGTACATATACCATACTGTAAAAGTAATGAGCCAGAACAACTGGACACGCCTAGCAAATGATTTCACCAAAATCAAGGAGATCGCACAAGCGATGCACACTCTACATGCTGAAGACACTCACACACAGCAACTAAACATGGTGGACCCCCCCACCCCCACCAAGCAGGGTCACAGAAGACCCCCCAAACATAGAGCCAACCTTGCTTACCATGTTGGCAGAACAATTCCAGGAACTGGAAATTAGGCAAGTACTTGCCTGGCTCCAGCCCATAGACCCGACCACTCTCTGAGCGGACTGGTTCTCTTGGTCTGGTGTTGTCATATGACGCATAACTTGATATGGTATCTTGGTGTACCAGCCAATGAAATCAATGCAAGACAGAGGAGGGAATGGGTCTAACTTTTGAAAATCAACAGAAACAGTGGAGGGGGGAGCTCAGCCAAAGCTCTTAATTGCTCCCTTTGAACTTCAAAGGGGGGTTGTGCACACCTCGTTAGCATCAAAGACAACGACCTGTTTGATGCCTGTCATAGAGGGGAGGGGAGGGGGAATGTTTTTGTGTCCACACAAGTCAAACACAACCCCTCCCACTTCCCTCTTGTGATTGGGAATTTCACATTTTAAATCCCCTCCCCTTTGAAATCTCTTGTCAATGGGACAATGTCAGACTCAAGCTCAGCACAGAGTCTGAAATCAGGCTAGGCAAGTACAGATGGAACAAACACTGCTGGAAGATAGACAAGAGCAGACCCCCAGTCCCAGTGCCAAGGAAGAGAGAGAGAGGGTAGTCCTTAAAGGGCCTACACCATGCTTTTAAAACTATATTTTTTGTATAAATATATGCTCAAAATTGAGTCTTAGACAGGTTTTAACCCTCAACAAACACTCTGACCATTCTTTTTGTTTGTTCTAGCTCTACTATAATGAGGCTCTCCAGCTGCAATACCAAAACGGCCTCTGTTTGCTCAGGGGCGCATCTAGTGGGGTTTTTCCACCCCTCCCCCCTCCCCTCCTCTTCACTCCTCCCCGGACCCCACGTTGACAACAAATAATTGCGACCGTCAGGTCGCAGTTTAGTATCAAAACCTCCACCGGCCGTCCGTCGGTCACACGTCACACGTCACACCTTTGCCCTGCTCATATCTCCGCATCAGTATGACATCACACTGCTGACATCAGTATGACATCACACCGTACACAAATGACCCTTATATAAGACCGGCATTATCTACCGACAGCTGCTATAAGCCAACCCTGGCGATAAGGTCTGAGTCGAAGAAATGCTTCTTTCCTGGCAAGAATTGCCCCTTTATACTGTAGGGCTCGTTTGTGTATTGTATGACATCACGCCACATCATCGGCTGAGGACTGTGTGATGTCATCATATCTCCATATATGGAGACATAAGTTGCTCATGCCCAAATATGGGCTGGTGAGGTCAGACTTAGTGTGATGTGTAGGTTATCTCCATATATGGAGATTCAACTTCAATGAGTAACCATGGCAAACTGTCAACTGCCCGTATGTCTTGATAATTGGTAAAACAAACTTTTGGCCTATTTGTGGAGATAAGCGACCAACGGTCGCTTATCTCCCGATTAGGGAGTCTTACTGGTGTTAATATTGAGCCAATACAAAAATAGGATGTGCAGCTCTGATTATAGCCTACTGTAGGCCTATGTTGTATGTTATAGGCCTACTGTCAAATGACACAGGGCGACCGTTGCTAGACCAGACATTACAGAAGACAATCAACCCCACCTGCATTGTATTTATGTATAAAAAAAAAGTAAAAAAAAAAAAAAAAAACATTTTTTCAAAAAAAATGTTTGAGAAAAAAAAAGAAAAGTTTTTTGGAAAAAAAATAAGTTTTTTGAAAAAAAGTTTTTCTTTTTTGAAAAAAAAAAAGTTTTTTTCTTTTTTGAAAAAAAAAAAGTTTTTTTCTTTTTTGAAAAAAAAAGTTTTTGAAAAAAAAAAAGTTTTGAAAAAAAAGTTTTTTGAAAAAAAAAAGTTTTTTGAAAAAAAAAATTTTTGAAAAAAAAATGTTTTGAAAAAAAAATTAAAAAATGTTTTGAAAAATTTTTTTTTTTAATTTTTTATTTTTTTGACTCTGAAAAAAAAACGGGAATCCGTGTGACGTCACACGGATCAACTCTCAGAACAGCACTGTTCTGAGAACCCGTGGAAAGCTTTTCATCTCTGTCTTCCCAAAACCAGAGAAAGACACAACGGTCAGAAATAGGACTTTGTGAGGATAGAAGGTGCCAGTGGGACCCCCAAAAAAGGTTTTAAAATAGAAAAAGTGAAAATTCATGGTGTAGGTCCTTTAAAGAAGCTGTGGAACAACTCCAAGGCAGTGAGTTGAAGATGAGGCAGGAGATAGAACAGCTAAGGGAAGTGATGGGAAAGGAACTAGGACAGCTAAGGGAAAACATGGAAAGGGAGCTATCCACCTGTTTCTGCCAGAATTTACAGTAGAATTATCTGTGGGACACATCCGGTTAACAGCAGACATACCGGTACAAGCTCACGTCGCGTTGCAGTTGCAACTGGAAATGCCGCTCGCCTTCTGCGAAATGCACAATGGGACGTTGGAAAGATGTGGATAGGAAAGCAGAGAGAAAGAGTGCACAGTACAAGCCTCGTCCGTCCAACACACACGTTACCAAGTAAATCCTGCTGGCTTATGCTTTGTCGTCACAGCGTGTTCCGTGCCAAAAGTGGCTGATATACAAGCTCACAACGCCTTGCATCCACAACACGTTCTGAGCTTGCAGATCGGCTATTTATATTAATAATCAACGTACAATTTAAACACTCTCACAAGCCACAGTGTGGCTTTTTGTTAGGTTGGGTTTGGGACCCGATCATTAATGTGGCTTGCCTACCGGCCCGGTTCTGAGTTGTTCCACCAGTGCTTACAGCGTGTCGCGGGTTCAAGTCCCGATCCCAACGACCTTTGCTACGTGTCACTCACCATCTCTCTCCCCATTTCCTGTCAGTCTACTGTCCTATCAATAAAGGCATGAAACAAAGTCACATACGTATGCCATCGTAAACCATTTTATTTAACTATCATCATCAATATTTAATATCAGTGGTCTTTTGTCAGGTGTGTGCTCTGAACAAAACACAAACAACTCAGCCTTATTTCACATTACCAAATGTAACCAGAGGTACAAGGTCAAACATACAATAAAACAGTCTTTCTTTGACCCCTTCAGTATCAGACAACAGGGAACAAAGAATCCTGACACATTCTCTTGTCTGACGTTGCTGGCGGGCCGTTTAGAATACAATTTAGGAATGAAGCCCACAGGCCGTATAACATTTGTCCTCGGGGCCACATTTGGCCCCCAGGCCGCACTTTGGACACCCCTGGTCTAGACACACCTCTGCTCATCCAGACAACCTCGTACCACACATCAGGGTAGCTCACCATAGCCTGATTTCAGACTCTGTGCTGAGTTTGAGTCTGACATTGACAAGAGATTTCAAAGGGGAGGGGATTTGAAATGTAAAATTCCCAATCACAAGAGATCTGGTGGGAGGGGTTGTGTTTGACTTGAAACATTCCCCCTTCCCCCTCCCCTCTATGACAGGCATCAAACAGGTTGTTGTCTTTGATGCTAACGAGGTGTGCACAACCCCCCTTTGAAGTTCAAAGGGAGCAATTAAGAGCTTTGGCTGAGCTTCCCCCCTCCACTGTTTCTGTTGATTTTCAAAAGTTAGGCCCACCCCCTCCTCCATCTTGCATTGATTTCATTGGCTGGTACGCCAATGATACCATATCAAGTTAAGCGGCAGCATGATAGGTCTTCAACCAGCCTAACATTTTCACACGTCTCCCCTCGTCTCCACTCCCTCCACAGTGCTGCGTGGTGAGCTTGGAGATCGGCTATATTTTCACTCCAGTTTGTCTCCCGGGCAAACGAGGCATTTCAATATGCTTTACAAATTATACAATTATTATAATCATATATTGCATAAAACTAAAGAAGTACACAATCACATTATAGACACAGTTGCAGTGCAGAATAGAAAATGGTGTTTAGTTGTTTTAACAGACAGGGTTGGGGTGTAGTATAGTAGCCTATTGTCATCAGAGCTGCAGTTTGTTCAGATATTGTGGAGCATTAAAACTAAATGCTGCTTCAACACATTTATCTGTGGTTGTAAGAACAGAAAGAATTATCCTTTATCACTGATGACCTGAGAGTCTGGATGGTTTACTGATATCTGCAAGATCACTAATGTATGTTGGACCTAAACTGTTCCAAGCTTTATAAACCAACAGTAGCGTTTTTACGTAAATTCTTTGACACACAGTTTAGTAAAACAGTTCTAGTTACCAGTAGTTATCCCCGTATAATTAAAACCAATTATCAGTATAATCAACAGTAATCATCAGTCTAATTAACAGTCTAATTAACAGTAATGAACAGATCTCACCAGTTCAGGCAGGTAGAGGATATCAGGAACAGTTGTACAGATTCCACATCCACTGGGCAGGCTGGCCATAGTGGCGGTGTTGTTGGTGGCCATGTCTGTGTGTCTGTCTGTCTGTCTGTCTGTCTGTCTGTCTGTCTGTCTGTCTGTCTGTCTGTCTGTCTGTCTGTCTGTCTGTGAACAGTGAAGGCACACAAACAAACAAAATCGTCTTCTCTGGAAAAAATAAAAATAATCAGAAGTCTATTTAGTCTATTCTGTGGATGAATGAAAGCACAGAGTGAAACAAAGCAAAGTCCTGTAGAACTTAACCCTAGCGCTAAGTCCTACGGTAACCCTAAGTCCTAACCCTGAAGTCCTGTATGACCTAACCCTAACCCTAACCCTAACCCTAAGTCCAAGTCCAAGTCCAAACCCTAACGTCCGTGTATAAAAGTGTTGTCCAGTTGTCAGAGGTAGCACGGGTCCATCACCTGCAGACACACCCTGGTCCTCCTCACGGAAACAAAACAAAAACAACCATTATTTCCTCTTTGTTGCTGATGCTGGAAACGTGACGGACAGTGAACACACACACACACACACACAACACACACACTCTGTGTTGTTGGACTGTAGTGAATGACACAAGAGATACACCACGCACGCACGCACACACGCACGTATGCACGCACGCACGCACGCACACACACACACACACACACACACACACATACTACGCACACACACAGAGGTGGAGGTGTTTACTCTAAACAGTGAGGTTGGAAGGTGATACCCCACCGCCCCTCCCCCTCCCCCTCCCTCCCTACACCCCCCCCCCCTCCCCCGCACTCATACAGGCTGTCAGTCAGTTGATAGACGTTGCTATGACGACAGTTTGTCAGCTGATTCTGCACACTAAAGCCTCGAACAGAGTCTGGTCCACAGGATTCCACCGCGGTGTAGTGCGGTGTAGTCTTTTTGAGTCATAAAACTACAACGTTAACGCTCAAAAAGACTACACCGCACTATCTTTTCAGGCCGCGACCCCCAAAATAATAATGTTTTAACTGTGGACGAGCACTAAGAGTTGAGGCATTACATTTTGTATAACACGGTTCTATTGTGAAAATTGCCGATCTACATGCTCACAACGCCTCACGTTGTGAGCATGTAGATCTGATATTTTCACAATTTCACAATTTCTCCTTCTAATATTTGACAATTTGGCCAATGTTTAATTTGTCATTTTAGAGGTATTAAAAAGTCCATAAATTGTCACTTTAGAAATGTGCAGATACCCTCTATACACTTTATGTTGGTTTGTTTGCGGTTGAGTGAGAAAAACAACGTTGCACATTAAGTTAATCATCTGGGGACCCCGCCAAAATAATTTGTGGACCCCCCTGGGGGTCCCGACCCACAGGTTGAGAACCACTGCACTAAAACACTAAAACACGCTTCTCGCAAAGCAAAGCCCTGCTTCATCATACAAGGCCGTTGCACAAAAGTAGTGAAAACAGCAGATCTACAAGCACACAACGCCTCGCAGTGCGAGGCCTTGTGTGCTTGTAGATCGGCTGTTTTCACTAGTTTAAATCATTTTCAAAATGATAAATACAAAACAAACGGTTTTGGACATACAAGGTTTCCACCCGACAACGACGAACTTGTCCTGATCTGAAACGGCAAATCTTTGAGTAGTAGCAGCAGCGCTATAGAGAGAGATCTCTCTCTATAGCGCGCAATGAGGGCCTCTCCAACTCTTTTTCCCGGGCTGAATCAGGGGCCCAGCACGTCCCTGTGTGTGATACTAAAACACTAAAACACAATGTCTATGTTGTGTGATACTTTTACAATTTATAATTAAGGCTCGCGACCACACTCGCACATTTCCAAATACCTCCAAAATTGCATCTTGCTAGTTTTAACTAATATATTTCTGCTGTCGGGCGAAACCTCCTAACTCCAAAATGTGAATTTTCGGGAAAATTAGCACAAGTGAAGTTAGGAGGTTTTGTCCCAAGCACTTTTTACTAGTTTCCATTGGTTCAATATTATTTTAACCAACACTCAGGGAGTTCAATAGCCCTGATTTATGCCAAAAAAATCTAAAACCTCAAAAATGGAGTTAAGAGGTTTTGGCCAGACAGTGACGATATTAAGACCACTACTATGTCAAAAGTAACCAATAAACCATACTGTAAAAAGTGATCAAATGCAAACACTGGACTGGACGGAGGAAACTGATGTCTTTCCTCTGCTGGTCACTCTGTCTCACACGCTTAATGATGACGTCTGGAAGGCTGTGGCTCAGAGCAGGTCGTTCAGTGATCCGTTGGTCGGCGGTTCGAATCCCGCCTCCTCCTCCTGTCAACATGTGGAAGTGTCCTTGAGCAAGACACTGAACCCCACGTTGCCTCCAATGAGTCAGTCTCCAATGAGTCAGTCTCCAATGAGTCAGTCTCTAATGAGTCAGTCTCTAATGAGTCAGGCCCTAAAGACAAGGCTCCAAACCACAGACAGAAAAAGGTAGACGCCTCTTCCGGCTCTCTGGTACCCGTCTCGCCTTGGTGGGCATTTTTGATTGACAGGCTTGGAATTCTTCTGTGTGCGTAACAGACAACAAGGTCGGTAGGCAAATCAGAGGCAGGTTTGAATGGAAAAGTCCCGGAAAGGACACGTTGTGATTGGCCAGCAGTTTTTTGAGTGGCAGCCTGCCCTCGACACTTCCTCTTTTGTGCCTATCAAGTTGGACGGGTCGCTCCAATCAACTGCAGCGGGTGGACGAGGTATCTAGCTTTTTATATCTGTGCTCCAAACATCCTAAAGCAAACTGAATAGGGTCCTGTTTAACCTTCCTTTTCGGACTCACCTGCACCGCTAGTCACCAGTCAGGCGTGGGGTGGCTCAGAGTAGATGACAGAGTACAGCAGCTTGCAATGGGCCTGGTGTACAAGATACACTACACCACTAAGATACCCATGTATACCTGACTAAATACTGGTCTACAACATACACTACACCACTAAGATACCCATGTACCTGACTAAATACTGGTCTACAACATACACTACACCACTAAGATACCCATGTACATGACTAAATACTGGTCTACAAGATACACCACTAAGATACCCATGTACCTGACTAAATACTGGTCTACAACATACACTACACCACTAAGATACCCATGTACCTGACTAAATACTGGTCTACAAGATACACTACACCACTATGATACCCATGTACCTGACTAAATACTGGTCTACAACATACACTACACCACTAAGATACCCATGTACCTGACTAAATACTGGTCTACAACATACACTACACCACTAAGATACCCATGTACCTGACTAAATACTGGTCTACAAGATACACTACACCACTAAGATACCCATGTACCTGACTAAATACTGGTGTACAAGATACACTACACCACTAAGATACCCATGTACCTGACTAAATACTGGTCTACAAGATACACTACACCACTAAGATAGGCCTACCCATGTACTTGACTAAATACTGGTGTACAAGATACACTACACCACTAAGATACCCATGTACCTAACACACTACTTCCTAAAGGTCAAGGATGTTCACAACACCAGAGGCAGCGCCACAGATCATGTTCAACCCAGATTCAGCTCAAACAAAGGGTCAAATGTGTTCTCCTGCTATACCACTAAAATGTGAAACGCTCTACCGAAGGTCTTAAAGATAACATCCTTTAAAACTGCCCTGAAAAACCACTTAGGCCTACCTGAATTTCCTTTTAGTTGAACTTGTACAAGTACTTTCATGAAACTGTACCTTTTCCTATGCAAAACTTCTAATAAATAGTCCTACTTCAATCAATCAAAGTAAGTAGCCTAGTTCAGGCTCAGAGTAGATGACAGAGTACAGCAACTTGCAATGGGCCTGGTGTACAAGATACACTACACCACTAAGATATCCATGTACCTGGCAAAATACTTCAAAAACGTCAAGGATGTCCACAATTACAACACCAGAGGCAGCGCCACAGATCACGTTCAACCCAGAGTCACCTCAAAGAAAGGGTCAAACTCGTTCTTCAGCTATACCACAAAAATGTGGAACGCCTTACAGAAGGTCTTAAAGGAGTGTGGGGTTCCCTAGCATCCTTTAAAATGGCCCTGAAAAACCACTTACAGGCAGCAGCCGTTCGCAACTGGTAAAAACAGAGCCCAGCCCTACCCTCCCCTGACCCCTCTTTGTATTTACCTACTGTATGTTTTTATTTTATTTTTATTTTTAACTTGTTTTCCCCTTTTTTTCCTGATTATATCTACTCCATAGTACTGTGTTCTATTCGTCTGTCATTCAATGTTATATGAGATTCTTCAATGGTTTCCTGTGGAAATAAGCTTAGTCTTTTCTAGGATCTCCTTTTAGTAGACCTTGTACCAGTGAACTGTACTGTCATGAAACTCTACTTTTTCTTATGCAAACTTCTAATAAAGTCTTCAATCAATCAATCAATCAATCAATCAATCAATCAATCAATCAATCAAGTTACTAAAGTTGGCAAATCATTGTAGAGGAATAAAAGTAGCTGAGATGTATGAGTAAATGTACACATTTGAACTACTCCAGTAGTAAAACATACCTCAATGTGTTACTCAAGTGCACAACTTGAGTAAATGGACTTACTTTCCACACCGCTGCTAGATCAGTCCTGCATGCTGGTGATAACTCTGGTCCCGCGGCGCCATCGTGTGGCGGACGAAGCGCATTGCAACTCACTTCACTTCAGCGCCTGTATCTATTCTGCATCCAGGTTGAGGCAAGACCCCACATTTTTTTAGAGTGAATATTTTTAACGCAAATCTTTGCTTCTGGGGGGTCCCTGCATGGGACAAAATATTTTGAAATGGGGGTCCGCGGCCACATAAGACATCTTTCGGGGGTCCTTGACGATTTTACAAAAATGTCTTCTAAATCCGAAAAACTGTTTTCTGTGAAAAGACAAAAACATTTTTTTTTCTATAGCAGTGGTTCTCAAACTTTGTCATGTAAAGGACCCCCAACATGACATGTATTTGGCCGCGGACCCCCGATCTCAAACATGTTGTTCCAGGGACCACCAAGAAGCAAATTTGAGTTAAAAATGTTCACACTATATTTGGCTCTTGCCTCAAGCTAGATGCAGAATAGATACACTTCGCTTCAGCAGGCCCCGCCCCCTTTTTGTGCATGCGCACACCGACCGACCACTTCCGCCCTTCCCACAGGCAAGCAGCGCATCAACATCAACAACAACAACAAACAACAACAACAGGTCACATGTTTTAAACAAAACAACAACAACAACAACAACTTTAATTCCTTCATAAAACTCTTATTGTGAAAAGGTAAGAAATCAACCAATGAGCGATCCTGTAAATGATGTCATAACGTTAAGTTATGACATGAAACATTGTCTAGTTAATGTGTAGAACTGCTGCTGCTGTTATGTGTGTGTGTGTGTGTGTGTGTGTGTGTGTGTGTGTGTGTGTGTGTGTGCGTGCGCGTGCGTGTGCTTAGATTTGTTTAGCATGTAGTTTATAGACAGATGCTGGGATCATTGTAAAATAGACATGCAAGGTACAGCTTCAAGTTGCTGTGTAGACCAGTGGTTCTCAACCTGTCGGTCGGGACCCCCAGGGGGGTCCCCAAATTATTTTTGGGGGGGTCCTCAGATGATTAACTTAATGTTGCAACATTGTTTTCTCACTCAACAGTAAACAAACCAGCATAAAGTTTAAGTGTATAGAGGGTATCTGCACATTTCTAAAGTGACAATTTAAGGACTTTTTAATGCCTCTAAAATGACAAATTAAACATTGCCCAAACTGTCAAATATTAGAGGCAGAAATTGTGAAAATAGCAGATCTACATTATAATTTGCACTCCCAGCACCTTATATTTATAGCATATCGTCGTTGTCGGGTGGAAACCTTGTATGTCCAAAACCGTTCGTTTTGTATTTATCATCTATAAAATGTACTAAACTAGTGAAAACAGCAGATCTACAAGCACACAGCGCCTCGAAGCGTTGTATGATGAAGCAGGGCTTTGCTTTACCAAAAGACGTATACATTTGAAACTTGTAGATACAAGGTTTCGGCCCGACAGTGACGATATTTTAGTGTTTATGTTGCAAGGAAAACGTTGAGATAACAGCCATTTTGGTTAGAACTGACTGAAAATAACTTTGTACTTCGAGTTTAAAATGATACTAAATATTGTTTCAAGTGTCAAAATAAATTCCAAATATTATCAAATGATCTCGCGGCACCCCTGGACTGCCGTCACGGCACCCCAGGGTGCCCCGTCACCCACTTTGAAAAGCCCTGGTGTAGACAACATGGACAATGAGTTCTTTATGCAGCAGAGTGACTCACTGCCTCAGCCTGACTCAAAAGTCTAGTATCTCCCTCGGTCCATAGGGATGTCCCTTTGGCTCATTCCTTAAGATCCCGGGGGGCGTTATGCGTACAACTACGGTCGGGCTGCATCAGTGCGTTTGTTGGTTTGTTTGGAGCCAACAAACACCATTCATTACAGGGCCTCTAGGAGTTTGTTACAGAAAGTCAAATTTAAGGAAAGGTCGCTGATCATGCGACTCCAGGCAGATAGACCCTATTCACGGCCCGCCCACGCACGCGCACTCAGCAAATTTCTCAGCAACTTCCTGGTGCTGACGTCAGCTTTGAAGGGTAAAATAACACAGAAATTGCTGGACTTAAAGCCAACAAATCATTATTTCGAACGGTAAAGTAAATTATAACGCTTTGTGCCTTTTACTATCTTGTGTTCTTGATCATGCTAGCCGTATTTTATACTTTACTATTCGGAAATTGCATTAACATTTGGGGGACTGCTCATAAGCCCGAAGGTTCATTAGTCCAAATTTAGTTAGGGTTACTGTGGTTAGGGTTAGAGATAGGCATAGTATTCTTAACAAATTCGGATTAATGAACCTTTGGACTAATGAACCTTCGGACTAATGAACCTTCGGACCAATGCCAGGGCACCTAAATTTGCGATTTCTGTGTTAACTCTATGGGCTTTCTATGGGGTTTCCCCTTCAACCGTGACGTCAGCACCAGGAAGTTGCGTAACGTGAATTCGGTCAGTTGGTGGCCACACTGGGTAGCGAACTCACGCTGGAAGTAGGGATGGTGATGATGTAGCTATAAATCATAACGCTTGTAGAGTGTCTTTATATTGGGACTTTTTCTCTCTACAAGAGTTAAGGGGAGTTAAGGGGAGTCAGAACTAGCCTGATACTTCAGTCCGCACATCACCACCCCCTGTTGGTGGGTGGTTTGTAGTGTGGACTGAAGCTGCACATATTTTATTTTATTTCGAGCGCGCCTGAAGAGCGGGCGCATTGAATGGGCCAATCAGGGTTGTATGCTTGGGGCACGTGTGTGGCTGCTCCTGTCCCAGCCCCCTCCAAACAGAGCTCTTGAGCTCACGTGAGACACGCTCGTGGACTCTGATTGGTGTCCTCTGCCCACGTGAGAGTCTAGTGGACTCTGATTGGTCCGTGAAAACTGTCATGGCGGAGTCAGACTCGACTCGTATTATTTTAATAAACTATGAAATAGTGCCGTTTAATCACGTTTTAATACCATTTTGCACTAACGTAAACATGCAGACATATAATATGTTATGAGAAATAACGTATTTTTGCAATGTCACGCCATGTCGCCGTCGCGTGTGTGTGTGTGTGTGTATGTGTGTGACGTCAATAGGCTTTAGCCCGCCCACGCCGAAGTAGAATCTCCGTCCGAAATCTCAGACTCTCTCCCGAAGTGAAACGTAGTGTGAGATGTCTGGCGCTCGCAGTCAGGCAAAGTCAGAACGCTCTTGAGTGGGCGGGGCATGAATAGGGCTACGCGAGACGGTAGCCAGATAAGTCGCCCTCTTTCAAAGTCGCCCCAAACTCGTTTCCCAACGGGTCTGTGGCCTTAAGCTAGATGCAGAATAGACTAAAATCAAATATTTGCTTCTGGGGGTCCCTGGAACAAAATATTTTGTGATGGGGGTCCGTAGCCAAATACATATCATTCTGGGGGTCCATCACATGACAAAGTTTGAGAAACACTGATGGCAACATTTTTTCAGAAAATTGTTATGATTTAGAAGACATTTGTAGAATGTGCCTATCAGTGGTTAAGGTCCCCCAAAATGTGTTTTTGGCCGTGGACCCCCATCTCAAAATATTTTGTTCCACGGATGGACCCCTATTGCAAACGTTTTTGTTCCAGGGACCCCCAGAAGCACAGATTTGATTTTAGTCTAATCTGCATCTAGCTTAAGGCCACAGACCCGTTGGGAAACGAGTTTGGGGCGACTTTGAAAGAGGGCGAGTTTTCTGGTATTCACGCGAGACTATGTGAAGCAAAAAAAACTGATTGTATTTCCTGTGTGCTAATGTGCCTCCTGCGTGTCACTTCCCTGTGCGTGTCAAAGGTCAACATGGCCCTCATTTCCCTGGAAGACCTGGACGGATTGGATGACGACGATGACATCACTGATGACATCACAGACACTCAGCCAATGACCGAGGAGCAGAACGACAGACTGTTACAACATTGGCAGGCGGTGGGAAGCACACACCAAGTGACGGTTCCAGCTGGTAATATATGAACAGAATAATATTAGGGATATGCGATATATTGGCGGCCGATTAATTATCGGCAATTATCGGCTGTATTTTAATTAATTGGTATCGGCGCGATATTCAAAAAGCTCAGATTATTTCAGCCGATTATTGATTGATTGCTTCTGTGTCATAATCCTGCGCTTCTGTGCGCTAAAATGTAAGTTTTAACACAAATCTTTTCCAAATTAGCCGACAACTACCAACAATAGAAAAGGATTTATAGTGGGATCGATAAGGAACCCATGTTTAATCACTAAACATGGGTACAACATTTCCCCTGAGACAGTGTTGTCCTTGTGTGCCTTTTTGTTAATGATAAATTGGTCTTTAAAATCTGACTTTCCTAGACCTGCAGATACATGTATTCTTCAGAATTGGCAAAATTATTATTATTATTATTATTGTTAAAAACAATGAGATCATATCGATATCGGCAATAATCGGTTATCGGCCATAACACCGCTTAATTATATCGGATATCGGTATCGGCCAGAATTTTTATATCGCACACCACTAATAATAATAATAATGACTAGAACTCCACTCTGTCGAGGTGCCAACTTGCCCCTCACGCTCAAGCAGGCCACACATGGCCTAGTAGTCCAGTCATTTTAGGCCAAAATTAGGCCAAACCTGGAACAAATTGCAATAGTAGCAAACTCAACTGATTTTGTATCCTCAATATGTCCTTAGTGAGGGAAAAAAAGTCCCAAGGAATCCCACCGGGGCAAAGTTTTGAAAACGACCTATCTACCTTCACTTACTATACACTACAATATAAAGGAAAAAATGACTGAAAAAAAATCTGCTTTAACTGGGATGTGAGGGGTCAAACTAGGGGTTTTTAATTATTCTGAATCCATTGCAAGCATTTGCACGAAAAACATTCCTTGGGCCAGAAATGGCCACTCAAAACGTCAATTTTCATCAATTTTCAGTCTTTTGGGGTCCGTTTTTAGCCCAAGGAATGTTTTTCATGCAAAACAAATGCTTGCAATGGATTCAGAATAATTAAAAACACCTAGTTTGACCCCTCATATCCCACTTAAAGCAGATTTTTTTTCAGTCATTTTTTCCGTTATATTGTAGTGTATAGTAATTGAAGGTAGGTAGGTCGTTTTCAAAACTTTGCCCCGGTGGGATTCCTTGGGACTTTTTTTCCCTCACTAAGGACATAATGAGGATACAAAATCAGTTGAGTTTGCTACTATTGCAATTTGTTCTAGGTCTAACCCTAAAATGACTGGACTATAGCCTCAAGCAGGCCACACATGGCCTAGCCTCGGGATCCTAGCATTTCAAAGAGAAAAGCCTGGGATAGCGCCCCCTGCTGTAACTGTGGCTCACCACATTTTACACAATGGAAGCCAAGGTTTCTAACATTTCTAGCTGTTGCTGGTGCCGCCGTTCACTTACGCTTTATTTTGAAGAGCCTCGGAAGCTTCGTGCGTGTGCACGTGAGTGTTCACTGACGATTGAGAAAGAAGATCCGTTTGTTTACAAACGCTCGCGAAACTAAAATCCAAACCGGGGCCGACCATCGCGGTAAAGTGTCGCCGTGAAAACAAGCAGATCTCTGCTTCCCTGGTGTTCTTTGCACCTTATTCAGAGATAAAGCCGTTTCAGCATAGAATGGGAGTCAATGCAGCATGGACGCTCCATTTTACTTCTGTGCGCGTCACGTTATGACATATGCACCAGCGTCTTTCACTTGGGCACGTAGCATGCATGCAGCTGCACGTAACAAAGTTAACCCTTTGTCTCGTCTCTCAACAAGACAACTGAGTTTTGGCACAGCGACCTCCAGTGGCCTTGTCTCGTTACTGAACGAGTTTGGCGTACAAAATGTTAATTGTACTGTATATAAAATATATGTAGCCGTTCAGACAATTATCTTATTTTACATCAGTATTGTTCACGTGAACTGGTTTGTTTAGGCTTATCCATCGCAATTATTTGACATAATCGTGATTATTTTTCATAATCGTCATAACCGTTTCCATGTAAAAAGAAATTCATATATTTTTGAAAAAGTAAAAAATAGTGGAAATGGCCGATCTACAAGCTCACAACTTCCACTATCAATGTTCATTATGTTCATTTAAGTATAAAGATGTCAAATATGTCAGTAATTTCTTTGTATATTTAGGTTATGTGTCATATCTACCATGTGCAACTTCAAAGCCTACAAGCCAAACAGAAATGTAATTGTCAACTACAAAAACAATTAAATCGTTAATCGCAATTATTTGAGTGACAAAAATGTATCGTCATGTAAAATGGCATAATGGTGACAGCCCTAAGCAGGAGTCGTGTCCCCCTCCATGTCCATTCCGAGACGCTGGAGGAGCCGGTGAGATCTGTCCGGGGGCATAGAATGTCCACACATGGCCTAATTGTACGCAAGCAGAGCGCGCCACGAGGTGTGCGCTGCTGGCAGTGTTTCTCAACCTTTTTTCTGCATGGGCACACTTTTCATGTCCCAAGAATCCATGGGCACAGCAACATAATACGGGGGTGTAAATATCGTCAGAAACCTCGTATCTCCAAGTTTCAAATGTGTATGTTTCCTCGCAAAGTAAAGCCCTGCTTCATCATACAAGGCCGTCGCACAACAGTAGTGAAAACAGCAGATCTACAAGCACACAACGCCTCGCACCTACATGCAAGTGTGGTTGCCCTGACGTGAGTGACATTTGGAAATGTAATTCTGCAATTCTATTATCAGAACACTTGCAATTCTGGGAAAGTGTTGTATCTAGTTGTGATGGATGCATTACTGTGTACTCCTAGCATAGCTCTGCATTGTGCAGACATCAAGTGCCTTCTATTGGCTAAACGATACTCCATAAACTCTATTGTTATGTTGATGTTGTTGAATTCAATCCTCCTTCAGTCCTTGTCAAAACATAATAATAATAATAAGGGTAATAATAATAATAATAGCTGAAATGTATATAGCGCTTTTCTAAGTACTCAAAGTCGCTTTACAAGAGTGTTTGTGTGTGCGTGTGTGTGCGGCAGATAAGAACAACAACTTTATTAGGGGAATAATAAGGTAAGATGATACAATAAAAACAATAAAACAGTCAGCTGGGAAAGGCAATTTTGAATAGGTGAGTTTTCAGAGCGGTCTTACATCCAGGTTTGTTCCAACTTGGAATGTACTTTTCTTGGATTAATTTAGGGGTGTCTTCTAAAAATCGACGAATCGACGCGTCGGAAAATGAGCCTGACGTCGACTCACATTCCCTGCGTCGATTCCTCATTTTCTTTTCTTTTTTTGGGGATGCGCATGCGCGGTAAACTAGCAGGAAGGCCATGCGTGCAGGAGCGTTTGTATCGCACAGTCGCAGCTATAAGGTCAACTAAAAAGCAAACATGTCTCAAAAAAAGTCTAAGGTTTGGAAGCATTTTGAGGTTATGAAGGACAAGACCCCTAAAAAGGTCCAGTGTTTACTTTGTAAGCTAGAATTTGCGTTCCACTCGTCAACAACAGCCATGGCAAAACATTTGGAACGGGTGAGTTTGTTAGTTGCACAGCTGTCATTGGCTATGATTAATTAGGCTATTATTATATAGGCTCGTTGTAGCCTAATATTTTAATTATGACTACTACAATAATAAGTCTAATTACTTAAAACATTCTGCCACAGGCCCATGCAGTAGAGGCGAGCAGTGATGACAGTACTGACTCCCCGAAGTTAACACAGAGAAAGCTGGACTTCAAACCGCCCTTCACAGAGGCTCGGAGGAGGGCTATTACCAACGCTATTGCAGAATTCATTGCTCTTGATATGAGGCCCGTGAACATTGTAGAGGGTATAGGATTCAAAAATCTAATTGAACTGCTGGAACCTGAATACACGATGCCCACAAGAGAGACTGTAATGGAGCACGTTGTGAAGAAATATGACGAAACAAAAGAGGTGATTAAGGAGAAAATCAATGACAGCGCAGCTGCAAGTTTCTCTTCTGACATGTGGACGTCGCTGCAAATGGAAGCGTACATGACAGTAACGGGACATACGCTCTCTGCTGACTGGGAACCGGAGTCGTATGTTTTGGAAACTAAAGAGATGGCTGAGAGTCACACGGCAGAAAACATCGCGAACAGACTCAGCGAAGTCATGGATGAATATGAGATTCCAGGAGAGAAGCGAGTTGCTATTGCGCACGATAATGCATCTAATATGACTCTCTGCATGAGCAAGTTAGCCGACAATCCATCCTGGGGAAGAGTACAATCGGTTCGTTGCGCTGGGCATACGCTGCAACTGTGCATTAACGCAGCTTTAAAGGAGGAACCGGTCTGCCGCGCCATCGCAGCTGCTAGGCGACTCGTTAGTCATTTTAAAAAAAGTGCGAAGGCCACAGCAGCGCTCACAGATAAACAAAAAACACAGAAAGTGAAAGAGAACAGCCTAATCCAAGACGTGCAAACACGATGGAACTCCACGTACTCAATGCTCGATCGCCTTGTCGAGCAGCGATGGCCAGTTACTGCAGTGCTCTCTGACCCCCTTGTCACCAAGAAGGCACATTGTGACCTAGACTTGACATCGGTACAGTGGAGAGTAGCAGAAGACCTTGTTTCAGTTCTGAAGCCCATGATTACTCTTACTGAGTTGCTGTCACAGGAACTGAATGCATCCTTGTCTGCTACTGTACCTATGCTCATCAATATGAAAACACGCCACCTGAAAGTGTGCGAGGACGACAGTGCGGTCATCAAAGCCCTGAAGAGAAAGATTACTGCACAGTTCGATGAGAGATGGGGATTAACAGGGCCACAACTACAGAGCAGCATCTATGTGCAAGCCGCAGTGCTCGACCCACGTTTCAAAAAGTTGACATTCCTATCGGATGCTCAACGAGATGAGGCATATGTAACGGTGACTAATCTGGCTGAATTCTTGTCTCAGGAGAAACAAGACGCAAGACCGGCAACGGTACGTGAAGAGGTCGAAAGTTCCGAAGAGGAAAGTCAGCCGACTCAAAAAAAGAAAAAGGAGGAAAAGGAGAAAGAGATTGCCATGCTATTGTCAATGTCAACAGAAGAAGATGGACAGGAAGAGGAGTCTATTCAGAATGAAATGAGAGCCTACTTGCAGAACCAAACGAAAGCTGACGACTGCGGACCCCTGCGCTGGTGGAAAAAAAACGAGTACCACTATCCCAGGCTGGCTTTGGCAGCCAGACGGCTGCACTGCGTCCCCTCCACATCCACGCCGTCCGAGCGAATATTCTCAAAGGCTGGCTTTATTGTTAACAAATCCCGATGCTCACTTCTTCCAAAGAACGTGGACAAACTTGTGTTTCTCGCCCACAACCTACGACAGCTAAACCCAAAGCTACGGATTAAGGAGAAGAAGGATAAATAGAACAATGGACTCACTGGACTAAACTGTCTTTTTCTCTTTTCGCGTTTTCTTTTTTTTTTGGGGGGGGGGGGGGGGGGGGGGGGATACAAGCCAAGGTCAGTAGCCTGTGTTATTTATACAGTAGCCTGTGTTATAGCCTAGTGTAGGCTGGTGAGGCTTTATTTATTAATCATTTTGTTTACAACGATAGGTCAGAATTGAGTATTCGTTTTCTTTTAACCACTGAACAGTGTGAAGTGAATTTGAACACTTTTGGATTTTATTTTAATATAAAAGAAAAGAGGCTACTGTGTGATGTGTGTAAAACTACTAAGGCCTCCGATCTGAAAAAGAAAGCTTCAGCCGTTCAGCGCGGTGCGCACCGTTATGACACTGTTGTCATATTGTCATTTAATTTGTTCTTAAATAATGCTGTTTACAGAAAAGAAACATTTCGTTTGATTTTTTTGCACAAAAAAAGCAGAGGTACAGATGTATATAAATACTTATTTTATTTACATTGAGGTCCTGTAGGCCTAACTGTTCTGTGTCAAAGAAAATAGTTACAACCTGTGAAAATAATAAATGACACGCATTTGTGTTGTCAAAGAGATACATTATTCTCGTCTCTGTTCTTTCTCTGCCCGGCCCGCGATTGATGATTCACAATTAGGCCTGACGCAATCTTTTCATCAATCATTTAATGTCCGCCCGCAGGACAGGTTAAAGCCCTTTGCACACAGGACAGTTGCGTTTTTTTTCGTTTGCGGCATGAATAAAACGCATTGGATTTGGTGTGCAATGCTGTGCGGAATCGGCGCTGCGGATCCAAAAAGGAGTCATAAAAGGAGTGATGAGTTTTTTACCGCATGCGACAAGACGCACGAATCGAACTGGTTTCGATCGGGAAAAAAACGCACGGCGGCAGCCACTCGTCGCACGGCTAATTCGGAGCCGGTGTGCATGAGGTCATAGAGAATCATTGTTTTCTTTTCAAAAAATTATATTGTCCGTTTTATCCGTGCGGTTAAACGCGCCTGTGTGCAAAGGGCTTAAGTGTCTCATATTATTATGCACAGCAATAACGGCCGTCAAGTTCATGGATTTAGTTCGCTTTGAAAGACAATGTTCATGTTACTGTTTTGTTGTAGGCCTATTGGCGTGGTTTAAAGCAACACTTTTTTTTTCTTTTTTTCCCCCTTTTTTTTTATAAAACGATTCGTCGACGCGTCGGATTAACCCCCGCGACTCGAATCGACATCATAAATTCCGAGTCGAAGACAGCCCTAGATTAATTATAACTTATTACAAACTTGTGAAACTGCGTGCTGTCTTCTCCAACACAGAGCTCGGCTAACGCTCAGAATTTCCGCGAATTTAAAGAGTCATGTTTGTGACATCTAGTAGTCTGTACTTCCATCCGTCCGTATGCGTCACCAATTATCCTCGGTCCGTTGTTCAGGCTTCAGTGACGCATTGCAGACAGACAGACAGAGATGTGCGCCTGTTCTCTGTTGCCTGAGCGACAGAGCCCGAGGCTCGGCCCGGCCCGGCCCGATCAATGCACCCTTTGTCAGGTCCCGCCCTAGCCCTGAAACATGACGGTCGCTGATAACTTCTTTTTTTTTTTTTTTTTTTGCACATACTTTTGGACACTTTTTATTTAGGCTAAGCATTATCATTATTGTCTTGGTGCAGACACTTATGTATATGCCTACTGCATATATGTGACCCAGCATAGCAGAGGGGCAGTCATTTCTGAAAGCACAGCTTTAGACCAGCCCTGAAATTACTTTTTCTTTTTTTTCTAAAATGTGATAAAGCCACAAAAGCATTTCATAAATATCAGGCTACATTTCACTTAAAAGCCAGAGCTTAACTCTGCATGTAAATAAGACTTTTTTAAATTAATGTGAAGAGAAACCTCACATTTTGCAGGTTACATTTCATCTAAAAGGCTGAATTTCTCAGCTCTAGTATTTCTGCATGGCATAACTCTATAAGCCATATCTACAAAACTGTTGGGTCAATCTTCACAACCAAAAGAATGAAAATGAAAAAAATGTCAATGACTAGCCCTCAGCAGTGTTCGGTCACATATGTGTATATATAGGTTTTGGCACTGTGTTGATAAGTAGTTCCTAATGTTTGGATGAATAAGTTCTTTGAGTTTGCAATATGCTTAGAAAAGTCCCTTAAAACTGCAATCCATTATAGAAACGTTATGTACTACTATTTTTTTGTTTCGTTGTTGTGTTTTTTTTAAACTGTTCTCGACACTTTGAACACTGAGATGTGGGCGTAGCCTTGCAAAAATGGGTCGGGAAAAATATCGGATAAAAAGGCTTCTTATAAAAAAAACACAATGCCGGCCAAGATTTATACAATGGTTTGTGATTTTATTAAGCACTTTGTTTGTGAAATTCGAACGTTTGTGTAGTTTGTAGACGCAAATGAATTTGCGTCCTCCAACCGAGGTGAATCCTCATCCGTGACGGTCGCACGTCATGTTATCAGCGACCGTCATGTTTCAGGGCAAGTCCCGCCCATGGTTGTGCTCCTCTTCGCTCCCATTGGTTGCTGTTTTTTGGTTGGACAAAAATCCTGTCTCTCCAGTCTCCATCCACTATGTCAGGCACCAAACAAGATAGGAACCAAAAGCAGGACAGAGGCAGGTACCAGTTTTAACAGGTTTTAATCAGGACGAAAAGGGGCAGGCAAAGGCAGAGTTAAAGGGGAAGCAAGGGTCAGAGTTCCGGGGGGGTCAGTCAGCGTGGCGTCAGGTTCAGAGGGGTTAGGCTTAGCCGTTATCCGTGGGTTCGAAACAAGCAGAGATACAAAGACGTTAGGCAAGGGAAAATCCAGGTACAGGCAAGGTTTCAAAGCAGGTACTAGAAATAACATTATTAGTCAGGTTTAAAGCTTGCTAACCAAGAGCTAAACTGGTCTGATCTGCAGGCAGGGAATAATGGCACGAGTGAGCCATTAAATACTGTGGCTCCTCCTCAGTGGAACCAGGTGCAGGTGTGGATACAGGTGTGCTTGAGCTCTGACGGGTGTGGGCGTGACACACTACCATTGTAATAATGTGTTTTTCAGTTGCTTGGTATTGATGTTCTGTGAATTCAATTCTTATTTTAAACTTGATGTCAGTAAAAAGGAACATCTCAGGTGCAGTACAGTGACTGGGCATTTCCTGTTTGTTTAAAATGATGTTTTAGCAACACAACCATATGAGGTCGAACCAGGGTGGACCCAGGGCAGGAAGAGCCTGCTGGTTGGTCAGTCAGGGACCAATCAGAAGGCTGACATAGGGTGAATTAGCATTTATTTTAGGCTCGGCCCGACACGAAAACCTCGGGCCGGGTCTGGTAGGGTCGGGTTCGGCAGAATTAGCCCTATTCATGCCCCGCCCACTCAGAGCTGACGTCAGCACCAGGAAGTTGCTGAGAAATTTGCTGAGTGGGCGGGGTGTGAATAGGGTCCATTTAAGAACTCTACTAGAGACTCTAGTGTATTGTTCTTCTGCTTCTTCATTGTTGACTCAAAGGTTGTTTGTGTAATGATTTTATTTATGATGAATTATGATTCTATTACATAGATGACTGGACCCATTCATAATTAATATGGTTTTATTACAGAGATGACTGGACCCATTCAGGAGATGACCAGTAGGAACCAGCAGAGGGAGCTAATTCCCTTCACTCCCATTTCTACCCAGGAGAAGGTACTTTAACCCTTCATTAACTCATAGAAAACATTACATCTGTTTAATTAACCCTTTATTAAAACAATACATGTGTCTAATACTTTAATTAACTCTTTATTAAAACAATACATGTGTCTAATACTTTAATTAACTCTTTATTAAAACAATACATGTGTCTAATACTTTAATTAACTCTTTATTAAAACAATACATGCAGGCCTGGAATTTCGTCATTTTAGGGGCAAGGCCACTTGGCCTTTGGTGTTGTCAATTTTTGGAGGGCATAAAGACCAAATGCCAGGGCAGGAAGGCCATCAAATAAAACAAGATTTTAGTCCAATGAAAGAATTTGTTGAATTTAAGAGTTAAGGACGATAACCTAATCTGCATTGAACTAGATAAATGATAGTATTTACAAAATGATCCATGCTCCCCTGCACCAATCAAAGTCACTGGATTGGTTTAGAGATGGGGACTCGGGGGGAGTTAAGATTTCAGAATCTCAACAAAAGACTGTCTACATGTCTACATGGTGTCTACATGACAAGAAAGAGACACCAGTGTCTACTGTCTATATATTGACAAGAAAGAGAGAGGAGAAAGCAGTACAGTCAGTTGGGGCATTAAGGCCATTGTGGCCTCAGGTCATGCCATTGGTTTGAGGGGCATTAAGGCCATTGTGGCCTCAGGTCATGCCATTGGTTTGAGGGGCATTAAGGCCACTGTGGCCTCAGGTCATGCCATTGGTTTGAGGGGCATTAAGGCCACTGTGGCCTCAGGTCATGCCATTGGTTTGAGGGGCACAAGGCCAAACTGAGGGGCAACGGCGGCCATGGCCTTCATGGCCTCCATGAAATTCCTGCCCTGAATACATGTGTCTAATACTTTAATTAACTCTTTGTAATGAGCTCCGAGTTACTAGATACCCCTTCACCTATTAGGGGACCCCCCGACGCCGTCCGGAACCCTCCTCAGGTCCTAAGCCCAAGAAGTTACCAGATCTTTTTTAACAAAACACTATCACTAACACTACACTACACCTTTAAGTTCACAAACAATTTCTCATTTGTGTAAACCCATTAAGTGTATTAAGTTCACAAACAGTTTCCCATTTGTGTAAACCTATGTAGGTGTACTAAGTTCACAAACAGTTTCCCATTTGTGTAAACCTATGTAGGTGTACTAAGTTCACAAATAGTTTCCCATTTGTGTAAACCTATGTAAGTTCACAAACAGGTTTAATAACCTTCCTTGTTTGTGTAAACCTACTATTACACATATACATATACATATTTACATATTTACATTACATATACTTATTTAACACTAACATAAATACACTTCTCTGAATGAAAGCTGAGCTATCAATGAGACCCTCTTTAACTGGTGAATATTATTACTTTCTGCAGCAACTATTTATTTTAGAGACCAGGATATGCACCTTACTTTAGAAATGTAGACCTTAGGTCTGAATGGAGAATGCAAACCACAAAGACCATGTAAAGTATGAGTCTGACACCTAGCTCTCACCAGGGGCTCGGGAGCGACGCCGCTTGACTTATTAGTACAAACCGTCCAGTGTGAACATCAGTTCATCCGGTTTAAGGGGTTTGGAGATTTGTACTTATATTCTGCCAAGCTCGCCCACCAACTCAGCACGCGCTGAGTTGGCTTCTGAGAAGGTGAACAGACTTTTACCTAAGAAAACACTCTTGTTGATTCTTACCAAAAGCCTCACTCAGTCCCACAGCCAGGAGATGATTCGAGTGCCTGAAGGTGTTCAAAACCTTCCTCCCATAAGTGCAGCCTTCCCCGTAGGGAAGGAGAGAAAGTCAGACCTTAAAAAGTTGTAAACTCTTAAAAAATGAGTTCAGACAGACACCAGATAAAAGTGAATAATAAAAAGCTTTACTGGTAAAAACAGTTACAAAATATAAAACCACCAATACAGTAATTGGCAATGAAATAATGAAGAAGTACAATATAAGTACTTAACTAAAAACAGAGAATCTAACAGAGTCAAAGTCTCTCTAAGTACAGGAACAAGTGGTGCAGAAATTGCACTAAGTACAAAAAGGTCCATCCCCGACCCCTAACGGGCCGGGGATAGCTGCAACAACTCTACAAAAAGACACAGACAAGAAACAAGTCAGACACTCAGACTAAACAGGAGACACGAAGCAGTCTCCTTTATACAGAACTCCGTCGTGTCACAGTGACGTGATTTACACACAGAACATATTTTAGCACACACACGTTTGCACGCTCTCACGCACTTCTGCATGCACTAACACGCACATCCTTTCATAATCGAGACGGTGAAGGTCAGGCTAGACTCCCCCATCCATGCCAGGTTGGGGAGTCGTCCGTTCTCACATCAGAAGCTTCTGGGAAACACCTCTCTCCCAGGATGTCATATCTCATGTTGACGTGATAAGAGATAACAGCACGGCCCGAACGTTAGGGAGGGACGGGCACCTGTCTCACTCACGCTCAGTCCAAGGTTGGTTTCCCAGACAGAGAGAAGATAACAGCTCGTTAGCGTGGCCAGCTGCATTTGATGAGTCATCTCCAGTCCAAGGCCATCTTGGAGCTGGATGCCTCTCTCTCTCCACTCAGCAGACACAGTGCACAGGGTTCCAAAAGACAGGGTGCCATACACCTGGGGTCACAGGCGGGACCCCTAACACCCCCTCTGGCACCCTGGATCCTCTCATCCGCAGCCACCACGGAGTCAGGTGGGTAGAGTGAAGTGTCTCGGGCGATCTTCCGAATCCCCAGTTGGGGCTCAGCCAACTTCCCTCAGATCCAAAGACAGCCCCCAGACAGCCGAAACGGTTCTGGCCAGCCGCCTGTGTCTCGACGGTAGCCCACACCATGCCGTGCTGGGAACGCACCTGTTCCTCCGTGACTTTAAAGATGGACACACAGGCGGGGTTGATGGAGCGCCAGTTGTCTCCGACCAGGCGTGTGAGGATCACAGATCTCTTGATGGAAGCGGCTTTCATCACCCAGTAGTCATCCCAGGGGGGCATCATGAACGGCTCCCTCCGGGGCAGGTGTCCTCTTCGGATACCCACGATCTCCTCCCAATTCTGGGGGAACTTAAGATCATCATCTCTGAGTTTATGGCCATTGGTGCCATAAACTGCAGTCTTGGCATATTAGAGTCCTCATCGTCAGACAGAGACTCTAATGCAGGCATGATTGCTAACTCCCAGACCCCATCAGAGGGTCCAGGAAGCTCAACAGGCTCATCCATAGGTGCCGGAGTGACAGAGCCACTCCGGTTCTCCTCCGGCGGGTCCTCAGTGAGCAAGCCAGGCTCCACAGGGTCCGTACCGAAGAGGACGTCATCTTCCATGTCCCACCGGCGAATGATCTGGTCGTGTTTCTCCTTCTATGCAGTACATATAGTGCATATGGTTTCAAAGGACAGGGGGCCATATTCTTGGGGTCACAGGCAGGACCCCTAACACCCCCTCTGGCATTTGCATTCGGCCAGGGCAATGCCCAACCATGAGCAAGAACATCTGACCACAGCTTCAGCGGTCATAACAGGATAGGCTGCCAGGACGACGCACAGTCCATACAGGACGTAGCACCTCGGACACACCAATGCTCAACATCCCCTGGGCCCCTCCTTGGGCCCAAAGGTAAAGGCCTCGCCACCAGGGCGAAGGAGAGGCTTGCATGAAGCCTTCCCTGGCCAACTTCACCACACCATCGGATACGCCTAACCGGCGCTGGCACTCTTTCCAACTCCACCGTCCCCAGGTGGCGGGGACCGTCCTGGCGCTACACAGATCAACACTTCATGTCTGGCACACTCCAAGGCAAAGGGCATCTCCTTACGAGAACAACAGTTACCTGTCCCATGCCTTGGCGCAACCTCTCCATGCCTAACTAGGGGTGTACAACCCGAAGCTTCGGCCATTTCTCAGTGCTCACCTGGTCTTGCGAACTTGGTCAATATCCTACTATTACCGAGTTCTCCAACCTAAGCTGAGCCAATGTGGGCTCGCCCTGCCGACCGCTCCCTGAGGTAGCATTATCTAAGAGGTAGTTATTGAGGTAGTTATTTGCGGCGGTGGGATTGGCGAGTCCACGCCCATATAACTTAGGTTGGTCGCAAAGTCGTTAAAATATTATTAGATGTTCTCAACTGCTATTTTATCTAGTTCCTGATGGAGATGTTTTTACCGAACTGGCCGTCGGCTGTACACACCGACCTCCACTTCACTATGTTCAAAATCTCCGACGCTCTGGGGAGTTTTGTGAATAAAAAACACTTAAGCCTTGATAATATTAACTATCCTTTACTTCTGTAGTAAATAACTATACTCCAAGGGTCTCTCGGCTATTCTTTATGTGGCAGTGGACACGAATTTAATCAATCAATTATGCCTATAATTAATTTATTACTAATCAATAATATTATGCCTATAATTAATCAATTACTAATCAATAATATTATGCCTATAATTAATCAATTACTAATCAATAATATTATGCCTATAATTAATCAATTACTAATCAATAACATTATGCCTATAATAAATTAATTACTAATCAATAATCAATAATCAATCGAGCCCACCCAGGGACGCCATGTAATGAGCTCCGAGTTACTAGATACCCCTTCACCTATTAGGGGACCCCCCGACGCCGTCCGGAACCCTCCTCAGGTCCTAAGCCCAAGAAGTTACCAGATCTTTTTTAACAAAACACTATCACTAACACTACACTACACCTTTAAGTTCACAAACAATTTCTCATTTGTGTAAACCCATTAAGTGTATTAAGTTCACAAACAGTTTCCCATTTGTGTAAACCTATGTAGGTGTACTAAGTTCACAAACAGTTTCCCATTTGTGTAAACCTATGTAGGTGTACTAAGTTCACAAATAGTTTCCCATTTGTGTAAACCTATGTAAGTTCACAAACAGGTTTAATAACCTTCCTTGTTTGTGTAAACCTACTATTACACATATACATATACATATTTACATATTTACATTACATATACTTATTTAACACTAACATAAATACACTTCTCTGAATGAAAGCTGAGCTATCAATGAGACCCTCTTTAACTGGTGAATATTATTACTTTCTGCAGCAACTATTTATTTTAGAGACCAGGATATGCACCTTACTTTAGAAATGTAGACCTTAGGTCTGAATGGAGAATGCAAACCACAAAGACCATGTAAAGTATGAGTCTGACACCTAGCTCTCACCAGGGGCTCGGGAGCGACGCCGCTTGACTTATTAGTACAAACCGTCCAGTGTGAACATCAGTTCATCCGGTTTAAGGGGTTTGGAGATTTGTACTTATATTCTGCCAAGCTCGCCCACCAACTCAGCACGCGCTGAGTTGGCTTCTGAGAAGGTGAACAG
>NC_137812.1:73228839-73243839 GCF_963921795.1 Nannobrachium achirus | reverse complement strand
ACTACTCCTTTAACCATAGACTCCTCCGGCACCGGGGCGTCTGTAAAAAAGTCGAGGTGATTTTGAGGCGTAAAATGAGGTGTCTAGATTTTTACATCTGTGGGGTTAACTAAACTCAGCACAAAAAGAAAGGAAACATATTAATAATTAATTATATCTCCCCTTTAATAATACCAGCATGTAAGCATCAGGCATTCGAGGCATGAGCTACACAGCTAAACGTGTGGGTAGCGCCCCTCCAAAAAATTGTCAAAATGGCCTGGCAGTCCTGCAATACTGTTCTTTTGGTGTTCACCTTTGTTGCTTGGAGCATTGAGTGATTGCACTCTCCCACAGTAATAAGGAAAGAATAAAACAACACATATTGGCCATTTTTACACTTTGTTAATGTTAAGCTCAGTGTCAGGGAAGCCCAAAACGAGAGTAAATGCCAGCAGCATTGCAAGCCATTTTGGCAAAATTCTGGTCGGCACTACCCACACGTTTGTCTGTGTAGCTCATGCCTCGAATGCCCGATGCTTACAAGCTGTACCTCGTTGTAAAGGTGACAAATCAACAATAAAGATGATATAAAACACAATACAATTTGGTATTATTAAAGGGGAGATATAATTAATTATTTATATGTTTCCTTTCTTTTTGTGCTGAGTTTTATGTGCTTCCTTAAGGCAGTGGCTCTCAACCCCCTGGGAGGGTCCCCAGATGATTAACTTAATGTGCAGCATTGTTTTCTCACTCAAAAGTAAAAAAAATGAAAAACAACGTGTTTAAGTGTATAGAGAAGGGGCAGGCAACCTTAGGCACAGTGCCAGCATTGGCACAGGGGAGGGTGGTCACTGGCAGAAGGGTGAGAAGTCACCTAATTTGCAGCAAATTACAACCTGCACATAATTCTACATTCATTATAATCTGAACTCTGACTGGGGAGGGAGTCAGGGAGATATGTGAGTTATTGATCTGAGTCTAATGATCCTTATGACAATGTCCTGACAATCACAATATGTCACAATATGTTTTTGATGAGGTATCATTTAAAAATGTAGTATGTTTACATGGCACACTGACTATCTACACAATAAAAACATATGGCACTTAATTTCAAAAAGGTTGCTGACCCCTGGTATAGAGGCTATCTGCACATTTCCAAAGTCACCATTTAAAGGACTTTGTAATACCTCTAAAATGAAAAATGAAACATTGTCAAATATTAGAGGCAGATATTGTGAAAATAGCAGATCTACATGCTCACAACGCCTTGCGTTGCGAGGCATCGTGAGCATGTCGATCTGCTATTTTCCACAATGTCTGCCTCTAAAATGATAAATTAAACATGGTCAAATATTGGAGGCAGGAATTTTGAAAATAGCAGATCTACATGCTTACAACGCCTCGCGCTGCGAGGCGTTGTAAGCATGTAGATCGGCTATTTTCACAATAGAACCGTGTTATACAAAATGTAATGCCTTAACTCTTAGTGCTCGTCAGGGTGGGGATGGGGGGTCCCCAGTTAAAATATGATTATTTTTGGGGGTCCCCAGTTAAAATATGATTATTTTGGGGGTCGCGGCCTGAAAAGGTTGGAAACCACTGTCTTAAGGGTTAAACCATTAACCCATTGAGACCGGGAACGCATTATTTTATGCTTTCGCTATGAAAAAAATAGCAGATCTACAAGCTCACAGCGCGGCACTAAATGATCACTTTAAACATATATTCAAATATTTTCACAATCGTTCACGATTAAAACAATAATAATAGCAGATCTACAAGCTCATAGTAGCGCTATTTATATCATTATATATCGCTTACACAATAGCCTATACTGCATATTTGCTTTGAACGGTCTATAAATCTAAAAATCACAGCTTGTGATGAGTTAAAGGTCAAAGGGATATTTTACTTTACAACATGATTGGCGGTCATTTTATCATGTTTCACCCCAGACAGTTTGTACGTTTCTTGATTCGGTATTTAGATATTTGATATTCATTTTTTATCAGACGCCCCCTTCCTATACAAACCCACTGTAACTTCAAACTCCAAAAAAGCCCCTTTTCGACTGTAGCTTTAGAACCACACCACACCACACCACACTACACCACACCACACCACACCACACCACATAAAAATATTTACATTTTCCATTACACCTTTCGGTAAGGAACAAATTGACCATTTTAACTGTGATTATAACACAATATAAATTTGTATTACAACTATCCTAAATTATAATACACTATAATGGATTATAACTGTGATTATAACACCATATAAAGTATTAATCTATTACTATGATAATTATAATACACTATAATAGATTATAGTAGTGGTTATAACACAATAATAATGTATTACAACGATATCCTGGTGGTCTAAATGAAAAATCAGTGAGTGATTCATTATGAAGTGTTTGGCCCTGTTTGGCCCTGTTTGGCCCACCTACTCTGTAGTGGATACTTTTTAGTACCCCGTTTAGTACAACTTTGGCACTTTCACACCACTCTACCCAGGGCCTTGTAGTGGACAACCTGGCACAAGTGGGCGGTGTGGTGTGGTGTGGAGTGGTGTGGTGTTGGGCCAGTGGAAAAGGGGCCTAGCCTTGGTTCTGGTGACTCGATGCTGTCCTCCTAATGCGTGAGCTGGCCGTGTGTGTTTTCAATTACTTTTTTCCATTCATTTTATTACATTTTGTCTCTCTAGGTCGTCCTCAGACGAGCCCTCCATGTCACACTGAGCATGGACCATATCTCTCTAGGTCGTCCTCAGACGAGCCCTCCATCGTTGTTTCCAGTCATCTCGGTTCTCCATACATCTGGCCAGCTCATTGGTGTTCTGTGTCCCTACGTCTTCCTTGAGTACGTCCACGTATGTTTTTGTGGGACGTCCTCGCGACCGGTGCCCATGTGTTGGCTCCCACAGTACCAATTTGCTGGCTGGAAGCTCCTGATGTCTCTGGCAGTGTCCTGCTAGTCTCATTCTTCTGGTGGCAATTTTCTCGCTTACCCTTGGTATTCCCTCATACAGGCTCCTGTTGGTAACATGTGCACTCCTGTTGATGTTGAGTACTGCACGCAACATTCTAGTGTAGCACCCATCTAGAGACTTCTGCAGGGTTGGCTTCAGGGTCCAGCATTCACTGCCATAGAGGAGAACAGACTCCACTGTTGCAAAGAAGAAGCTAAGTTTGATTTGGCGGGGGAGGCTAGAGTTCCATACACTGTTCATGCCGTTCAGGGCCCTCCAAGCGAGTGCCTTCCTTACTTTAAGGTCTTTCTCAGTTGAGTCGACCCATGCGCCCAGGTACTTGAAGTCCTTGACTTCCTTCAACACAGCTCCTTCTGTTGTTGTCAGAGGTGAGTGATCAGGTAGGTTATAGGTGATAACCTCAGTTTTCTTAGCATTTAGCCTGAGACCAACTTTGGCACACTCTATCTCCACCCTGTTCAGGAGTTCTTGTGCTTGTTCCATGCTGTCGGAGAGCAGGCTGATGTCGTCCGCATAGTCCAGGTCTGTCAGAACTACTGCGGGATGCCGCCTTGACCTCCTTGGTGTTAGCGTGAAGCCAAGCTCTTGTTCTCGTCCACCTATGGCTTTCCTGAGCGCATAATCTAGAACTATGATGAAGAGGTAGGGGGCTAGGGTGTCTCCTTGCATTACACCAGCTCGGATGTCAAACACCTCACTGCTGCCATCTGGGGTCACCACTTTGGCCCTTGTTCTTGCGTACATGGTCTCGATAGCCCGGAGAATGTTGGGAGGGACATTGTAGGCCTCAAGGATCTTCACCATCTTGCTTCTGTGGATAGAATCAAAAGCCTTTTTCAATGAAGCACAGTACAGCTGCTAGGTTGTCCTTTTTCACCTCCTCTATTAATCTCCTTAATGCCAGGATCTGTGCTACGGTTGTTCTCTCCTCTCGAAAACCATTTTGGTTCTCTCTCAGGTGAGGGTCGATGGCATGCCGTATCCTGTTCAGTATCATTCGGTTGAAGACCTTAGCAGTGATACATGTCAGGCTGATGCCTCTGTAGTTGTCTGGCTTTGAGAGGTCCCCAGCTTTAGGCACCGGGATGATGTTAGACAGAGACCATATTTCAGGTTGCTTGTTGTGCTGTAGAGCATTGTTGCAAAAGTCTAGTCTTTTGTAGTGTATTATTTTCACCCCATAATAATATAATACAATCTGATAAAATGAATATTAAATAACTAAATGCTGAATCAAGCAACATAAAAACGATCAGGGGTGAAACACCACATTAAAATGACCCCAAACATGTTTGATAGTGAAATATCCCTTTAACACAATTCATACAAATAAAAAATAAAAATACATAAATACATATTTAAATACACTGTTACACCTTAGTGCTGTTAATCCAGGGAGGATTGAATGAAATTGTGTTAAAACTGTTATTATACATGTAAACATTACACACATAAACATTATAACACGATGCATAACATACAGGATGCATTATGTATGGTTGGAACATGTGTTTCTTTAACATGAATATGTATGATTACATGTAAACATGAGCATAATGTTGGTTTATGAATAAGCAGGGGTTGACACTAAGGTCTCAGAGGCACTTTGCCCGTCGGGCAAGTACAGGTCATGTTCTACTTGCCCAAAGGTCATGTACACTTGCCCGAAAAGTAAACCGTCCATTATAAAATGAGGCAAAAATGTACTTACCCTTCCATTTAACACACTTTTTTTTTTCTGTGGCTGTGCGATTAAAAAATGTCATGGGGAAGGGAGGGGAGGGGAGGGGAGAGGGGAGGGAGGGGAAGGGAGGGGAGGGGAGGGGAGGTCAGTGAGAGGCGACCGCGGTTTTCCCGGTGAACCTAAGCACAACGGTGGGGGCCGATGGGCAAGGAGGGTCGCAAGCTTATGAGAAACAACTAAAATAAGACCTTAAACCTGGCGAAAACAGTTGTGTGCATTAGCGCAAGATGGCGATAAAGGAAATCATTAAAGGGAAAACATTAAATTAACTTCTGAAAAGCCTACTAGGCCGTAACACCTGGTGAAAACAGTTGTGTGCATTAGCGCAAGATTAGATGAGGATAAAGGCAATCATTAAAAGGAAAACATTAAATTAACTTCTGAAAAGGCTTCTAAAAAAGAAAAACTAGTGGAACCGCGATCTTGCCACACGTGAATAATTGTGGTTGTAAACAATAACACAGACAATATAAATCCTTACTTAGTCTAGTTGTGGGAAGAAGAGGTTATCATCATGGCCCCAAATTACTTTTAAATATCTTGCAATTGGCGACGAGTCTCTTACGAAATCGGCAAGAGTGCCTCTCATTACATAAAGCTATATTATAACCTCTCCATCATCGGCAATAGTCAGTGGTGTGTTGTTCCCCACACTCCTACGCCCCCACCGTTGGTGTGTTCCCCACACTCCTACGCCCCCACCGTTGGTGTGTTCCCCACACTCCTACGCCCCCACCGTTGGTGTGTTCCCCACACTCCTACGCCCCCACCGTTGGTGTGTTCCCCACACTCCTACGCCCCCACCGTTGGTGTGTTCCCCACACTCCTACGCCCCCACCGTTGGTGTGTTCCCCACACTCCTACGCCCTCACCGTTGGTGTGTTCCCCACACTCCTACGCCCCCACCGTTGGTGTGTTCCCCACACTCCTACGCCCCCACCGTTGGTGTGTTCCCCACACTCCTACGCCCCCACAGTTGGTGTGTTCCCCACACTCCTACGCCCCCACCGTTGGTGTGTTCCCCACACTCCTACGCCCCCACCGTTGGTGTGTTCCCCACACTCCTACGCCCCCACCGTTGGTGTGTTCCCCACACTCCTACGCCCTCACCGTTGGTGTGTTCCCCACACTCCTACGCCCCCACCGTTGGTGTGTTCCCCACACTCCTACGCCCCCACCGTTGGTGTGTTCCCCACACTCCTACGCCCCCACCGTTGGTGTGTCCCCCACACTCCTACGCCCCCACCGTTGGTGTGTTCCCCACACTCCTACGCCCCCACCGTTGGTGTGTTCCCCACACTCCTACGCCCCCACCGTTGGTGTGTTCCCCACACTCCTACGCCCCCACAGTTGGTGTGTTCCCCACACTCCTACGCCCCCACCGCTGGTGTGTTCCCCACACTCCTACGCCCCCACCGTTGGTGTGTTCCCCACACTCCTACGCCCCCACCGTTGGTGTGTTCCCCACACTCCCACGCCCCCACCGTTGGTGTGTTCCCCACACTCCTACGCCCCCACCGTTGGTGTGTCCCCCACACTCCTACGCCCCCACCGTTGGTGTGTTCCCCACACTCCTACGCCCCCACCGTTGGTGTGTTCCCCACACTCCCACGCCCCCACCGTTGGTGTGTCCCCCACACTCCTACGCCCCCACCGTTGGTGTGTCCCCCACACTCCTACGCCCCCACCGTTGGTGTGTCCCCCACACTCCTACGCCCCCACCGTTGGTGTGTTCCCCACACTCCCACACCCCCACCGTTGGTGTGTTCCCCACACTCCTACGCCCCCACCGTTGGTGTGTTCCCCACACTCCTACGCCCCCACCGTTGGTGTGTTCCCCACACTCCCACACCCCCACCGTTGGTGTGTTCCCCACACTCCTACGCCCCCACCGTTGGTGTGTTCCCCACACTCCCACACCCCCACCGTTGGTGTGTTCCCCACACTCCTACGCCCCCACCGTTGGTGTGTTCCCCACACTCCTACGCCCCCACCGTTGGTGTGTTCCCCACACTCCTACGCCCCCACCGTTGGTGTGTTCCCCACACTCCTACGCCCCCACCGTTGGTGTGTTCCCCACACTCCTACGCCCCCACCGTTGGTGTGTCCCCCACACTCCTACGCCCCCACCGTTGGTGTGTTCCCCACACTCCTACGCCCCCACCGTTGGTGTGTCCCCCACACTCCTACGCCCCCACCGTTGGTGTGTTCCCCACACTCCTACGCCCCCACCGTTGGTGTGTCCCCCACACTCCTACGCCCCTACCGTTGGTGTGTTCCCCACACTCCTACACCCCCACCGTTGGTGTGTTCCCCACACTCCTACGCCCCCACCGTTGGTGTGTCCCCCACACTCCCACGCCCCCACCGTTGCGCTCAGGTTCACCGGGAAAACCGCAGTCACCAGTGGGAGACCCTCAGTGTCAACACCTGAATTATATTCAACAATGCAGATACAGATGTTCAACTCTTCAGCATTTACTGATCTTTTCTTGAAAAAATCATGCAAATGCATTGTTTCCGACAGGTTTCTTTCACTTTTTGCCTTTCTAATTGAGTACCTGAGACCAATAACAGTATATGTCCATATTGTTATTTTTTTATATATATATATATTTGGATTTACCAGACTGTAAACCACAAACTAGTCATTTTTAATCTGTTAAATTGTTAATGCATTCACCCCTCATTTAGTTTAATTGTCGGTTTTAATGTTATCTGCTCCCTTTGTCTGCTGAATATTGCTTGTACGGACTTATACTGTTGTTCCACAAACTGCTGGAGATTTTCCACTTATTATGTCTTATAATTCCTAATACATATGAGTTAAGTAAAACAATCTAACTCAACAAAATGAGGGGGGAGTGCATTAAGACTTTAAGAAATAAAAAATGTCTAGTTTGTTGCAAAAAGATGTCTTTATCCAAAATTTTAAAATACAGACTCAAGCTGGTTGCACACTGCCGCCCGTTTCGCGCACCACTCGGTCCCTTGCTCTCTCTATCTCTCTCTCTCTCCTTGCCCTGAAAAACGCATTTCGCAACGAAAAACGCAGCAGTGTGAAACCACCTTTAGACTGTTATTCGTCTCGGGTACTCAAAATTGGAGTGGAGTGTATTTTATGCAGAAGTTACAGTAAATGTCAAGAAACCACTCCATTCCCATTGAACAGCAGAATCCACCTTCATAGATAGATTTACACTTTGAATTCAGAGAAGGTCATAACAATAGCAAAAAATAGCTGATCTACAAGCTCAATGTTCTGACGATCCACTGGAAATCTACTGTCTTGCCAATGGCAATCTGTTGGTGTATAGTCTAACGCACTTCCAACCTGCACCAGCAGAGGGAGCCACGGGGGCAGTATTTATCACTGTGGCTTTGAATGGGGGACCAGTTATTGGACGTTAACTGTTATGTTTCATGTCTTACATAAATAAAATAAAATAAAAAAACATTTTGAATAATATTTGATGGAAAATGTCCTCTTCTTCTGGGACCAAAGGTACAAACTGTCATCTTCTTATTATGGCCTATATGTATTTTATTTTTTTATTTTTTAGGAAGATATTTTTACCAACTGAAAAGGATCATGCAGTTCCCGCCCCTTTTAGTGGTCACAGCACAGAGCTCTGGTATTAGAGCAAGGGTCTTCAACAGGGGGTCCGGGACCCCTAGGGGGTCCTCAGAGTTACTACAGGGGGTCCTGCAAATCTTTGTGTGATAGAAACCTTTTTTTTCACCCTCCTTTTTTATATTAACCACTTGAACCCAGCTAGCGTCCATATTCTGAGAACGTTAGCCAAACATAGCAGATCTACAAGCTCACAACGCCTCGCTGCAAAGAGTTTTGGTGTAGAGGGGAAAAAGAGCAGACTAAGTACAGAGTGAAAGGTCAAGTTTTATCAAGTATTGACGGTTCAAGTGGTTAAATATCTGAAAACACAAATTGACATGAATCCAAAATACACTGATGAGTGTCCTGTCAAACAATGACACTGTATGGAATCTATGATAAGGTTGTGGGGGTATACAACGCTGATGAAGGCGTGAAACGCGTTCGTTGCTACTGGCTGCTATGCAGCATACCATGCAAACCTTAATGTAAAATAAAAAGAGCCTTTATAGGACTGTTCCGTGAGTGCTGGTGTTCTCTTTGAGAATCTTCCTTGTAAGGTTGTGGGGGTCCCTGCTTCATCTCTGTCTCATATAAGGGGTCCCTGCTTCATCTCTGTCTCATATAAGGGGTCCTTGTCCTGAACACGTTGAAGATGTGGCCCCCGGGCCGCCAGTTGCCCATGTATGTATTAGAGTGTTGCTAGAGACGCTGATGTTTTCCCATTTAAAATAATTCAGTAAAATGAACGTTAATTCGTCCCGTGTTCAACTATGAATGCACCATACTGAAATGATGGCGGATATCGGATCACCGATTATTTCCACGGTCAAATCGATCAGTGTCTTCTACCCTTTTACATTTATTTTAAATGTATACAGCGCCATTTATCCAAGGCCCTTTACAATGATTGTGCATCACATTCACCCATTCACACACACACACACACACACACACACACACACACACACACACACATTCATTACATTCACCCATTCACACACACACACACACACACACACACACACACACACACACACACACACACACACACACACACACACACACACACACACACACACACATTCATTACATTCACCCATTCACACACACATTCATTACATTCACCCAACACATTCGTGTCAGAGGAAACCATGCTTGGCACCAACCTGCTCATCAGGAGCAGTTAGGGGTTCAGAGTCTTGCTCAAGGACTCTTCAACATTAACTCTGGGGGAGCCCGGGATCGAACCGGGAACCCTTTGGGAACCTGCAGGTGAAGCTAACCTCGTTCACAGCAGGCCGTCTTCAACAGGGGGTCCGGGACCCCTAGGGGGTCCTCAGAGTTACTACAGGGGGTCCTCCAAATCTTTGTGTGATAGAAAGAAAAAAAGAAAATCTCCTTTTTAGCCAGATTCTTAACCAGATTCTGAGAACTTTAGCCAAAAATAGCAGATCTATTTTCGGCAAAGAGGTTTGGTGTAGAGAAGTATTGACAGTTCAAATGGTTAAATATCTGAGAACACAAATTGACATGAATCCAAAATACACTGATGACTGTGCTGTCAAACAATGAAATGATATTGAATCTATGACAAGGTTGTGGGGGTCCCTGCTTCATCTCTCTCAACTAAGGGGTCCCTGCTTCATCTCTCTCTCAACTAAGGGGTCCTTGGCCTGAAAACGTTGAAGACCCCTGCACTAGATGAAGCTGCGTTGCTTTGTTTTGGTTCCCCCCCGTTTGTATAGTCTTGCCAGTCGCTACGAGTTGGACTAAAAGATGCATATACCAAACACATTTTTCAAAAGCAAAACTAATCCGCATCAAGGAGTTTATTAGGTAGGACCTAAAAGTATATGTCCTTGAGCACAGCAGGGAATTCTTTTGGGTTAAAACTGAATCCGGTTTGATCTTTCCAGCCAAATTGTAGTCCTTTGAGAACTACAACATGACGTGTTATGGTTTCTGCTCCCGACCGGATACAACCCCGAGAAGTGAAGTGATCCCAGCCTTGGTGAAGCCATCCTAAACTAAACTTAACCCTCTTGTGTTGGAATTAACCCATTCAGAACGCGTACACATTATTGTGTATCATTTTTTTATGCTTTAACTATTGAAAAATAGCAGATATACAAGCTCACAGCGCGGCACCGAGTGCCATGCTGTGAGCTTGTAGATATGCTATTTTTGAAAAGTCGTGAAAATTAGAATTTTGACCCGATTCTATAAGTGTCTTTTGAATCCTGCCAAGATTTTTTGAAAAACCAATGTTTCTATGTCAGCAATCTGGCCAGCCATCGTCAAAGAAAAGGTCCTTTTCATGGAGCTCAGTTAGTCTGTTCTTGAGAGACTACTATGTCATGTGAAGGACCCCCAAAATGATTTTTATTTGGCCACGGACCCCCATCTCAAAATATTTAGTTCCAGGGACCACCCAGAAGCAAAATTTGAGTTACAACCGTTCACTTTGAAAAAACGTATATTCAAAGATGTGCACACATTTTCACGACTTTTTCAAAAATAGCAGATCTACAGCGAGCTTGTAGATCTGCTATTTTTCACTGGTTAAAGCATTCAATAATTCTAGGCCTAGTGTGTTGTATGAATGAATGAATGAAAGTCATTCATTAATTAATATTAATGATGTTCTCATTAATAAACATGCAGAATAGGTTATTGTGAAGTAAAATCATAATATTTAGAATCAGCAGAAATGTAGATGTAATTCTGTCTACAGTAACATCAACACTATGGTGTGCGTGCGCGCGCGAGCGTGCGTGCGTGTGTGCGCGTGTGTGCGTGTGTGTGTGGTCCTCCCAACATTCCAGTCCCATGGGATCTGGCTATGTGTCCTTTTGTTATCTTCTGTTATCTGGGTTTGTGTGCGTGCGTGTGAGAAAGAGAGACAGAGAGAGAGAGAGGTGAGGTGTGTATGTGGGTTATGGTGCATGCTGTGTGTGTGTGTGTGTGTGTGTGTGTGTGTGTGTGTGTGTGTGTGTGTGTGTGTGTGTGTGCGTGCGTGCGTGCGTGCGTGCGTGCGTGCGTGCGTGCGTGCGTGCGTGCGTGCGTGCGTGTGTGTGTGTGTGTACAGTGTTTCTACCATATAAGGGCATGGTGTCGGTGAGGGACACACGCAGACGATAAACAGACCAGTTGAGTTGACTGTTGATTCGTTCCTCTGTTAGGATGTTAGTGGAGCAGCTACTGCTTTATTTAGGCTTTTATCTCTCTCTCTCTCTCTCTCTCTCTCTCTCTCTCTCTGTCTGTCTATATCAGTGGTTCTCAACCTGTGGGTCGGGACCCCCAGGGGGGTCCCCAAATTATTTTTTTGGGGGGGTCCCCAGATGATGGGCTTATTGTGCAACATTGTTTTCTCTCTCAACTGTAAACAAACCAACATAAGGTTTAAGTGTATAGAGGGTATATCTGCATGTTTCTAAAGTGGCAATTTAAGGACCTTTTAATACCTCTAAAATGACAAATTAAACATTGGCCAAATTGTCTCATATTAGGGGCAGAAATTGTGAAAATAGTCGATCTACATGCTCACAACGCCTCGCAAACGCGAGGCGTTGTGAGCATGTAGATCGGCTAATTTCACAATAGAACCATGTTATACAAAATATTATGCCTCAACTCTTACTGCTCGTAAGGGTGGGGGGGGGGGGGGGTCCCCGGTTCAAATATGATTATTTTGGGGGTCACGGCCTGAGAAGGTTGAGAACCACTGGTCTATATCATACATGGGCAACTGGCGGCCCGGGGGCCACATGCGGCCCCCACCTTCACTTAATGCGGCCCGCAGGTTGATACCGGATACCTGATATATTATTGATGTCAGCTGTTACAATTCCAAACATGACCAGCTTTAATTCCTTCAGTCCATATTAGTAGCTTAACGACTAGTATAGTAGTATTAAAATGTCCAATGTAAAATATTTCTATTTAGGTTCATAGAGTTAACATGAGTAGGACTAAATGTGTTTCAAATTAAATCAAAATGTTACATTTCAGGATTCCAATTAAAAAATAACAAAAAATAATTCAGGATTCCAATTCAAAAGAAGCAAAAATAGCCGATCTACAAGCTCGTTGGTCTGCTATTTTTGCTTCTTTTGTATGAGATACTAGAATGACAAAGTAGGACGTAGCAATAGGGAATGTAGCCCTCTGGAGTGAAGGTGGAAATATATAGCGGATATATAGCCGATCTACATGCTCACAACGCCTCGCGTTGCGAGGCGTTGTGAGCATGTAGATCTGCTATTTTCACAACAGAGGGTATGCGTATGCATAAAGTTAATAGCAAATCAAGTGGCAAAGTCAAACATCATTTAACATCATTTAATGCAATCAGATCAGACCTTTCTGTTAGAATGTATGGGCTGTCAAGGCCAGAAAGTCGTTTTTCTTTTGCCACTCAGTAGGCGTTCCCGCATAACTTCCTGGTATGATGATGATGATGTCATGCGCATACTCTCTATAGCAGGGGTTTTCAACAGGGGGTCCGGGACCCCTAGGGGGTCCTCAGAGTTACTACAGGGGGTCCTCCAAATCTTTGTGTGATAGAAGCTTTTTTTTCTCCTTTTTTATGTTAACCACTTGAATCCTAGCGTCCATATTCTGAGGACATTAGCCAAAAATAGCAGATCTACAAGCTCACATCGCCTCACGCTGCGAGGCATTGTGAGCTTGTAGGTCGGCTATTTTTGGCAAAGAGGTTTGGTGTAGAGGGGAAAAAAGAACAGACTTAGTACAGAGTGAAAGGTGAAGTTTATTAAGTATTGACGGTTTAAGTGGTTAAATATCTGAAAACTCAAATTGACATGAATCCAGAATACACTGATGATTGTGCTGTCAAAATATGAAACTATATGGCATCTTATATAGTGGGGGTCCCTGCTTCATCTCTCTCAACTAAGGGGTCCGTGGACTGGAAACGTTGAAGACCCCTGCTCTATAGAACCCGTGTTATACAAAATGCAATGCCTCAGCAAAAATAGGCCATCTACAAGCTCAAAACTCGCCGCAATGCGACGCGTTTTGAGCTTGTAGATCGGCTATTTTTGCTATTTTTGACTGCAGGCTACAGTATATGCATTGTTGCCCTCTGGAGTCAATGTGGAAATATAGTGGCCCTCCCCATCATCACAGCTGCCCACCCCTGTTGTAAGGGTAGGGGGTCCCCAGGGGGTCCCCAGTTAAAATAGGATTATTTTGGGGGGTCGCGACCTGAAAAGGTTGAGAACCACTGGGCGTTTAGTCTGGGATCACTTAACTTTTCGAGGTTTGATCCGGTCGGGAGAGGAAACCACGTGCACTTTAAGTCATGTTGTAGTACTCAAAGGACTACAATTTGCCGGAAACCGGATTAAGTTTTAACCCAAAATATTCCCCTGCGCTCAAGGACATACTTTTTGGGCCTACCTAATAAACTCCTTGATACGGCGTAGTTTTGCTTTCGAAAAATGTGTTTGGTATGTGCATCTTTTAGTCCAACTCGTAGCGACTGGCAAGACTACACTAGGCTACTCAAGCATTTTAATAGGGATTGGGGGAAAAAACGGAGGGAACCAAATCAAAGCGACGTCGCTTCTTCTAGTGGTTTCCGCGCTTTAGGCGGAAACCAAACGGTCTGTTTTAGGCGAGGTTACTGGACGTTTAGCCCTGAGATCAATGCACGTCAAAACAACTTCCAAAATATATTGGGTTGGACTCCAGTATATCGGAGAGGAGAATACTCATTGTCACACCTCCACCAGGGCCCTAAAGCGTCTCATATTATGAGAAACCCTTTTATTAACTCTCAAATACCTGGAACGCGCACGAGTCGCGTTAGATTTGAACCACTTTAACCATTATTTTATGCTTTTACTATTGAAAAATAGCAGATATACAAGCTCACAGCACGGCACCGAGTGACGCGCTGTGAGCTTGTGGATCTGCTATTTTTGAAAAATCGTGAAAATGTGTGCAAGTCTTTGAATATCTTTGACCCGATCTTTGACCCGACTTCCAAATCCTTCCAATCATGCTGTTCTCAAACCTTTTCATGTCAAGGACCCCCAAAATTACAGGTATTTGGCCACGGACCCCCATCTCAAAATACGTTGTTCCAGGGACCACCCAGAAGTAAATATTTGAGTTACAAATGTTCTCTTTTAAGTAGATATATTCAAAGACTTGCAAAAAAAAAAACATGATTTAAAAAAAAAATAGCAGATCTACAAGCTCGCAGCGCGGCACTCGGTGCCGCGCTGTGAGCTTGTATATCTGCTATTTTTCAATAGTTAAAGCAGTCAATAATCCTAGGCCCTAAATGGGTTAAGAGTGAAAGATGGAACAGGCTGTGAGCTTGTAGATCGTCTGTTTCCAGAGGTTAAGAGTGAAAGATGGAACAGGCTGTGAGCTTGTAGATCGTCTGTTTCCAGAGGTTAAGAGTGAAAGATGGACCAGGTTGTGAGCTTGTAGATCGTCTGTTTCCAGAGGTTAAGAGTGAAAGATGGAACAGGCTGTGAGCTTGTAGATCGTCTGTTTCCAGGCCTGATAAGATAAAGCGGGAGGCGGTTCTTTCAGATCTAAAAGCAGAGCGTCAGTATCAGCATGATGTGTTGAAAGAGGGAGGGGCTACCATCCAGTGTGTGCGCGTGTGTGT
>NC_137812.1:73201339-73226339 GCF_963921795.1 Nannobrachium achirus | reverse complement strand
TTTACATATAGTAGGTTTTACATATCAATAGACCTGTATAGTAGGTTTTACATATAGTAGGTTTTACATATCAATAGACCTGTATAGTAGGTTTTACATATCAATAGACCTGTATAGTATAGGTTTTACATATCAATAGACCTGTATAGTAGGTTTTACATATAGTAGGTTTTACATATCAATAGACCTGTATAGTAGGTTTTACATATAGTAGGTTTTACATATCAATAGACCTGTATAGTAGGTTTTACATATCAATAGACCTGTATAGTATAGGTTTTACATATCAATAGACCTGTATAGTAGGTTTTACGCGACGTGCGCGTGACGTCTCTAGATAAGCGACCCCCCCCAAACATTGAATCACTAATGCACCACTGCCGACATCTGGACGACATCTGGTCTACTTCTGGCCTACATCTGGTCTACATCATGGTCTACATCTGGCCTACATCTGGTCTACATCTGGTCTACATCTGGCCTACATCTGGCCTACATCTGGCCTACATCTGGCCGACATCTGGTCTACATCTGGCCTACATCTGATCTACATCTGGCCTACATCTGGCCTACATCTGGTCTGGCCTACATCTGGCCTACATCTGGCCTACATCTGGCCTACATCTGGTCTACATCTGGCCTACATCTGGTCTACATCTGGCCTACATCTGGTCTACATCTGGTCTACATCTGGCCTACATCTGGTCTACATCTGGTCTATATCTGGTCTATATCTGGTCTATATCTGGTTTACATCTTTTGACATCACAAAGCGCTCAGAGTTTGTCAATCATATGAACTGGGGACCCCCCACAATAATCATGTGAACTGGGGACCCCCCACCCTGACGAGCACTAAGAGTTGAGGCATTACATTTTGTATAACACGGTTCTATTGTGAAAATAGCAGATCTACATGCTCACAACGCCTCGCGTGCAGATTGGCTATTTTCACAATTTCTGCCTCTAATATTTGTCAATTTGGCCAATGTTAAATTTGTCATTTTAGAGGTATTAAAAAGTCCTTAAATTGTCATTTAGAAATGTGCAGATACCCTCTATACACTTAAACTTTATGTTGGTTTGTTTACTGTTGAGTGAGAAAACAATGTTGCACATTAAAAGTTATACCATGTAACTTTTTTTATAAAACAAATCTTAAAATTGTCCTAACTGTTAAATCGCTAAAGTTTTAGAACCCCTACTCTGTTATTTTCAGCTTCTGAAGCCTTCTCTTTATATGTTTTCTATGAGTTGTGAGGGGGGGAGAATTTCCCGGCAAAATGATGTCATCTCCCACATGATACACTACCGGCCAATCACAGCGCCGATCATACACCAACGGCCAATCACAGCGAGTCTTGCTGTCTCTAAAGGAAGTAGCTTCCCTCAGCAACTGTGTTTACATTGGTGAAGGAATCTTGCTTGCTACTCCCTCAATCCTGGTCTAAAAATGATGGGAGACGGCTCTACGGAATTGTATCGGCGAGGCGGAGGTGCTCGCGACGGCCGCGGGGGTCCGCGCGCCGCGGAGACTCCGGCCGAAAAAAGCAATACCGCTACTGACCACTAGTTGAGCAGCTTCCACAGTACAGCTTTAAGCTAATAATCTGGGGACCCCCCCAAAATAATCTGGGGACCCCCCTGGGGGTCCCGACCCACAGGTTGAGAACCACTGACCTATGTGACCTTTGACCTCTTACAGCCACCATGGGCCGGTCGGTGACATCATCGATGACATCATCATTGTCTCTGGCTCTCCTATTGGCTGTCCTCTGCTCGGAGGTCCCGCCCACAGCGGCAGGCCGCCCCCCTCCTCAGACCCTCCCCCTCAACGGTACGTCTGGAGAAGTACTTTTACTCGAGTAATTCCTACTCACCGGTACTCTTGAATAGAGGGCTTTTACTTGATAATGTATTCAACCAATCAGAGGTGGAAAAAGTACTTGCATGTTTTTTTACTCAAGTAAAAGTATCAATAGGCTACTGCAATATAGAAATACTCTCTGTTACAATAAATGTCCGGAATTGAAAATGTACTTGAGCAAAAGTACAAAAGTATTGGCATCAAAATGTAAAAATAAAAGTAGTTTTCAAATGTATAAACATATTTTGATAAGATATTGTCAAATAATTGTATAGTGGAGTATAATATTTGCCTTTGAAATGTAATGGAGTAGAAAAGTACTGACAACTACAGATACAGACTTTTTTCTATTGATTACTCTCAAGTTCAATATATATATATATATATATATATATATATATATATATATACATATATATATATATACATATACATATACATATATATATATATATATATATATATATATATGTATTTGTCGCATTCCTAAGACAAAAAAGTGATTATAGTAAATTTAACCCCATTGATTCCGGATGCATTTGGGTCCCCATTCGGAATCAATGGGGGTATATTTATTATAATATATATATATATATATATATATATATATATATATATATATATATATATATATATATATATATATATACAGGCCTATATATTTTATTAGGAATGCGACAAAATCCAAAACACATTATTGAACTCTCCATGGCATGAGTAATCACTCGAAAAAAGTCATTTTGGGGGTGAACTTCTCCTTTAAGTAGTACAGTACTGCAATGAATCAATCAAGCAAGCAATCAATCAATCAATCAATCAATCAATCAACCAATCAACCAATCAATCAATCAAACAGGTACGTCATCGTCTAACGACAGCCAGTCGAAATGTGGCGGCAGCACGGACTGTTACCCGGGCGTCATCCTACCCGTGTGGCAGCCAGAGAACCCGGGCCTGGGCGACCGCTGTGCCCGCGCCGTCATCTACTTCGTAGCGCTGGCATACATGTTCCTGGGCGTGTCCATCATCGCTGACCGCTTCATGGCTTCCATCGAGGTCATCACGTCTCAGGAGAGACAGATCACCATCAAGAAACCCAACGGAGAGAAGGTACCCAACACTAACCCAACTCTATAACCCAACCCTATAACCCAACCCTATAACCCAACCCTATAACCCAACCCCCCATAGAGATCATCACCTCCCAGGAGAGACAGATCACCGTCAAGAAACCCAACGGAGAGAAGGTACTGTAACCAGGGACGTGCAGAGAATGTCACAGAGGCAGCTCAGGGGCTAAAATATTTCCTGTGTGATACCACACTGAACTGAGCACCAGTAAGACTTATACTGATCGGGAGATAAGCGACCGTCAGACTAAGCATAATCAAGTCAATACTGGCGATGGGGCGAACGGCATGGATTTCTATACTGAGAGGGAAATTCTTTCAACATAAGATGCTGCATTCAAGTTCAGGAAAATTTGGAGGAGGCAATTATCTTGAATGCTGGCTGGGAAATAGGGGCATTTTCATTTCTTTCACCATAATAAAAATTGCATTTATGGTCTGGAGAGGGCACTTTTTACAGACGGGTAAGAGGGCAGGGGCTCAAGCCCTCTTTGATGTCTATGTGTGCACGTGCTTGACGTAACCTAACCTAACCCAACACTAACTCAACTCAACCCAACCCAACTAATTTCATGATGTCATTAAAGGAGTAGTTCACCCCCAAAATGTCTTATTTTCTATTAGTCACGCCATGGAGACTAGAGTTCAATAATATTTTTAGTTTTTTGTCACATTTCTAAGACAAAAATTTGATTCGAGTAAATTTACCCCCATTGATTCTGGATGGGGGTAAATTTATTGTTATCACATTTTTGTCTTAGGAATGCGACAAAAAACTAAAAATATTATTGATCTCTAGTCTCCATGGCATGACTAATCAATAGAAAAAAAGGCATTTTGGGGGTGAACTACTCCTTTAACTACGTTTTTCAGTTGGGCCTTTTGACTCAAGCTTTCAGCTTTCAGGAAGTAACCAGAAGTACACAGGGATTATAACCCCATCTGGTGGTCTGTTAGAGTAATGTTAACTCAGGGATTATAACCACACCTGGTGGTCTATTAGAGTAATGTTAACTCCATAGACACATACACAACATATTATAACCACACCTGGGGGTCTATTAGGGTAATGTTAACTCCATAGACACATACACAACATATTATAACCACACCTGGGGGTCTATTAGAGTAATGTTAACTCCATAGACACATACAAAACATATTATAACCACACCTGGGGGTCTATTAGAGTAATGTTAACTCCATAGACACATACAAAACATATTATAACCACACCTGGTGGTCTATTAGAGTAATGTTAACTCCATAGACACCATATTATAACCACACCTGGTGGTCTATTAGAGTAATGTTAACTCCATAGACACATACAAAACATATTATAACCACACCTTGTGGTCTATTAGAGTAATGTTAACTCCATAGACACATACAAAACATATTATAACCACACCTGGTGGTCTGTTAGAGTAATGTTAACTCCATAGACACATACAAAACATATTATAACCACACCTGGGGGTCTGTTAGTGTAATGTTAACTCCATAGACACATACAAAACATATTATAACCACACCTGGTGGTCTATTAGAGTAATGTTAACTCCATAGACACATACAAAACATATTATAACCACACCTGGGGGTCTATTAGAGTAATGTTAACTCCATAGACACATACACAACATATTATAACCACACCTGGTGGTCTATTAGAGTAATGTTAACTCCATAGACACATACAAAACATATTATAACCACACCTGGTGGTCTATTAGAGTAATGTTAACTCCATAGACACATACAAAACATATTATAACCACACCTGGTGGTCTATTAGAGTAATGTTAACTCCATAGACACATACACAACATATTATAACCACACCTGGTGGTCTGTTAGAGTAATGTTAACTCATGAACAGCCTGATGTCAACAATCAGCTCCGTCGGGTCGAGGCCGGGCACTGCACTCTCGCATTTATTGTAAGATTATAATAATGTAATGTATATAATGTGTTATTAAAGGTGACTCATACGGTAAGGATTTGGAACGAGACGGTCTCCAACCTCACCCTGATGGCTCTGGGCTCCAGTGTGTTATAATATAATATAATAATGTTATGTATTTAATGTGTTATTAATGTGTTATTAAAGGTGACTCATACGGTAAGGATTTGGAACGAGACAGTCTCCAACCTGACCCTGATGGCCCTGGGCTCCAGCGCTCCAGAGATCCTGCTGTCGGTGGTGGAGGTGTGCGGCCACGGGTTCGATGCCGGGGAGCTGGGACCCAACACCATCGTAGGCAGCGCCGCCTTCAACATGTTCGTCATCATCGGCCTGTGTGTGTCCGTCATACCGGACGGGGAACACCGCAAGATCAAACACCTCAGGTAACTACCGCCACCTAGTGGCATGGAGATCAAACACCTCAGGTAACTACCGCCACCTACTGGAGATCAAACACCTCATCGACCGTTTGCGCCATTCGCACCGCCCTCCTTTGGATCGTGCGCGCCGCGCCACACTCAGTCGCGCGTCGTCTCGTCTTTGCATTCACTGTGTATGTAATCGTGCCGCTCGAACCATCCAGGTTTGAGCCCAACTTCAGGTAACTACTGCCACCTAGTGGTCTGGAGATCAGGTACCTCAGGTAGCGTTTGAACATTGTGGGAGCCAACACTTCTGTCTCGAGAGACTTGAGCCTTTGTGGACGTGTCGCTGCTTGCTCTCGCTTATGCTCGTCTATGCTTACATTTTTTTCAGCTGATAACCATGTTTTATTTTATTTATTTTTATTTTGAGAGACTACGAGTGGATCCTGGATACTTATAAACCTCTAGGACAGCTTTGCCGTATACTTCAATATACTATTTTTATTTTATTTTATTTCCAGTGACTGGATACGTGGCACTTAGCTAAAGCTAATTAGAATCAAGATGTTCCCTACTATTTCAACTGCCGTGTTCTTCTTTTATCCTGGTGTATTATAATGTATTATTGTACATCTACAGGGTGTTCTCCTTTAAATTATTGTACTTCTACAGGGTGTTCTCCTTTCATCCTGGTGTATCATAATGTATTATTGTACATCTACATGGTTTCTTCTTTCATCCTGGTGTATTATAATGTATTATTGTACATCTACAGGGTGTTCTCCTTTAAATTATTGTACTTCTACAGGGTGTTCTTTCATCCTGGTGTATCATAATGTATTATTATAGTACATCTACAGGGTGTTCTCCTTTCATCCTGGTGTATCATAATGTATTATTGTACATCTACAGGGTTTCTTCTTTCATCCTGGTGTATTATAATGTATTATTGTACATCTACAGGGTGTTCTTTCATCCTGGTGTATCGTAATCATAATGTATTATTGTACATCTACAGGGTGTTCTCCTTTCATCCTGGTGTATCATAATGTAGTATTGTACATCTACAGGGTGTTCTCCTTTCATCCTGGTGTATCATAATGTATTATTGTACATCTACAGGGTGTTCTCCTTTCATCCTGGTGTATTATAATGTATTATTGTACATCTACAGGGTGTTCTTTCATCCTGGTGTATCATAATATATTATTGTACATCTACAGGGTGTTCTTTCATCCTGGTGTATTATAATGCATTATTGTACATCTACAGGGTGTTCTTTCATCCTGGTGTATCGTAATCATAATGTATTATTGTACATCTACAGGGTGTTCTCCTTTCATCCTGGTGTATCATAATGTAGTATTGTACATCTACAGGGTGTTCTCCTTTCATCCTGGTGTATCATAATGTATTATTGTACATCTACAGGGTGTTCTCCTTTCATCCTGGTGTATTATAATGTATTATTGTACATCTACAGGGTGTTCTTTCATCCTGGTGTATCATAATATATTATTGTACATCTACAGGGTGTTCTTTCATCCTGGTGTATCATAATGTATTATTGTACATCTACAGGGTGTTCTTTCATCCTGGCATATTATAATGTATTATTGTACATCTACAGGGTGTTCTTTCATCCTGGTGTATTATAATGTATTATTGTACATCTACAGGGTGTTCTTTCATCCTGGTGTATCATAATATATTATTGTACATCTACAGGGTGTTCTTTCATCCTGGTGTATTATAATGTATTATTGTATTCAATGTTTTTCACGCAGTGGGATTATTGTACTTCTACAGGGTGTTCTTCTTTCATCCTGGTGTATCATAATGTATTATTGTACATCTACAGGGTTTCTTCTTTCATCCTGGTGTATCATAATGTATTATTGTACATCTACAGGGTGTCTTCTTTCATCCTGGTGTATCATAATGTATTATTGTACATCTCGCATTTATAGATAGATTATTGTACATCTACAGGGTTTCTTCTTTCATCCTGGTATATTATAATGTATTATTGTACATCTACAGGGTGTTCTCTTTTCATCCTGGTCTATCATAATGTATTATTGTACATCTACAGGGTTTCTTCTTTCATCCTGGTGTATTATAATATATTATTGTACATCTACAGGGTTTCTTCTTTCATCCTGGTGTATTATAATGTATTATTGTACATCTACAGGGTTTCTCCTTTCATCCTGGTGTATCATAATGTATTATTGTACATCTACAGGGTGTTCTCCTTTCATCCTGGTGTATCATAATGTATTATTGTACATCTACAGGGTGTTCTTTCATCCTGGTGTATTATAATGTATTATTGTACATCTACAGGGTGTTCTCCTATCATCCTGGTGTATTATAATGTATTATTGTACATCTACAGGGTGTTCTTTCATCCTGGTGTATCATAATGTATTATTGTACATCTACAGGGTGTTCCTCTTTCATCCTGGTGTATTATAATGTATTATTGTACATCTACAGGGTGTTCTTTCATCCTGGTGTATCATAATGTATTATTGTACATCTACAGGGTGTTCTTTCATCCTGGTGTATCATAATGTATTATTGTACATCTACAGGGTGTTCTTCGTCACGGCGACGTGGAGCATCCTGGCCTACACCTGGCTGTACCTCATCCTGGCAGTCATCTCTCCCTCGGAGGTGGAGGTGTGGGAGGGGCTTCTGACGCTGCTGTTCTTCCCGCTGTGTGTGGGCTTTGCCTACGTAGCGGACCGGCGGCTGCTCTTCTATAAGTACGTCTACAAGAGATACCGCCAGGGGAAGAGGAAGGGAGTCATCATAGAGACAGAGGGGGAGCCAGAGGTACATTTACTTATCTACAATCAGGGGCGTCAATTGGGTATGGCAGGGGTATGCAGCTGCCATACCCTGGGTCCATGGGGGAGAATACAAGTTACTTTAAAATATAAATCCATGAATGTCTCTTTGTCTATCTGTGCGGGTTATCATGTTGTTAAATTACATTTATTCTCCCCATGTATTCACACTTGTATTCTCCCCATCTTGACAGAATGGTATATTCCCAGGTTCCACAGGTCAGCTGCACAGGTGCAATTCATCATTGTTAATTGTGGCACGTTTACTATATTATGCCAAGTTTAGCCGCACTTGAACAACTGTTCCAGACTGCCATATCCAGCCCAAGAAACCCTAGAATTTTTTGGGGAAAAAAATAGAACTTCTTAAATAAATGTATCATTCCTGTTGCTAAGGTATGGCAACATGACTGGTGTCTTGCACGCACGCGAAGACACCAGTCATATTGCCATACCTTACCTTTTTCTGAACTGACGCCACTGTCTACAATACATAATATATAGGGCAAGGGTTCCCAAAATGTTTGGCTCGGGGCACCCCTATACATATTTATTACCCGGCTTGGTTGAATGCTTGATTCTGATTGGTCGAGCGCTGAAATCAGCGGTGAATTATGAGCGTATAATGACCGCTCCGTTCTATAATTCACAGCTGCCTAATCAAAGGCTCAGAGCAGCTGCTGTATTCAGGCAGCACTGCGTGGATTTCGTGCCGTATCCAACATGTCAGCTATGTAAACAAACACACAGCGACATTTACAACCAAACGTTGCTCTGAAGAATGTCTTTAAAAACATTTGAGGCGAGAAATAGACGACGCAGTAACAGAAATGGATTCTATTTGATCAGCACTTCCTTGTCTTCCAAGGCGACCGTGTTGCGCTCGGGGGGACGCACTTTCAGCCGTCTGTAAACAAGGAAACACTTTGTTTTGATTTTAGTTTTGAGTCAAATTATTAATTTTATGTATTAGCCGGGTAAAAAACGGGTAAAAACCGGGTAAAAACCGGGTAAAAACTTCGGGCTGATAATTCTTATTACCCCGTCGTGTCCATATAAGCCATAATGACCGCGCAGCAAGACCTTATCGCATACTTATTTTCATCCGAGGCACCCCTACATTATATTCATAATTTTCAATCCCAGCACCTTATATTTATAGCATATTTTAGCGATTATGTTGCGAGGAAAACGTTGAGATAATAGCCATTTTGGTTAGAACTGACTGAAAATAACTTTGTACTTCAAATTTAAAATGATGCTAAATATATTTTTAAGTGTCCAAATAAATTCCAAACATTATCAAATTATCTCGCGGCACCCCTGGACTGCCGTCGCGGCACCCCAGGGTGCCCCGTCACCCACTTTGAAACCCCCTGATATAGGGGTGTAACGATACATTTAATAGCGATACGATACGATTCGATTCAATGATTTAAAATCGATATAGTAACTATTTAGCAAATTAATTAAATAGTGTGAAAGGGAAAATCTATTATTATGGATATAACACATTCTCTAGCAAATACATGGACATTATATTTCAACACTTATGGACAAACCCACACCTTGACATGAACACAGAGACTACACAAGTTTATCCATAGACCAAGAGTAGCTATATGGAATGGTACCTATAAGTACCAGGGCAGGAATTTCATGGAGGCCATGAAGGCCATGGCCGTCGTTGCCCCTCACTTTGGCCTTGTGCCCCTCCAACCATTGGCATGACCTGAGGCCACAGTGGCCTTAATGCCCCTCCAACCATTGGCATGACCTGAGGCCACAGTGGCCTTAATGCCCCTCCAACCATTGGCATGACCTGAGGCCACAGTGGCCTTAATGCCCCTCCAACCATTGGCATGACCTGAGGCCACAGTGGCCTTAATGCCCCTCCAACCATTGGCATGACCTGAGGCCACAGTGGCCTTAATGCCCCTCCAACCATTGGCATGACCTGAGGCCACAGTGGCCTTAATGCCCCTCCAACCATTGGCATGACCTGAGGCCACAGTGGCCTTAATGCCCCTCAAACCATTGGCATGACCTGAGGCCACAGTGGCCTTAATGCCCCTCAAACCAATGGCATGACCTGAGGCCACAGTGGCCTTAATGCCCCTCAAACCAATGGCATGACCTGAGGCCACAGTGGCCTTAATGCCCCTCAAACCAATGGCATGACCTGAGGCCACAGTGGCCTTAATGCCCCTCAAACCAATGGCATGACCTGAGGCCACAGTGGCCTTAATGCCCCAGCTGACTGTATCACTTTCTCCTCTGTCTGTCTTGCCAACATGTCTCTTTTTTGTCATGTAGACGCCAGTGTCTTTTGTTGAGTCTCCATTTTTAAACCAATCCAGTATCTTTGATTGGTGCAGGGCTGAGCATGGATCAGATTGTAAATAGTAAACCATTTTATTTATTTCACAGCAGATAGTCTACAAAGTAGGTCGGGGTTAAATCAACCTTTAGATTCAATTAATTATTTCAATGGACTAAAATCTTGTTTTATTTGATGGCCTTCCTGCCCTGGCATTTGGCCTTTGTGCCCCTAAAATTACAAAATTCCAGGCCTGCTTAGTACAAAAAAGTAATTAAACACCTCTTTTTGATTTTCCCTCTTAAAACTGCTAAATACAAGGCAAAATACTAGTTTCCATACAATCGATTCAACACCGATCATCTGCATTGTAAAGCGATACAATATAAAACAGTACAATGTTTTGCTTTTGCATATCGATATAGTTGATCATTGCAAATTAATATTGAAAAAGTCGATTAAAACCAAAATCAAACCCAAATAGTATTATAAACAGCGCGCCAGCACCGTCAAACAAGTATATTTTCTCAGAGTATAATTTTGTCAGGATTCTCTCATTCTGAAGGGGTCAGAAGAGCACACATGTCACAAAAGACCATTACTATTTAGGTGCTTTAAAGAGGTGGTGCTATAGTTTTGTACTTTTTCTGTTTTTCATGTGTCTAGGAGGTTGAAAGTACTTCATTAGACCCCCTGATGTGTTTTTTTTGAGAAATGATGTATTCTCTTAGTATTTGTTTGTTTTCTCTTGGAGGCTGCCACCTTTTGGCCAAAAGTGTCAGTTAAAAAACACAGATACTAAGGGTGTCAAAGTATCAACTCATCCCCAATTGCCATTCACCCAACACTGTGGGGTGTGGCTATATCAGCTGGGTCACCACCCACCATGCCATCCATGCATACTTAATGAACTGGGGGTGTGGCCACATAAAAACCCAATTTTAACTCTTTCTGTATACTTTTTTGGAAAAAATCTTCCTCCTAGTATAATCATAATACCTGATAATCATGTTTTAGAGGGGGGGGGGGGGGGGGGGGGGGAATCATGGCACCACCTCTTTAAGGTGTTTTAAGTTAACATTTTCTAACGTGGCCCCCTTTGAAAAAAAGTTGGGACACCCCTGTCATAAGTGGCGTTTCCATAAAGCTACTTTTTGCGCATTAACGGCTTAATCGCAAAATCTTTTTATGGAAACACTTCAAAATTCGAATAAACTTTCATTATCTGCAAAATAAATTATCCGCTTGGAGGAGGAGGATTTTGAGGGTTACCGAATAAACTAAATGCGCTTAAGTGAATGGAAACGGGTCAGACAATACATGCGAATAAAATATGACGTTCTGGTCCATATCGTCCTCCTATAACACTTTCCCCCGCCGCTTAATTAACATCCATTGTATAGCGTTAGCCCACAAAACAAACCGGTTGTTACACAAGGAGTGACCCTTCGTCATCACACCGTGTTGCGCGTGGAAAAAGTGGCCGTACAAGCTCAGAGGCACAGCAGCTCGCATCTGCGACGCTGCAGGATGCAGTCTGCCCGGAGGACTCAACCGGACAGCGGGGCGGCTCTGTGCTCCCGCCGGCCGCACTTTCTCAGCGGCGGTGCGTCGCGACTAAAAGATCTGGTAGGCGAGGTTACGTCGCGACAGGCTCTGGGTCGGGATGCGTGTGCACTGTGTGCAAGCCCGCGGGAAGTGTTTACAGCAGGTCGGTCAGACGGACCCAGGCAGGATCTCCCAAGAATCGCATTTCACCAGTTTAATGGAAACGGGCTAAATTCGCTTTGTCTTAAAGCGCATTTCTGATCATTCGCTTCCCTAATGCGCTTAAGTTTATGGAAACGCCACTATAGAGGCTGAGGTACAACCCCTACACCCCCACCCGTTCACTCAGATCAGCCAACACAGGGATGCTGACAGAACCCTCGCTAAAAAACCCCGGGACGAAAATCCACTTGTCCGAGACAATTTGCCCTCCTGGCCCCCAAACTGTGGAATAAACTCCCTGTCGCACTTAGACTCAGAACAACGGACTCACTCACTAGCTTCCGCCGTGGACTGAAGACTCACCTTTTCAGACTCCACCTAAACCCTTAGCACTACTGAAACACTCAATGACCATACATGAAGCTAGTTGGCATTCATTTTTAGGTTTTAGAACCCTTTTCTTTACTGATTATATTGTTTTTCTAGATTGATATTCCTATGCATTTGTTATATTGTTGTTGATGTACTGACATATTATCTTGTTTATTATAGTGATGTATTATCTGCTTATTGTAAGTCGCTTTGGATTAAAAGCGTCTGATACATACCTAAACTGTAAACTGTACAGCTTTTACCTTTTACCATCTACTGCCACCTTGTGGTTACATTTAGTGGTTACCATAGGGGGAGCAAGAGGTCCACTTAAGAGGCTGTCTGCTCCACAGGTCTCGTCCAAAGAGCTGGAAATGCTGGAGGGCAAGCGGAGGAGGGAGGAGCTGGAAGGAGGGATGAGGATGGAGGAGAGAGGAGAGGAGGAGGAGAAGATGGAGATGGAGGAGGAGGATGAGGAGGAGGTGAGGAGGGAGACAGCACGCCTCCTCAAGGAGCTGAAGCTCAAGCATCCAGAGAAGGACACGGAGCAGCTGCTGGAGATGGTCAACTACCAGCTGCTCAACCAGCAGCAGAAGAGCCGAGCCTTCTATCGCTGTCAGGTAGGGTTAGGCTATTTAAAGTTATACTGTGTAAGTTGCTAAAGCGGTATTTCTTTTTTCGGCCGTTTTTCGCCCGGAGTCCTCTCGGACCACCGCCGTGGACCACCGGAGCGGCGCCGCAAACCACCGCGACCGATACAAATCCGTGGAGGGGTAGAACGTAACAGGATTTGGGGATTAAGAGGTTAAGAATCCTTCACCATGGTAAACACTGTAGCTGAGGGAAGCTACTTCCTGAAGATACAGCAGATACGCTGTGATTGGCCGGTAGTGTAACATGTGTGTATGATCCGCGATGTGATTGGCCAACGTATACACAACGTATACAGATGATGCAGATGATGTAATTTTTCCGTGAAATTCTCCCCCCCTCACGGCTCATAGAAAACATATAAAGAGAAGGCTTTAGAAGCTGAAAATAACGGGTGGGGGTTCTAAAACTTTAGCGATTTAACAGTTAGGACAATTTTAAGATTTGTTTTATAAAAAAAGTTACATGGTATAACTTTAAGCTTAGTACGGCTACGGCAGATGACAATGGCAACCTGAAATGATCGGCGCTCGATAGATCAACCTGCCGCCGTAGCAGCCGCCTGTACTACGCCAGAAGGTCCCTTTCCACGTTGCGCCTACAACGCCTGCTGTATAGACACGTCGCCATGGGAACCAAAGCGTTCAGTGAAAGAGGTGGGACCCCGTCGCAAGACGGCGCTTTGCTTAACAATTTGTACCGCAATGGCGATTGCATCATAGCAGCCGTAGTCCCGCCTCACGTTGCCGTGGTAGAAACGCGCCTCTTAAATTCCCCATCATTAGAGCCTTCTACCACTGCCAGGTAAGATTCAGGCACGTACATGCACACATAGACATCACAAGGGGCTTGAGCCCATGCCCCTTTATCCGTCTCTAAAATGTGCCCTCTCCAGACCATGATTGCAGATTTTATTTAATATGTTAAAAGAAATGCAAATGCCCTCATTCCATGCCATACCTGAATGCACCATTCAAGATTATTGCCTTGTCCAAACTCTCCTGAACTTGAATGCAGCATCTTATGTTGACAGAATTGCCCTCTCTGTGTAGAAATCCATGCCGTTACGTCACATCTCCAGAATTGACTTGATTATGCTTAGTTCAGGGTGGGATCACGCTGCGATGCGTTGTGAGTATGGAGGTCGGCTATTTTCGATATATATAAAAGGGCCTTTTAGAAAGGACGAAACCTTTTTGCCCTGCATTTTTCACATCTTTTATAGCACCACCAGGAGGCCTTCCGATATTTAGGACTGACGTAGGCTCCTAGGGTGTTGGGGATATTTAGGACTGACGTAGGCTCCTAGGGGTTGCGGATATTTAGGACTGACGTAGGCTCCTAGGGTGTTGCGTTGTGGCTCGCCAGCGAGCCTGGCTCTTTGGCTGACTGGTAACGCATACGCCCTGTTAGAGCAGCCGCCCGGGTTCGCCTCTCGGTTGTTGCCTCGCGCTCACGCTACATTGAGGCCTATTCTAAAAACGCCTTCTAAATCCTGACCCAAGCTGCAAAAAATGATATGTTGTTGTCGGCTGTACATTTTAGCAGCGTTCTGGTCCTACATTTGTTGAACCAAAATGAAGGAATGGATCCAATCCTAGACACTCATCTCTGCTCTGTGTGTTTATGGTTGCTAGGCGACCAGGATGATGACAGGAGCAGGAAACATCCTGAAGAAGCACGCTGCAGACCAGGCTAGACGAGCTCAGAGCAACCACGTCTGTTCAGAGGTCACCAACGATCACCTATCCTCCAAGGTACCCGTCTATCTGTCTGTCTGTCTGTCTGTCTGTCTGTCTGTCTGTCTGTCTGTCTGTCTGTCTGGTTCATTGTGGTTCTTCAGGTACAGTACATTGTGGTTAAATGGTAAATATAGTGCCTTTATCCAAGGTGCTTTACAGAGATAGTGCATTATATTCACCCATTCACACACATTCATACAACGATAGCAGAGGAAACCATGCAAGGCACCAACCTGCTCATCAGGAGCAGTTAGGGGTTCAGAGTCTTGCTCAAGGACTCTTCAACACTAACTCTGGGGGAGCCCGGGATCGAACTGGGAACCTTTCAGGAACCCTCCGTGTTCAAATGATGGTTTCTCTACCCCTGAGCCAATGCCACCCCCACATTGTGGTTCCTCCTCCTACAGGTGTTCTTGGACCCGGGGTTGTACCAGTGTCTGGAGAACTGTTGTTGTAGCCTAGTTCCAGACCCTGAATCGCTAGCCACACCCCTTTAATTTTTTTGTTTCGGCGATTCAGGTCTAGAATCGCTCTCATTGAGGAGGCCTGCCTCGGTTGAAAATCTGTACGGCGAATCAGCGTCGTGAATCAGCGTCTTGTGATCAGCGTGGGTGGGGGTTTCCCACAACTCATGTGTGTTTCCAAGTACACCAGCGCCGCCGCCGTACCGTACCGTGCATCGCGTTAAAATGTGGTAAATTGCGGTAAAATGCGATCGTATCGATCTCGCTATAAAACACCAGTAGCAGGCATGTTATGTTGTGTTTGATTACTAGTTCGTAGTGCTCCTATTCTGACTGTTTCTTTGGTTAGCAAGTAGCACTAGCAAGCAACAGGCTAGCCACTATTCAGCCAGGCACACATAACAACACTATGTCATGTGTTGGTCGGTGAACCAATCGCTGAAGACTGCCTCTTTTTGGCTACGCCCATCCCTGCAATCGCCCTGGGGGGAAGCGACCTCAGACTGAATAATGAAGTGAAACGAAATGTCAATTCAGGCTGAGTGTCAGGCTACTGTTGTTGTGGTTCTTTCAGGGGTCGTACCAGTGTCTGGAGAACTGTTGTTGTGGTTCTTTCAGGGTCGTACCAGTGTCTGGAGAACTGTTGTTGTGGTTCTTTCAGGTGTTTTTGGACCCGGGGTCATACCAGTGTCTGGAGAACTGCGGTTCGGTGCGTCTCAACGTGGTTCGCCGCGGCGGCGACCTCAGCTCCACGGTGTCGGTGGACTACCGCACGGAGGACGGGACGGCCAACGCCGGGTCAGACTACCGTTTCACCGAGGGAACCGTGGTGTTCCTGCCCGGAGAAACAGACAAGGAGATCAGGTCATTAATGATCATACTGATAGAGTTTAGTTTTTGTAGTCCTGAATCATATTAATAAAGTCGTTTTTGTAGTCCATACTCATACTAATGAATTCGTTTTTGTAGTCCTGATTCATACTTATAAAGTCGTTTTTGTAGGTCCTGAATCGTACTATTAACATTGTTTTTGTAGTCCTGAATCGTACTAAAGTCGTTTTTGTAGTCCTGAATCGTACTATTAACATTGTTTTTGTAGTCCAGAATCGTACTAATAAAGTAACCTTTGTAGTCCTGAATCGTACTTATAAAGTCGTTTTTTGTAGTCCTTAATCGTACTAATAAAGCAGTTTTTGTAGTCCTGAATCGTACCAATAAAGTTGCCTGGGTTTGAACAGGATCGACATCATCGACGATGACATCTTCGAGGAAGACGAGCACTTCCTGGTTCATCTGAGCAACGTCAAGGTCATCTGTGAGGGGGGCGGGGCTAGCGGTACGTTCTCATTTCAATGTTTTCTAAACAGAATAATGTAATGATTTAATATCAACACGTTCACACAGGTCTTGTTGTTGTTGCTTTTGTTGCAATTTTTTAGAAAATTAGGTTCTGCTTTTGCACATTATTCATGGTCACTCATTTCTTTGTCAAGGTTATTTGTCTACAACACGGCTGCAAACCTCTAGTATATTAAATACTAGAGATTTGCTCCGGCCCCACCAGGGCCGTGCTGGGCCCCTGATTCAGCCCGGGAAAAAGAGTTGGAGAGGCTCTCATTGCGTGCTATAGAGAGAGATCTCTCTCTATAGCGCTGCTGCTACTCAAAGATTTGTGACAAGTGACAAGCCAGTGCATGGGCCAATTACATGAGTTATTATTTCGTCGTTGTCGGCTGGAAACCTTGTATGTCCAAAACCGTTTGTTTTGTATTTATCATTTTAAAAATGATTTAAACTAGTGAAAACAGGCGATCTACAAGCACACAACGCCTCACACCGCGAGGCGTTGTGTGCTTGTAGATCGGCTGTTTTCACTACTTTTGTGCGACGGCCTTGTATGATGAAGCAGGGCTTTGCTTTGCGAAAAAATTACACATTTGAAACTTGGAGATACGAGGTTTCTGCCCGACAGTGACGATTTACTTTGTTGGCCGCCCAGCCCCCAAAATGGAACAAAGGCCCGGGAATGAACCGGCCTTTCGGGAGTTGTCCCGCTTTTCCCAATGGCCAGCACGTCCCTGGGCCCCACCCATTTTATAGTAAAACTTGAGAAATCATGGAGATTGGCCCATTTATTCATGGGTTGCATTTGTAGTCCTAAACCGGCCATATTGAGGACCAACACAGGTGTTCAATTTGTCTGATTGGCATAGAACCAATGTTCTACGTTAATCAAAACACCTGTGTTGGTCCTCATGGCTGGTGTAGGACTACAAATGGCTGGTGTAGGACTACAAATGCAACCCATCTATAGTCTGGTTGGCCGAAATGTCACGTGAAGCTCACCAATCCACCAATCCTCAAGATCTTGGGACATATGCCCGTTTATGTCCATCTGATTGGCTACGGGCATAGACGTTGCAGACACACAGACAGACGGACATACTGCTCAAAGAAATGAAGGGAACAAAATGTTCCCTTCATTTATTTGAATGTATTTGAGTATTGTTTACTGTAGTACTGCTCAAAGAAAGCTCAAAGAATTAAGGAAACAAAAGTGGTTAATAATTGTTTATTTGGAACATACGTGGCACTAAATGAACGGGATAAATACTGTGATTTGCATCGCTAAGTAGTGGAGCCCCGATATTTCCGCATTTTGGCTACAAAGGGCTAACAAAGGGTGGCTAAGTTACAAATAGGCTAGCATTCTAGCTAAATTCCGGGAGGACCAACAGAATATGTCCCGTTCTCTTCACATGAATTAAAATGTGTCATATTTCCATGCAGAGTTAAGCTCTGGCGTTTAAGTGAAATGTAGCCCGGTATTATGAGATGCTGGTGTGGCTTTATCACATTTTAGAGAAAAAAATAAAACAAAACATCATTTTAGCTCTAGTGAAAAACTCAGGCATGCGCGATGACTGCCCCTCAGCCAAGCTCAGTCACATTTTGTTCTCTTCATTTCTTTGAGCAGTTAGATTTGGATAACTTATAGTTAGATAGATATATACCTCTACTCTATGACTATTCCTGAATAGGGTCTATTTATAGTTAGATACAGTAGATATATACCTCTATGACTATTCCATGACGGTGACATCATCATTAATGGCCGTCTACTATTCCATGATGGTGACGTCATCAGCCCTGGCCAACGGTCACCGCGGCAACAGGAAGGATGACGGGGGGGCGGGGCTTGGCCTGCCCTGCAGCGCCACGGTGACCATCTTTGATGACGACCACGCCGGGATCTTCACCTTCCAGGTGAGCTCCTTAACCAATCAGCTTCCACCTCCTTAACCAATCACCTTCCAGGTGAGCTCCTTAACCAATCAGCTTCCACCTCCTTAACCAATCAGCTTCCACCTCCTTAACCAATCAGCTTCCACCTCCTTAACCAATCAGCTTCCTAGGACCCAGTGGTGATGGTGTTAGTGTGGTTGCTCTCTAGGACCCAGTGGTGATGGTGTTAGTGTGGTTGCTCTCTAGGACCCAGTGGTGACGGTGTTAGTGTGGTTGCTCTCTAGGACCCAGTGGTGACGGTGTTAGTGTGGTTGCTCTCTAGGACCCAGTGGTGACGGTGTTAGTGTGGTTGCTCTCTAGGACCCAGTGGTGACGGTGTTGATGTGGTTGCTCTCTAGGACCCAGTGGTGACGGTGTTGATGTGGTTGCTCTCTAACAGTGTGGTTGCTCTCTAACAGTGTGGTTGCTCTCTAGGACCCAGTGGTGACGGTGTTAGTGTGGTTGCTCTCTAGGACCCAGTGGTGACGGTGTTAGTGTGGTTGCTCTCTAGGACCCAGTGGTGACGGTGTTAGTGTGGTTGCTCTCTAGGACCCAGTGGTGACGGTGTTAGTGTGGTTGCTCTCTAGGACCCAGTGGTGACGGTGTTAGTGTGGTTGCTCTCTAGGACCCAGTGGTGACGGTGTTGATGTGGTTGCTCTCTAGGACCCAGTGGTGACGGTGTAGATGTGGTTGCTCTCTAACAGTGTGGTTGCTCTCTAACAGTGTGGTTGCTCTCTAGGACCCAGTGGTGACGGTGTTAGTGTGGTTGCTCTCTAGGACCCAGTGGTGACGGTGTTAGTGTGGTTGCTCTCTAGGACCCAGTGGTGACGGTGTTAGTGTGGTTGCTCTCTAGGACCCAGTGGTGACGGTGTTAGTGTGGTTGCTCTCTAGGACCCAGTGGTGACGGTGTTAGTGTGGTTGCTCTCTAGGACCCAGTGGTGACGGTGTTGATGTGGTTGCTCTCTAGGACCCAGTGGTGACGGTGTTGATGTGGTTGCTCTCTAACAGTGTGGTTGCTCTCTAACAGTGTGGTTGCTCTCTAGGACCCAGTGGTGACGGTGTTAGTGTGGTTGCTCTCTAGGACCCAGTGGTGACGGTGTTAGTGTGGTTGCTCTCTAGGACCCAGTGGTGACGGTGTTAGTGTGGTTGCTCTCTAGGACCCAGTGGTGACGGTGTTAGTGTGGTTGCTCTCTAGGACCCAGTGGTGACGGTGTTAGTGTGGTTGCTCTCTAGGACCCAGTGGTGACGGTGTTAGTGTGGTTGCTCTCTAGGACCCAGTGGTGACGGTGTAGATGTGGTTGCTCTCTAACAGTGTGGTTGCTCTCTAACAGTGTGGTTGCTCTCTAGGACCCAGTGGTGACAGTGTTAGTGTGGTTGCTCTCTAACAGTGTGGTTGCTCTCTAGGACCCAGTGGTGACAGTGTTAGTGTGGTTGCTCTCTAGGAGTGGTGACAGTGTTAGTGTGGTTGCTCTCTAGGACCCAGTGGTGACGGTGTTGATGTGGTTGCTCTCTAACAGTGTGGTTGCTCTCTAACAGTGTGGTTGCTCTCTAACAGTGTGGTTGCTCTCTAACAGTGTGGTTGCTCTCTAGGACCCAGTGGTGACAGTGTTAGTGTGGTTGCTCTCTAGGACCCAGTGGTGACGGCGTTAGTGTGGTTGCTCTGTGGTAACAGTGTGGTTGCTCTCTAGGACCCAGTGGTGACGGTGTTAGTGTGGTTGCTCTCTAGGACCCAGTGGTGACGGCGTTAGTGTGGTTGCTCTGTGGTAACAGTGTGGTTGCTCTCTAATAGTGTGGTTGCTCTCTAGGACCCAGTGGTGACGGTGTCGGAGAGCGTGGGTGTGATGGAGGTGAACGTGGTGCGGACGTCGGGAGCGCGCGGCGTGGTCCTAGTGCCCTACCGCACCCAGGAGGGGACGGCCAAGGGGGGAGGGGAGGACTTCGAGGACACACATGGAGTGCTGGAGTTCCTCAACGATGAGATACAGTAAGTTATTAATAAATATAATGATGAGATACAGTAAGTTATGAATCAATATAATGATTATAGTTCATAGATACAGTAAGTTATGAATCAATATAACGATGAGATACAGTAAGTTATGAATCAATATAATGATTATAGTTCATAGATACAGTAAGTTATGAATCAATATAATGATTATAGTTCATAGATACAGTAAGTTATGAATAAATATAATGATGAGATACAGTAAGTTATGAATAAATATAATGATTATAGTTCATAGATACAGTAAGTTATGAATCAATATGATTACAGTTCCTCAACCATGAGATACAGTAAGTTATGAATCAATATGATTACAGTTCCTCAACCATGAGATACAGTAAGTTATGAATAAATATAATGATTATAGTTCATAGATACAGTAAGTTATGAATAAATATAATGATTATAGTTCATAGATACAGTAAGTTATCAATAAATATAATGATTATAGTTCATAGATACAGTAAGTTATGAATAAATATAATGATGAGATACAGTAAGTTATGAATAAATATAATGATTATAGTTCATAGATACAGTAAGTTATGAATAAATATAATGATGAGATACAGTAAGTTATGAATAAATATGATTACAGTTCCTCAACGATGAGATACAGTAAGTTATGAATAAATATAATGATGAGATACAGTAAGTTATGAATAAATATGATTACAGTTCCTCAACGATGAGATACAGTAAGTTATGAATAAATATAATGATGAGATACAGTAAGTTATGAATAAATATAATGATGAGATACAGTAAGTTATGAATAAATATAATGATTATAGTTCATAGATACAGTAAGTTATGAATAAATATAATGATGAGATACAGTAAGTTATGAATAAATATGATTACAGTTCCTCAACGATGAGATACAGTAAGTTATGAATAAATATGATTACAGTTCCTCAACCATGAGATACAGTAAGTTATGAATAAATATAATGATTATAGTTCATAGATACAGTAAGTTATTAATACATATAATGATTGACCGTCGCAGTTACTATGAAATGCTCCACCATGGGCTGTCAGTCTGTCCGTCACGTCACACTTTTGCCCTAGTCATATCTCTGCCACTGTTGGCCCTAACAATGCCAAACTTTGCACACACAGGGAGGTTGTGGTTTGCCATCCAAGGAGGGATGGCAAACCACAACCTCCACCCCTCATTTATCACATGGCCCTCTTCTAGCGCCTCCATGAGGCCGATTTTTGCAAAACACATTTTTGGACACTGCTCCTACATATTATGCCCTAAAATCACACAAAGCGGTACACAGTATCTTTAAAGGGCCTACACCATGCTTTTAAAACTATATTTTTTGTATAAATATATGCTCAAAATTGAGTCTTAGACAGGTTTTAACCCTCAACAAACACTCTGACCATTCTTTTTGTTTGTTCTAGCTCTACTATAATGAGGCTCTCCAGCTGCAATACCAAAACGGCCTCTGTTTGCTCAGGGGCGCATCTAGTGGGGTTTTTCCACCCCTCCCCCCTCCCCTCCTCTTCACTCCTCCCCGGACCCCAAGTTGACAACAAATAATGTTAATATTGGGCCAATACAAAAATAGGATAATGTTGCAGCTCTGATTATAGCCTACTGTAGGCCTATGTTGTATGTTATAGGCCTACTGTCAAATGACACAGGGCGACCGTTGCTAGACCAGACATTACAGAAAGTTAATCTACATTAGACAATCAACCCCACCTGCATTGTATGTATGTATAAAAAAAAAGTAAAAAAAAAATGTTTTGAAAAAAAAAATGTTTGAGAAAAAAAAAGTTTTTTGAAAAAAAATACGTTTTTTGAAAAAAAATACATTTTTTGAAAAAAATACGTTTTTTGAAAAAAAAAGTTTTTGAAAAAAAAAGTTTTTTGAAAAAAAAGTTTTTGAAAAAAAAGTTTTTTTGAAAAAAAAAAAACTAAAAAAAACGGGAATCTCAGAACAGCACTGTTCTGAGAACCCGTGGAAAGCTTTTCATCTCTGTCTTCCCAAAACCAGAGAAAGACACAATGGTCAGAAATAGGACTTTGTGAGGATAGAAGGTGCCAGTGGGACCCCAAAAAAATGGTTTTAAAATAGAAAAAGTGAAAATTCATGGTGTAGGTCCTTTAAAGTCAAGTCATCATCATGGATCTGTTCCATTTCCCATACTCGCTCCAGATTGGCTGATGGTCGCTTAGCTCCCGATTAGGGAGTTTTACTGGTAGTTCCTCAACGATGAGATACATGCAGACGGTGTTGGGAAAGTTCACTTTCAAAAATGAACTGGTTCAAATTCAAGTTCAAAACTTCTAAAATGAACTAGCTCATTTCAGAGTTTGTAATTCCACGTTTTGAACCATGAAGTTCATGGTTCCCCAAAATTAACTAACTTTTTTTGTAGACGTTGCTGCAAGATATTATTTGTCAAAATTATTGACACAACCCATATAAAGAACCACACACTGCAATTATTTCATCCAACTTAAAGGAGTAGTTCACCCCCAAAATGACTTTTTTTTCTATTGATTTCTCACCCCATGGACACTTGAGTTCAATAATATTCTTTTGTATTAGTCAAATCCCTAAGTCAAAAATGTTATTATAGTAAATTTACCTCCATTGATTCCAGATGGAATCAATGGGGGTACATTTATTTTTCTAACTCAAGTCTCCATGGTGTGAGTAATCAATAGAAGAAAAAAAAAAACATTTTGGGGTGAACCACTCCTTTAACATTGAGGTGCCCACAATGTTTAGGTGCCCAGGCCGGTGCCCAGGCCGGTGCCCAGGCCGGTGCCTGCCCAGGCCGGGGCCCAGGCCGGTGCCCAGGCCGGTGCCCAGGCCGGTGCCCAGGCCGGTGCCCAGGCCGGTGCCCAGGCCGGTGCCTGCCCAGGCCGGGGCCCAGGCCGGGGCCCAGGCCGGTGCCTGCCCAGGCCGGTGCCCAGGCCGGGGCCCAGGCCGGTGCCTGCCCAGGCCGGTGCCTGCCCAGGCCGGTGCCCAGGCCGGGGCCCAGGCCGGGGCCCAGGCCGGTGCCCAGGCCGGTGCCCAGGCCGGTGCCCACTGAACAGAAGCTTTCATTCATGTTGATGTGTCTCTGTGGAGCCTTTTATAGTCACACACTGCCAGCCTGTCCATGCTGTTTACCTTACCACTGTGTGTGTGTTTGTGTGTGTGTGTGTGTGTGTGTGTGTGTGTGTGTGTGTGTGTGTGTGTGCGTGCGTGCGTGCGTGCGTGCGTGGGTGCGTGCGTGCGTGCGTGCGTGCGTGCGTGTGCGTGCATGTAAATGCACCATTGCCAGGATTGCACTGTCAAACATTTCATTATGACTTGCCTCTTTCTTTTTAACAGGATTTATTCTGAAAAAAAAAAAGAAAAGAAATCCAGATCGATTTAATAATAATTATGATAATAATAAATCTGTTGCAATCAGAATGGGGAAGAGGGGGCGCTTGCTGTTTTTACAAGCCCCGCCCGGAGTCACTAAGTTACCGTCCTATGCACGCGGGCGGTGCTTAGAAGCACCCGCACGGCAGGATTTGAGAGAAAATCAAGCGCTCCCTTCTCTAGTTCAGCTTCACAACACTGTGGAAAGAAATAACACACCTGGGTTTGATATAAACTGATTCAAGGTATGGATTATCGTGTGATTTAGACACCGCATGGTCTCATCACAAACCAGACAATCAGAATCAAGTATTGGAACTAACCGTTTTAGAATGCAGAATAGAGCATCGCAGCGGAAGTGGTTTACTGGTCCCACTAAAAGAAATCTCCCATTCATTTTCCCCATAGACTTTTACAAAAATATTTATAACAATTATGTTAAGCCTAGAACCAAGCCATCCAGGATTGCAGTGAATCATGACCATAAAACCTTTGATCCTATGTGAAAACATATTTTAATATGAAATTATTTGATATACTACATTTAATAACTACCCTTTGTTTAGCGATTTTCAAAATGTTCTTTTCATAGGATCAAAGGTTTTATGGTCATGATTCACAGCAATCCTAGATGGCTTGGTTCGAGGCTTAACATAATATAAATATTTTCGTGAAAGTCTACGAGGAAAATGAACGGGAGATTTTTTAGTGGGACCAGTAAACCACTTCCGCTGCGATGCTCTATTCTGCATTCTAAAACGGTTTAGTTATAATACTTGATTCTGGTTGTCTGGTTTGTGATTAGACCAGTGTCTACTGCCAGATCCAATGATCAGAGTAGAGGTCTTCACGGGTCCAATTTGAACTACCC
>NC_137812.1:73110596-73201139 GCF_963921795.1 Nannobrachium achirus | reverse complement strand
AGATGTATTTTCCCAAAACTCAGTAAAGAGTAGAATACACACACGACAGAACACCATAACAAACATTTATAATCTCTCAGGAAGTGAGGGCTTTATATAGACAGTTCTAGCACATGATTGGCTACAGCTAAACAAGACACAGGTGAACACAACTGCCAATCACATGACAGGTGAGACAAGGCAGGTAATGGAAACAAGGCAAAACAGGAAACATTGGGACATCACTACAAAATAAGGGTACACACCCACCAGACTGTTCATGACAGATCATGACGGATTTATTTTCTCTCCTTTTTTTGGGGGGGGGGGGGGGGGGGGGGGAGATGCTTTTATTTTTAAATGTTTTGAAATAATATTATTTTAAAAAACAAAGTGTAGGAAACTAAAATTAAAGGGACCCATAAAAAACATGTCTGTGACCCATAAATGGGTGCCGACCCAGTGTTTGGGAAACAGTCAGATCAATATAATTGTTTTACAGTGAAACTATTCAGATCAATATAATTGACGACCTATTGATCTGTTTTACAGTAAAACAATTCAGATCAATACAATTGACGACCTATTGATTTATTTTACAGTAAAACCATTCAGATAAATATCATTGACGACCTATTGATTTATTTTACAGTAAAACCATTCAGATCAATTTCATTGACGACCTATTGATTTGTTTTAAAGTAAAACCATTCAGATCAATTCAATTGACAACCTATTGATTTGTTTTAATGTAAAACCATTCAGATCAATATCATTGACAACCTATTGATTTATTTTACAGTAAAACCATTCAGATCAATTCAATTGACAACCTATTGATTTATTTTACAGTAAAACCATTCAGATCAATATAATTGACGACGAGCAGTATGAAAAGAACAAGAACTTCTTCATGGACATCGGAGAGCCGCAATTGGTGGAGATGAGTGAGAGGAAAGGTGTGGTCTCGGCCCCTCCCCCTCCCTCCCCCCGTGCAGCCCCTCCCCTCCTATCACATCGTAACCCCGCCCCTAACCCTGCCCCCCTACTGACCCCCGTGACCTTTCTGACCTCTGTCAGAGGTCAGAGGTCATCCCAAGGTGGTGGAAGGGAGAAGGTCATTTTTTTTCTCCAATAGATTCTTAATTCAAATCAATTATATTTATATTTAACCCTAAAACCACTGCCAGCATTTAGAGAGTTTTACACTAACCTTTGTTATGAAAAATCATAGAATTATGAAAAACGTTGAATTATGAAAGATCATAGAATATTATGCATCGACCTTGATCCGCCCACGTATTAGCATTTGCGTAGCCAGACCAAATCTGCCATTGCAAAGAAAAAGTCGTGCGGAACCAACCAGGGGCATGTTGTTTTAGTCCTATTGTTTTAAATCATCTGAAATAGTTTTACTTTTAGTCTAGTTTCAGTTGACTAAATACTTGATTTAGTCGACAAACATATTTTGGTGGGCCTTGATTGAGTCATATGTTGATTTATATAATTAGACTTTTTTCTAGCATTGTCATTCAACATTTGGGACTTTAAGCTCGAGCTGCTATGACGCAATCGCCATAGCAGTCAAAACCGTTAAGCAAACAGCCGTCGGCGACGGGGTCCCACCCCTTTTACTGAACTCTTTGGTTCCCATGGCGACGTGTCTACGCAGCAGACGTTGTAGCCGCTACGTGGAAAGGGAGCTTCTGGCATTGTAGAGACGGCGGCGACGGCGTTCGTTTTATAACATCGAGCGCTGATCCATTTCCGGTTACCGTCGCCGTCTGCCGTAGCCGTCAGAGCTTAAAGTCGCTATTGTCATAGTTTTAATCACGAAATTAACACTGATAGACAGAGGCTGTAGTGACAATGGAGCTACCAGAAGGTGTCGCCAAAACCCGGCTAAAATGAATGACTTTATTTATTACACCCTCTACGTATGTGGTTTCATAACAAGACGATCATTTACGTTTTACCGTAATGTCATCAAAATGACCTTCTCTCTTTCATTCCGCCTCCTGATCCCTGTAACCATGGTAACTGTCACCCCACCTTGCGTGTTTCCTGTCACCTGACCCCACAGGAAGCCAATCAAGAGTTAGGGATGCTGGACCAGGTGCTGCTCAGTATAGTTCCCAGTGTGGTTTAGAAGAGAGTGGCGTCACGCTTTGATCTCGCCGCAGACCGGAAGTGGCGTCGCATGGAGCCTGTTCTCATTCTTAGCGAGACTCTGCTGCTCTTCAGCCCCGTCCACCCCCATTATAACCCAGGCATTTTCACTCGCTGGTAGGTAGACTAAATCATGTCTTTTTCACCCTTTTAACGCATTCACGGGCCTCTCCAAGGTAGACAACATTATCAAAAGCGGGAAACAGGCGTGATTTAGTCTACTTACCAGCGAGTGAAAATGCCTGGGTTATAATGGGGGTGGACAAGGCTGAAGAGCAGCAAAGGCTCGCTAAGAATGAGAACAGGCTCCAGTAAGCTAGGCTAAGCTAGCTACTTCCACAGCTTTCCACGCTTACAATGAGAGTCGACGTAAGTGGCGTAACTCTCCATTCTACGGGTCTGGTAGTTCCTACTTCCTGTCACGTGTTTCCTGTCACCTGACCCCACAGGAAGCCAATCAGAGTGCGCGTTGTGGACCAGGGCTCGTACGACCGACACAACACCTTCTACATCCTGTTGCAGGAGCCAGGATGGAAGATCCTCAAAGGTCACCGACCTCCCTGACCTCTGACCTCCTGTCACCTTCCACACTCTGCTGTCTCGTCTTCTTCTAATTTTTCTCCTTCTTCTTCTTCTTCTACTTGTCTTCTCGTCGCCCCCAGCAGGCCTATATTATAAACTCTCCTATATATATATATATATATATATATATATATATATATATATATATATATATATATTTAAATTTTTATCCCACAATTTTGTAACATTTTTTCACCCAGTGCCAATTGTCTATGTAATCCTTGGCTCTGCTCTCCCTCTGCTGCGCCTGGGGAGACAACGGACTGACCTCATGCTTCCTTCTATGCATGATGAGGCCAAGTTGCTTCTTCTCACCTGACAGTGGGGATTTCCCCGGTGTGGACGTAGCGCGTGGAAGGAACACGTTATTCCAACCAGTTCCTTTCCCCTCCATCAGGCGCCCCGGCTGGCCAGGGGGAGGCATTGTTGAGACCAGGATTACTGCATGTTTTTGTGAGGGTATCAACCCTAGGAGACACGGGGAGAACATGCAAACTCCACACAGAAAGGCCCTATCGCCAACCCCACTCTCCTATATTGAAGTTGACCAGAAGCTTCTCATGCCGTAGATAATCCGGGATGTGCCGCCACCCAGCGGACCTCCGGCCGTTGTGCCTTCAGAGCCGGTGAAATTCAGACGGAACAACGTTCCAAGGGAAAGGGAGAGGCTGAGTTCCCCGACAGTCCACTAGGGGGATCCAAACCGCTGTGTACCGGAGGACTGGGGGATCCAAACCGCTGTGTACCGGAGGACTGGGGGGTCCGAACCACTGTGTACCAGAGGACTGGGGGGTCCAAACCACTGTGTACCGGAGGACTGGGGGGTCCAAACCACTGTGTACCAGAGGACTGGGGGGTCCAAACCACTGAGTACCAGAGGACTGGGGGGTCCAAACCACTGAGTACCAGAGGACTGGGGGGTCCAAACCACTGTGTACCGGAGGACTGGGGGATCCAAACCACTGAGTACCGGAGGACTGGGGGATCCAAACCACTGTGTACCGGAGGACTGGGGGGTCCAAACCACTGTGTACCGGAGGACTGGGGGGTCCAAACCACTGAGTACCAGAGGACTGGGGGGTCCAAACCACTGAGTACCAGAGGACTGGGGGGTCCAAACCACTGAGTACCAGAGGACTGGGGGGTCCAAACCACTGAGTACCAGAGGACTGGGGGGTCCAAACCACTGTGTACCGGAGGACTGGGGGATCCAAACCACTGAGTACCGGAGGACTGGGGGATCCAAACCACTGTGTACCGGAGGACTGGGGGGTCCAAACCACTGTGTACCGGAGGACTGGGGGGTCCAAACCACTGAGTACCAGAGGACTGGGGGGTCCAAACCACTGAGTACCAGAGGACTGGGGGGTCCAAACCACTGAGTACCAGAGGACTGGGGGGTCCAAACCACTGAGTACCAGAGGACTGGGGGATCCAAACCACTGTGTACCGGAGGACTGGGGGATCCAAACCACTGTGTACCAGAGGACTGGGGGGTCCAAACCACTGTGTACCGGAGGACTGGGGGGTCCAAACCACTGTGTACCAGAGGACTGGGGGGTCCTAACCGCTGTGTACCAGAGGACTGGGGGATCCAAACCACTGTGTACCAGAGGACTGGGGGGTCCAAACCGCTGAGTACCAGAGGACTGGGGGGTCCAAACCGCTGTGTACCGGAGGACTGGGGGATCCAAACCACTGTGTACCAGAGGACTGGGGGGTCCAAACCACTGAGTACCAGAGGACTGGGGGGTCCAAACCACTGTGTACCGGAGGACTGGGGGGTCCAAACCACTGTGTACCAGAGGACTGGGGGGTCCAAACCACTGAGTACCAGAGGACTGGGGGGTCCAAACCACTGAGTACCAGAGGACTGGGGGGTCCAAACCACTGTGTACCAGAGGACTGGGGGGTCCAAACCACTGTGTACCGGAGGACTGGGGGGTCCAAACCACTGTGTACCGGAGGACTGGGGGGTCCAAACCACTGAGTACCAGAGGACTGGGGGGTCCAAACCACTGAGTACCAGAGGACTGGGGGGTCCAAACCACTGTGTACCAGAGGACTGGGGGGTCCAAACCACTGTGTACCAGAGGACTGGGGGATCCAAACCGCTGTGTACCGGAGGACTGGGGGATCCAAACCACTGTGTACCAGAGGACTGGGGGGTCCAAACCACTGTGTACCAGAGGACTGGGGGATCCAAACCGCTGTGTACCGGAGGACTGGGGGATCCAAACCGCTGAGTACCAGAGGACTGGGGGGTCCAAACCACTGTGTACCGGAGGACTGGGGGGTCCAAACCACTGTGTACCAGAGGACTGGGGGGTCCAAACCACTGTGTACCAGAGGACTGGGGGGTCCAAACCACTGTGTACCGGAGGACTGGGGGGTCCAAACCACTGAGTACCAGAGGACTGGGGGGTCCAAACCACTGAGTACCAGAGGACTGGGGGGTCCAAACCACTGAGTACCAGAGGACTGGGGGGTCCAAACCACTGTGTACCAGAGGACTGGGGGGTCCAAACCACTGAGTACCAGAGGACTGGGGGGTCCAAACCACTGAGTACCAGAGGACTGGGGGGTCCAAACCACTGAGTACCAGAGGACTGGGGGGTCCAAACCACTGAGTACCAGAGGACTGGGGGGTCCAAACCACTGAGTACCAGAGGACTGGGGGGTCCAAACCACTGAGTACCAGAGGACTGGGGGGTCCAAACCACTGAGTACCAGAGGACTGGGGGGTCCAAACCACTGAGTACCAGAGGACTGGGGGGTCCAAACCACTGTGTACCAGAGGACTGGGGGGTCCAAACCACTGTGTACCAGAGGACTGGGGGGTCCAAACCACTGTGTACCAGAGGACTGGGGGATCCAAACCACTGTGTACCAGAGGACTGGGGGGTCCAAACCACTGTGTACCAGAGGACTGGGGGGTCCAAACCACTGAGTACCAGAGGACTGGGGGGTCCAAACCACTGAGTACCAGAGGACTGGGGGGTCCAAACCACTGTGTACCAGAGGACTGGGGGATCCAAACCGCTGAGTACCAGAGGACTGGGGGGTCCAAACCACTGTGTACCAGAGGACTGGGGGGTCCAAACCGCTGAGTACCAGAGGACTGGGGGGTCCAAACCGCTGAGTACCAGAGGACTGGGGGGTCCAAACCGCTGAGTACCGGAGGACTGGGGGGTCCAAACCACTGAGTACCAGAGGACTGGGGGGTCCAAACCGCTGAGTACCGGAGGACTGGGGGGTCCAAACCGCTGAGTACCAGAGGACTGGGGGGTCCAAACCGCTGAGTACCAGAGGACTGGGGGGTCCAAACCGCTGAGTACCGGAGGACTGGGGGGTCCAAACCACTGAGTACCAGAGGACTGGGGGGTCCAAACCGCTGAGTACCGGAGGACTGGGGGGTCCAAACCGCTGAGTACCGGAGGACTGGGGGGTCCAAACCGCTGAGTACCAGAGGACTGGGGGGTCCAAACCGCTGAGTACCGGAGGACTGGGGGGTCCAAACCGCTGAGTACCGGAGGACTGGGGGGTCCAAACCGCTGAGTACCAGAGGACTGGGGGGTCCAAACCGCTGTGTACCGGAGGACTGGGGGGTCCAAACCGCTGAGTACCAGAGGACTGGGGGGTCCAAACCGCTGAGTACCGGAGGACTGGGGGGTCCAAACCGCTGAGTACCAGAGGACTGGGGGGTCCAAACCGCTGAGTACCAGAGGACTGAGGGGTCCAAACCGCTGAGTACCAGAGGACTGGGGGGTCCAAACCGCTGAGTACCAGAGGACTGGGGGGTCCAAACCGCTGAGTACCAGAGGACTGGGGGGTCCAAACCGCTGAGTACCAGAGGACTGGGGGGTCCAAACCACTGAGTACCAGAGGACTGGGGGGTCCAAACCGCTGCCTCCATCCAGGAGGCTGAACGCAGGAAGAGAGACACAGTTCTGGACAGGGACGTGCAGAGAATGTTAGAGAGGCAGAGTCTGACATTTCTAAAAGGACCTTTCGGTGAAAAGATGTGGACTGTTCCCAAAAGGAAATGGACATTTTTGTTTGTTCCGTCCAGGAGGCATTTCAGGTCCGCCTCCGTCGCTGACAGAGAATTTTGTCCGCGTGCAGCTCACCGAAAAGTGTAGATATTTTACTAAGCCCACGTTTTCAGGAAGCCACTCCTTTCCAACGGTTTCAATAAGTACCATTATGTTCCATAGATCTAAAGTTAGAAGCCTCCTCCACCGCTGCAGTTCATTGGAGGCGGGACCTCCGGGAGTGCTGGAGACCACGCTGCCCGTCAAAGTGACTACTGGCCAATCACAGCGTGTCTGGCACGTCTCCATCCAGTTCCGAAGTTGCGCAGCTTCAGCTGTTCTTTTAGAGGCTGCGTACGAAAAGACCCGCCTCCCCCACCTGCCTCTGATTGGCCCACCAACGTCCCTAACCCTAACCTGTCTCCGGAAACAACCGGTCTCCGAGTTCCGCAATGCATAAATTATGCCCCAGAGCCGAAGGAGGCGTCTACCTTTCTATGTCTGTGGTTGTGTTTCTGCTGCTCTCCGTCGCCCCCTGCTGTGTGCTGTGTGTGTGTCATGTTAAAGCTGCTCAGTGGTTCTCAATCTGTGGGTCGGGTACCTATATTATTTTGGGGGGTCCCCAGATGATTAACTTAATGTGCAAAATTGTTTTCTCACTCAACAGTAAACAAACCAACATAAAGTTTAAGTGTATAGACTAGATAGATAGAGGGTACCTGCACATTTCTAAAGTGACATTTTAAGGACGTTTTAGCACCTCTAAAATGACAAATTAAACATTGGCCAAATTATCAAATATTAGGGGCAGAAATTGTGAAAATAGCAGATCTACATGCTCACAACGCCTCGTTGCGAGGCGTTGTGAGCATTTAGATCCGTATATAAAATTTAGAACCGTATATAAAATGCTCGTCAGGGTGCGGGGGTCCCCAGTTAAAATATGATTATTTTGGGGGGTTGCGGCCTGAAAAGGTTGAGAACCACGTCTCTATACTGCCCTCTGCTGTATGTTTCATTTCCTCTCTTCTCTTCTCTCCATCAGCTGTGTTGCTTCAGGAAGCTGGTAAGAATGCACTTGTCAATCATTCTGACAGCTGTCAATCACTCTGCTGTCAATCTCCATGTTTTAATTACTTACTTAATTACTCACTTTTTCTTTTCTCTGATTACAATCCAAAATATTAACCCTTGTTGTAAAAAAACAAAGTTGTCCTTTAAATGAAGGTGATCCTATTGTGCAGACGGTGTGCACTCATCACAGCTCTTCTGACAAAACCTCCTGACTCCATTGGATCCTCAAACTGTCAGTCAAAACATTCTGACTCAATTTGCGGAGAGAGTTGCTTTTTCCATCCTTGATTAGAACGGCCAAGTCATTAATGGTGGAAAACCTCCTAACTCCATTGAGCTGTATGTTGGTTAAGTGATGATAATGTGAAAACATCCTAACTCCATTGAGCTGTATGTGGGTAAAGTGATGATAATATAAAAACCTCCTATAACTCCATTGAGCTGTATGTGGGTAAAGTGATGATAATATAAAAACCTCCTAACTCCATTGAGCTGTATGTGGGTAAAGTGATGATAATATAAAAACCTCCTAACTCCATTGAGCTGTATGTGGGTAAAGTGACGATAATATGAAAACCTCCTAACTCCATTGAGCTGTATGTGGGTAAAGTGACGATAATATGAAAACCTCCTAACTCCATTGAGCTGTATGTGGGTAAAGTGATGATAATATAAAAACCTCCTAACTCCATTGAGCTGTATGTGGGTAAAGTGACAATAATTTAAGGATACACAAGTATCTGACCATGTATAAAGTAACCATAGCAACTTTGATGAGGCAGTGTTGTTTCAAGCTTGTTAGATTAATTTAAACATTAATCAATCAAATAATGCCTAATAAAATATAAGATAGTTGCAGCCTCATCGCAAAATATCTGTTAAGTTTCCACTAATTTGATTTCTTTCTCTTTTTTTAGGTGGATTTGTGAAAACAGGTATGCTTTATTTATTTTAATTTTTTAACAATGAATATAATTAGCTAATTAAAAAATAAATGTTTTCAGATGCATTAATCAACTGCTGCTCTTTGTTAATTCCTAATAGATACAAGACAGTATGGTAAGATATTGATCAATTGATTGATTGATTGATTGATTGATTGATTGATTGATTGATTGAGTTTGTATTATGATGCTTATGAGCAGTGGTTTTCTGACCCTTTTCATATCAAAGTCCATTATTTATTGGCCATTGGAGCCACAGATGTTTAACAATAATTTAGCACTTACACCTCAAGAGTTATAGATCTATTAGCAGCTCTCCATCATTGAGCTGGGGACCACCTGGAACCCCCTCAAGGACCACGGGTGGACCCCGGACCACTGGTTGAGAACCACTGCTTGTGAGGACACTAACACTTAGGATAGTGGTTATATGACTGACATGTTTGTGCCTTTTAGTTTTTGTATTCTAACCCTGAAAATCCAAAAATAACAGATCTCCAAGCTGGGACACGTTGGTGCACAACGCGTGTGTGCAAAGAAGTATAATCCTATAATATTATATTGATTAATATCAATCGATTAAAAGATGTAATCTTATTAATCGCATGATTGTCCATATAGTTAGGCCTAATGATTAATTGCAAATGAATTGCATATTTTGTATCTGTTCTAAATGTACCCTAAACAGATATTAATACTCATATCGACATGGGAGACAAATACTTGCTTTATGCAAATGCAGAATGTTTATTATTATTGGAACAATGACAAATACTGTCCTCAAGTAATGAACTTGAAACACAATATCTGTTTACATTAGAACAGATTTAAATAAACTTTTATACTTTTAATTGAATCACTTAAACCCCAGCATCAGTATTCTGTGGGGAACATTCACCAAAAATAGACAACCTACAAGCTCACAACAAGACGCATTGGTGAGCTTGTAACTCTGCTTTTTTTTGGTGAAGACTCAAGAGAGTTGGTGTATGGAAAAATTACTCAAGTACAGTGCAACTTTGTAAAACGCAAAGGTGTGTTTTACAAATTAAGCAGTCAGTGCAATCGGCCGAAGTCCCCATGCACTCCCCGTCAAAACAATGCAACGTAACCCAGAGGTAACTGTGATTACTGAGTGAAGTCCAAGTCACCAGTGAGCGCAACTCTGGTTGTCTGCCCCAAAGCCTCCACGACTTTGGCTGTCTCGTTGTTTACTACTATAGACCTTATTCACACCGCGGCCATCTTGGATCACATGACTTCCTGGGATAGCAGCCTGCATTACAAACCATTGGGAACAATGGAGCGATGGTCCCAAAATATGAGTTCTATTCAACCAATTTCTTTTTACCAAATTGACAAATGGGCAGATGACAACATCAACATCACCAAAATGATTAAATAGAAGGGCTACAGTAGATTGATTACATCCATGGTAACGATATTCAAGGTAAGTTAGGTTGCAACCTTACTGTGTACAAAGACTTGCTATCTTTGCAGTGCTTGCTCCACCATTATTAACTATTTGTTGTTAGATTGTTCCTGATTAATGTGCAAAAATCACGATACAGTAATATTAACTATATGATGGCAGAGCAAGCACTAGTCTGCACAGATACTGTAGCAAGTCTTTGTACAGAGTAACAGTGTAACCTAACTACCATGAATATTGTGGATGTACCCTTCTATTTAATCCTTTTGGGGATGTTGATGTTGTCATCTGCCCATTTCTCGATTTGGTCAAAAGAAAATGGTTGAATAGAACTCATATGTTGGGACCATCGCTCCATTGTTCCCAATGGTTTGTAATGCAGGCTGCTATCCCAGGAAGTCATGTGATCCAAGATGGCCGCGGTGTGAATAAGGTCTATAGCCATGCTATAGCGGCATCTCGCGTGTCGCTGCATTCGCTTCCTGATTGTCCAAACTACGGAGTGGACCAAGGTTCAAACATCACAGATATAATTGTGTGTCAAAAAAGGAGTTTCTCATATTCTACTATACCTGTATAGCGTGTCTCCATGTCTGTCTGTCTGTCTGTCTGTCTGTCTGTCTGTCTGTCTGTCTGTCTGTCTGTAGGTAAGGACATCTACAGGAAGATCCAAGGCAGAGAAAACCCTCCACCCTCCACAGTCATCAAGATCACAGGTAACTTAGAAACTATATGGATAGAAGTAGGGCTTTAACACTTATGTTGCTATGATTTTTTCTCTTCAATGTCCCACGTTGCCATGGTTACCACTTACCATAGACTTCCATGTAATTGCGCAATTGTGTAAAAAGTGCACGCCCATGCCTAGATGATGCACCACGTGTGTTCACACTGTTCACAGCTTTCAAACAAAAAAATCCGCTTGGAAATCCGTTCAGGCATTCATGATTTATCAGCCATTATGTTTTCTTCAGATGTAAACAAACATGGCTGCCATGTTTGAAAGAATGGGTTGGTATGGGGGTTAAACATGCAATTTCGCGATCGCAATTATGCCTAATACATTTCTGGAGGTCCAAAAAAGATTAACATTTTTTTTTTTTTTTTTTTTCAAAAACGGCCCAAACTCGGGAAACTCGGGGTTGGCACAGCACTAGTACCTTTTCAAACTCGGGAAACTCGGGGTTGGCACCAGATGTGAAACAAGTTAAATACTGAGATACTGAGCGGTTTCTGCCTTGACAGCAATGCAATGTGGCCCTCTAGTGGCCCTCTGGAGTGAGTGTGGAAATAAAGTGGCCCTCTGGAGTGAGTGTGGAAATATAGTGGTCCTCTGGAGTGAGTGTGGAAATATAGTGGCCCTCTGGAGTGAGTGTGGAAATATAGTGGTCCTCTGGAGTACGTGTGGAATTATTATTATCTTTTTCTCTCCTTTTGTTTGTGTCCTCAGAAGAGAGAGGGGGGGAGGAGGTTCTGAACCAGAAGGAGGAGGAGGAGAGGAGGATAGCAGAGTTAGGGCGACCCGCCCTGGGGGAGCACAGCAAGATGGAGGTGATCATAGAGGAGTCCTATGAGTTCAAGGTATCCTTACTTTACAATACAGTTACATATAACCTAGTTCAAGTTATCCTTACTTTACAATATATACAGTTACATAATATATAACCTAGTTCAAGTTATCCTTACTTTACAATATATACAGTTACATAATATATAACCTAGTTCAAGGTATCCTTACTTTACAATACAGTTACATAATATATAACCTAGTTCTTCGAGAGAGAGAGAGAGAGAGAGAGAGAGAGAGAGAGATTAATTTTCATATTTCTATATTTCAGAGTACCGTAGATAAACTCATCAAGAAGACTAATCTGGCTCTGCTGGTTGGAACCCATACCTGGAGAGAACAATTCATAGAAGCCATAACCGTCAACTCTGGTAATTATAGTTTTTGTTATTATTATTAGTAGTAGTTGTAGCATTATCAATAATCTAACTATTATTACTTTACGGAATGTCTATCCGTCCGCCATCTGTCGTATGTCTGCATGCTGACATCACTGATACTAAACAGTGTCGCCACCATGGTAACAGCCCCATGCTGAAACAATGGCCAGATTTGGAGACGAGTAACAGCCACATGCTGAAACAATGGCCAGATTTGGAGACGAGTAACAGCCACATGCTGAAACAATGGCCAGATTTGGACATGAGCATGCTGACATCACTGATACTAAACAGTGTCGTCACCATGGTAACAGCTGCATGCTGAAACAATGGCCAAATTTGGACATGAGCATGCTGACATCACTGATACTAAACAGTGTCGTCACCATGGTAACAGCTGCATGCTGAAACAATGGCCAGATTTGGAGACGAGTAACAGCCGGATGCTGAACCAATGGCCAGATTTGGAGACGAGTAACAGCCCCATGCTGAAACAATGGCCAGATTTGGAGATGAGCATGCTGACATCACTGATACTAAACAGTGTCGTCACCATGGTAACAGCTGCATGCTGAAACAATGGCCAAATTTGGACTTGAGCATGCTGACATCACTGACACTAAACAGTGTCGCCATCATGGTAACAGCCGCATGCTGTAACAATGGCCAGATTTGGAGACGAGTAACAGCCGTATGCTGAAACAATGGCCAGATTTGGCGATGAGCATGCTGACATCACTGACACCAAACAGTGTCGTCACCATGGTAACAGCCGCATGCTGTAACAATGCCCAAATTTGGAGATGACTGACATATCACTGATATGTCTGAGTTCTCCAACATTACTTCAAGGACTCCTAGATTCAATCCTTCATGCAGCACACACCCCGGGCACAAGGACTCCTAGATTCAATCCTTCATGCAGCACACACCCCGGGCACAAGGACTCCTAGATTCAATCCTTCATGCAGCACACACCCCGGGCACAAGGACTCCTAGATTCAATCCTTCATACAGCACACACCCCAGGCACAAGGACTCCTAGATTCAATCCTTCATACAGCACACACCCCAGGCACAAGGACTCCTAGATTCAATCCTTCATACAGCACACACCCCAGGCACAAGGACTCCTAGATTCAATCCTTCATGCAGCACACACCCCAGGCACAAGGACTCCTAGATTCAATCCTTCATGCAGCACACACCCCAGGCACAAGGACTCCTAGATTCAATCCTTCATGCAGCACACACCCCGGGCACAAGGACTCCTAGATTCAATCCTTCATACAGCACACACCCCGGGCACAAGGACTCCTAGATTCAATCCTTCATGCAGCACACACCCCGGGCACAAGGACTCCTAGATTCAATCCTTCATGCAGCACACACCCCGGGCACAAGGACTCCTAGATTCAATCCTTCACGCAGCACACACCCTAGATTCAATCCTTCATACAGCACACATCCCGGGCACAAGACTAGTTATTATTAGGGAAGGAGCTCAGAACCAGGGCCCGCTACAAACTTGATTACAAATGTATTGATTACCCGGTATCAATAAGCGTTGGGCTTATCAAGCCCTGTTATCGAGCATAGCGTCATTTTTAAACAATCAAGACAAGAGGCGACGAGAAATTATTACAGTACTATTCATAATATAAAGTAATGTAAGGGGCTAAATCAGAAATTAGCCTACAAAAACAAATATTTTGCTACATACTGTACATGTACTGTAGCCCCTCCCAAACAGCAAAATGTGTTCCCGGCCTGAATGGGTTAACACTTATTGCACACTAATGAATGATTGTTTTAATGATATTTAATGATAATATTTATAACTTTTGTCAATTGTCATATTCATAGATGGTGGTCAGCCACAACTAGTGGCCAATAAAAAAAGATACCAGCTCTGTTCAGAATTGATTGTCTTTGGCCGGGTTTCCCAAAGCAATTTTAGCCCATCGTAGCTCACACATGGTCGTAGAGACCAAGCCCCAACGGTCATGTTCCTGTGTTTACACTGGTTCGGGCAGAGCGACTTATTTAGCCCCCTACAACTACACCATCATTCAGATTTCACAAACAAAGTGCTTAATAAAATCTCACTTCTGTCTAAATACGGTATGGCTTTCTATAATTACCCGTATCCTCCGTGTTCTTTAATATGAAGCCTTTTTATCCGATCACTGTCTTTTTATCTCAATGGGGTTGTTGCGCATGGCTCTGCTGCCACTCGCGACTGTTATTCCGCAGACGTCAGAAAAGTCCGCGAATGGCCGAGAATCCAGAAATCCGCGGGTGGTCGCGAATTACGCATGAAATTCCGTATCGCAGAATCGCGGATGCCTAATTGTGGGCTCGCCTGGAAGGCGAGCACACGTATGTTATCTTCATTATTTATCTATCAGTCAGTCAGTCAGTCAGTCAGTATCTCCTCAAAACTTTGGCGCGCTTCATCTCTTAAACGCTTACACCTTTCAACACCATTCAAATTTTTATGTGTTCAGCTTACTGAGGACACGTGTGCTTGTACTTTTGGTTTTGAAATGTTTTGTAGTATAAATATAAAAAAATAAAAATGTTTAACTTTAAGCACCCAATGCATTTAGTGAGTGGGGACAGAGTGGAGAGAAGGATAATAGACCCATGTTTATGTTAAGGCGCTGTGGCTGCAGTGTTCACACTTCAGATATGCTATCTATATCATTGCGTTCACACAGGTCTGCTCTCTGATTTGATCCAAATGTCTAAGCTGTGTGATGTATAAAACTATAGTTATAGTTAAAACTATAAATAAATGTCCCTCTCCACTCTACTGATTACACAGCTGTGATCAAGAATCAAGTCCGGGCGATGGGATGTAAATCCCATAGCCATATATCCTAGAGCCCGCAGGGACAGTCAGCCATATTAGTGGTTGTTGTTGGTTGTCAGGGAGATATCAAAACCAATGCATTTCCAAGTCAGATCCACAAACACAATAAAAGCCATGCTCCACTCCTCAGTCTGGAGTGGCCACATAGAAGAACGCCTTGGTTATAGACATAGTGGAGGACAGATGTGATCTGGGATTGTTAGCCTACAGTATATGCACTCAATATACTCCACTACAGTTGGAGTCCATTTGACAGTTGCTGGTTCCCAAACACAGAATCAAAAATGTAGATCTAGAACACATAGAATATGTACAGTACAGTAAGGTTCAGTCCACTACAGTTGGAGTCCATTTGACAGTTGCTGGTTCCCAAACACAGAATCAAAAATGTAGATCTAGAACACATAGAATATGTACAGTACAGTAAGGTTCAGTAGAGTACAGTAAAAGTACAGTAAGGTTCAGTAGAGTACAGTAAAGTACAGTAAGGTACAGAAAGGTACAGTACAGAAAGGTACAGTAGAGTACAGTACAGTAAGGTACAGTAAAGTACAATACAGTACAGTAAGGTACAGTAGAGTACAGTAAAGTACAATAAAGTACAGTAAAGTAGAATAAAGTACAGTAAGGTACAGTGGAGTACAGTAAAGTACAGTAGAGTACAGTAAAGTACAGTATAGTAAGGTACAGTAGAGTACAGTACAGTAAGGTACAGTACGGTACAGTAGAGTACAGTATAGTATAGTACAGTACAGTAAGGTACAGTACAGTACAGTAAGGTACAGTAGAGTACAGTACAGTAAGGTACAGTAGAGTACAGTAAAGTACAGTAAGTTACAGTAGAATACAGTAAAGTACAGTACAGTAGAGTACAGTAAAGTACAGTAAGTTACAGTACAGTACAGTACAGTACAGTACAGTACAGTACAGTAAGGTGCAGTACAGTATAGTAAGGTACAGTACAATACTGTAAGGTACTGTACCTTACAGTACCTTAAAGTATCCTATTTGTTGGGTTGGAATCGAGCCCACACTGTTTCGAAGGAACAGTATTTCTAGTTATCAATAAAATGTTCGCGTTCCATCTCTGGTTATTATTGATCAATCAATCAATAAATCAATCAACATGTGTGCAGGTGATGAAGGTGAGGATGAGGAGGGCGGGGGGCGGGGCTCGTCCCCGTCAGGGTTCGACTACGTCATGCACTTCCTGACGGTGTTCTGGAAGCTGCTGTTTGCGCTGGTCCCGCCCACCGACTACTGGAGCGGCTGGGCGTGCTTCACCGTCTCCATCTCCGCCATCGGCCTGCTGACGGCCTTCATCGGGGACCTGGCGTCTCACTTCGGCTGCACCGTGGGCCTGAAGGACAGCGTGACCGCCGTGGTGTTTGTAGCGCTGGGGACGTCCGTCCCAGGTTGGTACCAGGGGCAGAGTTCCGCCGATTTAAAATGATTCCAATACGGAACTAAAACTTCCTATGGTTGGCCGCTAGTTGCGCTGTTTTCCCCCCCCGGCCGATCGCAAAAAAAATTGTTCTCCATTGGACCCCATTCATTTTCCCCTTTTGTTTTCTAACCTTAATTAACATTTTCATAAATACTTTATGGTTCCTATCGCTAGTTAAAAATTGCCTTTCAATTACCATGATGTGTGTTTTGTGAAAATACGGTCCCATTTATGTTAAAATTGATGATAAAGTTGCGGGGGGCGTGGCCAACTAAGCTGATACCAGCCGGCTGCGTTCTTCTTCGTGTGCTGTATTTCGGCAGAGCTCAACACATTCCTTGCGGTTGCACGTGACCTTTGGCAGCCAATAGCATCCTCTGATGCCTTTACAATCTATTATAGCAACGCCCATGCCAAGGACCCATATTGTGTAATTTGCGCTGCATAGAAACCAATGGCGTCGCTTTGTCCATTTCTTTTTACAGTCTATGGTTGGTACCAGTGGACAGTGGTGTAAAGTAACCAAGTACATCTACTTAGGTATCGTATTTAAGTACAACTTTGAGCTGGGAGGCTCTCTCCATTCTGACATGTCGCCACTCCGACATTGACTTCTTATTGTCGGAGTGGCAACACGTCCATAGAGGTTAAGGTTAGGGTAAGAGATAGGGTTAGTGTCTGTCGGAAAAGAGACATGTCGGAATGGAGAGATGCACCCCTTTGAGCTACCTGTACTTTACTTGAGTATTTACAATTTACAATACTTTTACTTCTACTCCACTACATCTCAGAACCAAATGTTGTACTTTTACTCCACTACATTTATTTGAAAACTTTAGTTACTATTACTAGTCTACAAGCTCACAACGCGTTGCCATGCGACGTGTTGTGAGCTTGTAGATCTGCTATTTTCAAACATGTTTTACTTTTACTTTTGGTAGTTCATTTTGATGCCAATACTTTCATACTTTTACTCAAGTACATTTTGAATTCTGGACTTTTACTTGTAACAGAGTATTTCTACATTGCTGTATTGATACTTTTACTTAAGTATAAAATGTGAGTACTTTTTACAACCCTGGTTGGTAAACACCTAAGGGTCATTCATATGCTCCACTTTTACAGCCTAATTTATTTGGGTTCGGCTCTGTCTTATGGCGTTATTCAGAGGATGGGGTGGGGGTAACGTTGTTAATTCGGCTCTGATTGACGCCATATCACTGTTTAGACAGAGCCGAACCGAAATAAATTAGGCTCTAAAAGTGGAGTATGAATCAACCCTTATACACACCCATTATAAACATGTACACCAGTAAGACTCCCTAATCGGGAGATAAGCGACAGTCAGGTCGCATGTATGTTGTCTGCAAAAAGCTACCTCATAGTGGCGCTAGAAGAGGGGCATGTGAGAAATCAGGGGCGGAGGTTGTGGTTTGCCAGCCAAAGAGTGTGTGGGCAGAGTTTGGCATGGATAGGGGCAACAGTAGGGCCAAAAGTCTCATTATACAGCTCTGGTACACACCAAATACACACCCTTTATAAACACTATATGTACACACTCACATAGACACTCATTATAAAGCTCTAGGGACGTACACACTATATTGCAGAGATTTCCATGAGTCTTTGAGGGTGGAGTCCGAGTGGAGTCTGGAGGCTTTGGCCACCGGTCCAAGTGGAGTCTGGAGGCTTTGGCCACCGGTCCAAGTGGAGTCTGGAGGCTTTGGCCACCGGTCCAAGTGGAGTCTGGAGGCTTTGGCCACCGGTCCAAGTGGAGTCTGGAGGCTTTGGCCACCGGTCCAAGTGGAGTCTGGAGGCTTTGGCCACCGGTCCAAGTGGAGTCTGGAGGCTTTGGCCACCGGTCCAAGTGGAGTCTGGAGGCTTTGGCCACCGGTCCAAGTGGAGTCTGGAGGCTTTGGCCACCGGTCCAAGTGGAGTCTGGAGGCTCATTTTAACTCAGACTTTAATATCCCACTGACGTCCAAATGCCATCAATTTTCAGTTTTTCTTTCCTTTTAAAGTAGTCACAGCGTATTTATCTCAACCGCTCACCGTTTGAAAGATATCTGCTAGTTTGTGCGCGTTTGGCCTGTTTTATGTTCTATGGACCATAACTTACACAAGGATAATCATGTTTTCTATGGACCATAACTTACACACAGATCATCATGTTTTCTATGGACCATAACTTACACACAGATCATCATGTTTTCTATGGATCATAACTTACACACAGATCATCATGTTTTCTATGGATCATAACTTACACACAGATCATCATGTTTTCTATGGATCATAACTTACACATGTGACAGATCATCATGTTTTCTATGGACCATAACTTACACACAGATCATCATGTTTTCTATGGATCATAACTTACACACAGATCATCATGTTTTCTATGGATCATAACTTACACATGTGACAGATCATCATGTTTTCTATGGACCATAACTTACACACAGATCATCATGTTTTCTATGGATCATAACTTACACACAGATCATCATGTTTTCTATGGATCATAACTTACACACAGATCATCATGTTTTCTATGGACCATAACTTACACACAGATCATCATGTTTTCTATGGATCATAACTTACACACAGATCATCATGTTTTCTATGGATCATAACTTACACACAGATCATCATGTTTTCTATGGATCATAACTTACACACAGATCATCATGTTTTCTATGGATCATAACTTACACATGTGACAGATCATCATGTTTTCTATGGACCATAACTTACACACAGATCATCATGTTTTCTATGGATCATAACTTACACACAGATCATCATGTTTTCTATGGACCATAACTTACACACAGATCATCATGTTTTCTATGGATCATAACTTACACACAGATCATCATGTTTTCTATGGATCATAACTTACACACAGATCATCATGTTTTCTATGGACCATAACTTACACACAGATCATCATGTTTTCTATGGATCATAACTTACACACAGATCATCATGTTTTCTATGGATCATAACTTACACACAGATCATCATGTTTTCTATGGATCATAACTTACACACAGATCATCATGTTTTCTATGGATCATAACTTACACATGTGACAGATCATCATGTTTTCTATGGACCATAACTTACACACAGATCATCATGTTTTCTATGGATCATAACTTACACACAGATCATCATGTTTTCTATGGATCATAACTTACACACAGATCATCATGTTTTCTATGGACCATAACTTACACACAGATCATCATGTTTTCTATGGATCATAACTTACACACAGATCATCATGTTTTCTATGGATCATAACTTACACACAGATCATCATGTTTTCTATGGACCATAACTTACACACAGATCATCATGTTTTCTATGGACCATAACTTACACACAGATCATCATGTTTTCTATGGACCATAACTTACACACAGATCATCATGTTTTCTATGGACCATAACTTACACACAGATCATCATGTTTTCTATGGACCATAACTTACACACAGATCATCATGTTTTCTATGGACCATAACTTACACAAGGATCATCGCGGTTGCATTTTTTCTTCACCGCGTGAAAGAAAAGACGTTCTAGACTCGACACAAGTCTCTCTCTCTCTCTCTCTCTCTCTCTCTCTCTCTCTCTCTCTCTCGCTCTCTCTCTCTCTCTCTCTCTCTCTCTCTCTCGCTCTCTCTCTCTCTCTCTCTCTCTCTCTCTCTCTCTCTCTCTCTCTCTCTCTCTCTCTCTCTCTCTCCCCCCAGTGTTAAAGTAGTGTCTCTCGCCCCCTCTCAGACACCTTTGCCAGCAAGGTGTCGGCCATCCAGGACCAATATGCCGACGCCTCCATCGGTAACGTGACAGGAAGCAACGCCGTCAACGTCTTCCTGGGGATAGGCGTGGCCTGGAGCATCGCCGCCATCTACCACCAATCACAGGTCAGTATACTGGAGCTTCATCATCTAACAACCAATCCCAGGTCAGTATTATATCTGACCTGTTCTGATATCACAATGATGACTCGACCAGCTCAGCGTTCTCAATGAGCCCGAAAAATTAAGGCCTGGCCCTAACATGGGCCCAAACTGGGCCCTAACATGGGCCCTAACTGGGCCCTAACTGGGTCCTGACATGGGCCCTAACTGGGTCCTAACATGGGCCCTAACATGGGCCCAAACTGGGCCCTAACTGGGTCCTAACTGGGTCCTGACATGGGCCCTAACTGGGCCCTAACATAGGCCTTAACTGAACTTTAACTGGGCCCTAACTGGGTCCTAACATGGGCCCTAACTGGGCCGGCCCGAGGCCCCTTCTGGCCTTACTAATTAGCTTACATTTTATGCCCTACCCGGCCCGAAAACATAATTTTTTTTCGCGAGTGCAAAGTCCTTAAAGATATTCCCCCCCCACCCCCCCCAAAACATGATGATCAGGTATTATGATTGATTATACTAGGAGGAAGATTTTATAGAAAGTGTGTATAGAAAGAGTTAAAATTGTGTTTTTATGTGTCCACACCCACCAGTTCATTAAGTATGCCTGGTTGTCATGGTGCGTGGTGACCACACCCACCAGTTCATTAACTCTTTTACTGCCACAGAATTGAACAAAAAGCTCCATCCACTGCCAGAATTGTCGCTCATCTTTGAAGGCCTACTGGAGAAATTTGGTTTCGACTATAAAGACAACAATTATATGGCAACGTAGAATAGAATGTCTACTTTGCAACAGAAAAAGATTTCGAGCTTTTATCTTGTTCTGTTCATTAGCTAGAAGCTGCAGAATGTGGCCTAAAAACAGCTCTTTGAGAACATAAAGCTGAGAAAAATGCATTTTTGTGAAGAATACATTTTCAGGCAGAAATCTCTCTTTAGCCTTTTATTGTTGGCTTCAGTAACATCACACCTATGATCAGTGGTTGTTTACAAACAAATTCAAAAAAATAAAAACAAGAAAAAGTGTCTTTTTACACACTTTTAGTGTGTAAGAGAAGTAAGAGCAGTAGTAAGAGCAGTGCAGAACATTGACACAGTGACATGAGCTTCAGCCTGAATCCTGCTTCAGCTTTCAGGGTTCTCTTTATCTCACTGTGACACTACATGTCTACAGAGTGTATATGTGTGTGTGCGTGCGTGCGTGCGTGCGTGCGTGCGTGCGTGCGTGCGTGTGTGTCATTCAGCCTGCACAGGGCCTGGGGCTCCATTCTGTTTCACTCCAGCCAGGCTCCTCCGGAAGGGCTCCACCGGGTCTGCTGAACTCGTACACGAGCCCATGGTCGATCTGTAAATTATACAAATACATAATTACTATAAAATACATGAAAAATAGTACACCTTCAAGCTCACAACGCGTCACAGCAGAATGCGTGACGCCCTCTCTCTCACACACACACACACACACACACACACACACACACACACACACACACATCCTTGTGTGACTCGTACACGAGCCCATGGTCGATCTGTAAATTATACAAATACATAATTACTATAAAATACATGAAAAATAGTAGGCTACACCTTCAAGCTCACAACGCGTCACAGCAGAATGCGTGGAGGTTGGGGGCCTACTATTTTCATCAAAAGGCCGTTTTAGAAATGTCAACCCCTGCCTCTCTAACATTCTATGCACTTCCTGCTTACCACACAAATATATATACCGGTATATATATATATATATATATATATATATATATAGTAATTATGTAAAAACAGCATTCATGGTCTGGAGAGGGCACTTTTTACAGATGGATAAAAGGGCAGGGGCTCAAGCCCCCTTTGATGTCTATGTGAGCATGTGCATGGTACTAAGTCTGATTTACAGAAAAAAGTTTGTTTTTTCTTTACCTATCCTTGTCCTTGGACGACCACGATGTGGAAATGAAGAAGTAGGCTCATCATCATCGTCGACTCATCATCTAAAATCATAGCCAGGAAAATATCAAATAGTTTATATCTAAACAAATCAATTTACAATTTTGACATTTAGCAAATGACTTACAATAAGTTCATATATAACATAAAATGCAGTTATAGTAAATAGTTACCATGCATTTACTGTCACAGTGAAATTCCCTTTATACCCTGTATACCTATATAAAATGTCACAATGCAACATAGCTCTGTTTACACAAAGCTGTACTCCCTCCAACTATGTTCCCCATTTTCAACAGTTTTTATTTGTAACACTTGCTTTGGCAATGTAAACGTATGTTTTCTCATGCCAATAAAGCTCCTTTGAATTGAACTGAAAAGCTACATCATCAGCTACTGATGATGATGATGATGATGACGATAAAAAGAAACCTCTCCCTCTCTCTCACACACACACACGCATCGTACGCACGCACACACAAACTAAGCCAATAAATCCTAAATTCCCATCAAATAATCTTAGTAGGCTGTGCAGTGCACGTACACTACACGCGGTACGTGCACGCGCGTGATAGGAACTCCACGTGTGTCCTGAGTAGCGACAAAAACAAACAAAGCACGTGGATCCTAACTGCTTGGATCAAGTTACTGATCCGGTCCGGATACGGAAACATTTCTTGCATGTATGTGTACGTGTAAATAGCCGGATGCAGTAGGCGGGCTCTAGACCGGATCCCAATGTCGGAGTGGCAACACGTCGCAATGGAAAACCGTTACCCACTGACCATCCCCCCATCCCAGGCTTCCAGTTCCACACGGATGCTCTGTTATCACACAGTATACAACTATATACAGTATACAACTATACAATACATACATGCACTGGATTGGAAGTCTTACTTTGGACAGTAGAATCGTGGCCTCTGTTCTCCGAGGGGTCTCTACGCGGAAGCCATTCTTCATTGGCCAAATCGCCCAGTTTGTCCGTCTTTTCGCGGCGGTACATGGGTCTCTGCTGCTGCGGCGATGTGAGCCCCCGGGCGGGGGGATCCATCCTACACGGGGGTCGAGCTCCGTCGGGATCGGTTTCCACAATATCACGAGGCTCTTGATCCATTTTTGGACCCCGGTTCTTCGCGACTGGCACCATCTTAGTCTGGGATCGCTTCCAATTTCGGGCTTTTGATCCGGTCGGGAGCGGATGACGTCCTACGTTCTTCAATCTTTTTATCTTCAATAACAATGGCTACAGTGATCTTTTTCTCTTCTTCATCATCATTATCATCATCATCATCATCGTCATCATCACGACCACCACCACCATGGGCGCTGGTCCTGGGTCACCAACACGGGTAGGTTGTGTAATCCTAATTCTAACAAAGTTTATTTCTATCGGTCAGGGGGGGTTGGGTCGCACTTCGGCGGAATGATACCAGCAAGTTGAGGCTGAGTTGGCCTAATACATCTCAATATTCTAGTACTGCTAAATACTACTACCTACTACAATTACTATACTACTAATACTATAAAACAACTGATTTCCGACAAAATGATCGCTTTTACCAACGTTTCTCTCTCTCTTTCTCTACTAACAGCCCGATGCATAAAACAATATAGTCCCTCAATGCTGCTAGCAGCTAGCAGTGGCGTCAGTTCAGAACAAGCTAAGGTATGGCAACATGACTGGTGTCTGGTGAAGACACCAGTCATGTTGCCATACCTTAGCAACAGGCACGATGAAAAGTACATTTTTATTATTTCCCCCTGTCAAGGTATGGCAGCTGCATACCCCTGCCATACCCAATTGACGCCCCTGGCAGCTAGTCGCTCTGGGCAGGCGGAGCCAGGACAGTCTGTTTACTTTTTTTTTTATGAAAGGTTTCCGGCTGTCCTCAAAATGACACAGACGACCAATTATGCATTCAAAAGTTGCGCAAGGACGACTTTTATCATAATCCATAAAAAACATCAAACGAACGAACGGGCGTATTGGCACAGACGTCCCTGGAGGATTGGGGCGAACAGGAACGTTCAAAGCAGTATAAGAGTTAAGTATGCCTGGTTGTCATGGTGCGTGGTGACCCAGCTGAGGTTAAATGTCGAAGATTATGGGGTCACATGTTTTCAAAAAGGCTGCATAATCGCATATTTCCGACCGCATATTTCAGAACTACCTGCATAAAATCACAAAAACCCTGCTTATTTCACATCTTTTCGCATATTTCACGACTTTCTGCATGTTACATATGCATGTATTGTATTCCAGGGTGTCCATTCCGGGTAGAACCGGGTACCCTGGCCTTCATATAATGTTATATTATGTATATTATTCCAGGGGCGTCCGTTCCGGGTAGACCCGGGTACCCTGGCCTTCTCCGTCACCGTGTTCTCCATCTTCGCGCTGGTCGCCGTGGCCGTGCTGATGTACCGCCGCCGGCCGTCCATCGGAGGGGAGCTGGGAGGTCCTAGAGTACCCAAGATTCTCACCACCACCTTCTTCTTCAGCCTCTGGATAATGTACATCGTCCTGTCCTCCCTGGAGGCCTACTGCCACATCAAAGGCTTTTAGATGTACCCTACTGTACCCTACTGTATCCTACTGTATCCTACTGTACCCTACTGTATCCTACTGTACCCTACTGTACCCTACTGTATCCTACTGTACCCTACTGCCACATCAAAGGCTTTTAGATGTACCCTACTGTATCCTACTGTATCCTACTGTACCCTACTGTATCCTACTGTACCCTACTGCCACATCAAAGGCTTTTAGATGTACCCTACTGTACCCTACTGCCACATCAAAGGCTTTTAGATGTACCCTACTGCCACATCAAAGGTTTTAAATCTACCCCACTGCCACATCTTTTTTAAATGTACCCTGCCACATCAAAGGCTTTTAAATGTACCCTACTGTATCCTACTGCCACATCAAAGGCTTTTAGATGTACCCTACTGTATCCTACTGCCACATCAAAGGCGTTTAAATGTACCCTACTGTATCCTACTGCCACATCAAAGGGTTTTAAATGTACCCTACTGTACCTTACTGTACCCTACTGCCACATCAAAGGCTTTTAGATGTACCCTACTGTACCCTACTGCCACATCAAAGGGTTTTAAATGTACCCTACTGTACCCTACTGCCACATCAAAGGCTTTTAAATGTACCCTACTGTACCCTACTGCCACATCAAAGGCTTTTAGATGTACCCTACTGTACCCTACTGCCACACCAAAGGGTTTTAAATGTACCCTACTGCCACATCAAAGGGTTTTAAATGTACCCTACTGTACCTTACTGACACATCAAAGGGTTTTAAATGTACCCTACTGTACCTTACTGTCACATCAAAGGGTTTTATGGTTTATTAATTATCCCGCTTCTGGTCACATAACCCACACAAAGCATGCTGGGAAGCATTTGTCTAGGTTTCCAGGGACATTTTTTAAGCTTTCGGGAGCTAAAAATTATAAATGTGTCAAATCCATGTGTCTGCCTTGGCAAGCTGACAGGCATATGTCAGAATTTGATTTGTTAGTATTTGAGCCTAAACCCTAACCCTAACTGCTAGGCTGGTAGTTTATGGTTGAGCTCCCTCCCCCAACATGTTTGAAAGAGAATAATCCGTAGTAACTCTGAGATTACGATGTTAATTTTCTCTAAACTATTTTGATTAGAGTATTTTCACCATTGTTGCATACATAATGATTATATTCACCCAATGTTAAATTGCTAGAACTTGGAACAAACCATAAAGGTTAGCATGATATGAGAGGCAAAACCTGAACATTTCAACCAATAGCTTGAGGCAAATGAACAACCCAGTGTATGGTTCACATTTAACCGAGCAATATAGTTAATTTCAATCACTATGTTGGGTCAAATGATCAACCCAGCACATGGGTTAAAGGGATCCAACCCAGCACATGGGCTGAGACAACCCAGTGCTGGGTGTGTCCCATAGTGACCCAGCAGCTGGGTTACCTACGGGGGGACTGCCCCATAGGTCGAACTCCCGTTGGGTCGAACAGCGTCGGCAGGTTAGATAATCACCCACGTCACGGTTACTGAGGTTAAGTTTAGGGTTAGGGTTAGAGTTAGGCATAGTTTTACTGAGGTTAGGATTAGGGTTTGGGTTAGAGTTTGGTGGTCGATATAAAGGGTGTTCGACCTAATGACATGTTACCGGGTTAGGGTTGGGTTATTTTTAAACCCAGCAGTTTTAAGTGTGTACCCTACTGTACCCTACTGCCACATCAAAGGGTTTTAAACGTACCCTACTGTACCCTACTGTATCCTACTGCCACATCAAAGGCTTCTAAATGTACCCTACAGCCACATCAAAGGTTTTAAACGTACCCTACTGCCACATCAAAGGGTTTTAAATGTATGTGTGTATAACTTATTGCCAAAGGTCCAGGCCGCCACCGACGACTTTGACGACTTATCGCTGTCCGCTAGCTTATGACTCATCACTTTGACGACCTATCGCTGTCCGCTAGCTTATGACTCATCACTTTGACGACTTATCGCTGTCCACTAGCTTATGACTCATCACTTTGACGACTTATCGCTGTCCACTAGCTTATGACTCATCACTTTGACGACCTATCGCTGTCCGCTAGCTCATGGCTCATCACTTTGACGACCTATCGCTGTCCGCTAGCTTATGACTCATCACTTTGACGACTTATCGCTGTCCGCTAGCTTATGACTCATCACTTTGACGACCTATCGCTGTCCGCTAGCTCATGGCTCACCACTTATTTCCGGGGTAACCAGGAGGTCACCGACCGGACACGTTCATGACAAACAGCTTTTCCCTTTTTATTGTAATGAAACTGAAAAAAGCCATCATGTGTACGGCTTTTATGAACGTATATGGGAGAGGGGCTTTATTGTCAGTTAGTTTGTAGATCGGCTGCTTTCACAACCAATACACAAGTGCCACGATTTGTTGACTACTTAACTATCTGCAACAACACTGGACTAGACCAGGGGTCTTCAACAGACCAGAGGGGGTCCTCAGAGTTACTTTTGTATTTAACTGGGGGTCCCCATGCAGTTAAAGTTTGTATTATTTTGGGGGTCGTGGCCTGAAAAGGTTGAACCACTGATCTATAAAATCTGTTGAAGACCCCTGCCCTTTATTTTACACATTTAGTGTAGTGTGTTGGATGTCTGTTTCTATGTATGTATGTGTGTGTGTGTGTGTGTGTGTGTGTGTGTGTGTGTGTGTGTGTGTGTGTGTGTGTGTGTGTGTGTGTGTGTGTGTGTGTGTGTGTGTGTGTGCGCGTGCGTGCGTGCGTGCGTGCGTGCGTGCGTGCGTGCGTGCACGCTGCATGTTTGATCTAAATTATTTCCTTTAATTTTGTCACCAGTTTGGTTTTATTCATAATAATGAGAGATGATGTCTCGTTTCACTTCATGGAATGATTTAATCATAAACATATAAACGTGTTGCTATTCTTCACACTTTGATCTGTTTGATAGAAATGATTTTTATCACGTTTTGGACGAACCGACGTCCTTTTGTGTGTTTAAGTTAGAGAATGTGACGGACGGTGTTTATTATTATTATTATGATTATTACAGTGTTTGTTCCACATGTATTTGTTGAAGTGAAATCACATTTTTATTGCGTTAAATTATTTTGCTGCTTTTGGGTGTTTATGTCTTTTTGTCTTTTTTATTTGTGCACCTCAGAAATAGAATGGTTGTTGCTACACACTCTCTGACACACATTTGTCTGAAAATAAAGCTTCAAATCCCCCCCCCCCCCCCCCCCCCCCCACACACACACACACACAAAATTAATTATTTTTATGTGTGGTTGCTGTAGCATAGGCAACCACAATATTCTTCTTTATGTCAGTGGTTCTCAACCTTTTCAGGCCGCGACCCCCAACATAATCATAATTTAACTGGGGACCCCCAACATAATCATAATTTAACTGGGGACCCCCAACATAATCATAATTTAACTGGGGACCCCCAAAATAATCATATTTGTACTGGGGACCCCCCACCAGCGGCGGCTCCAGAGAATTCACCCTTTGTCAAGTCCCGCCCATTGTCCTGCCCCTCTCCACACCCATTGGTTGCTGTGTCTTGGTGGGACATTCAGTGGGACATTCCATCCACTGCCATGTTAATTCAGTTGCTTCATATTGTTATTCTGTGTGCTCAATTCTAATTTCAAACTTTGTTTCAGTCAATTGGAGCTGCTCAGTGGCAGTATAGTGAATCAGCATGTTTTTAAATGTTTTTATTTTCTCCAAAAATTATGTATAAGCTAATTCAACATAAAAAAGGCGGAAACAGGGCGGGACAAGGCATATAGAGCCTGCTGGTTGGTCAGTCAGGGACCAACCAACCAGGAGGCTAACAAAGGGTGAATTGTGACTGGGGGGGGGGGGGGGGGGGGGGGGCTATGGGGGAGCTGTTTTTTTTTTTTAGAGCGGGGGCCAATTAATTTTGGCAACAAACAATAATGATTAGTACTAATATAACAAACGAGATTCTCTCGCTTATCGGATATCCGAGCAGTGGTGGCTGAGTGGTTAGTGTAGGACTCCGGAGGCCCCAGAGGTCGCAGGTACGATTCCCCACTCCAGCTACCACTGCTCCCCTTCCCCCTTGCGCTCCTTGTGGGCATCACTGGGTTGAGTTCAGCTGGGTTAAAGCTGATAAAAAAAAGCAGCTGGGTTGGGCTGCGATATCTGAATTTCCCCCGCGGGAGGAGTAGGTATTCATTATATTGATAACTGAACAGACCAGATAATTGATATTGATAACTGAACAGACCAGATCATTGATATTGATAACTGAACAGACCAGATCATTGATATTGATAACTGATCAGACCAGATCATTGATATTGATAACTGATCAGACCAGATCATTGGCAGTTTCCAGCTCCAAATCTGAGGACTGTCGGTGATCGGATCAGGTTCTTGTGAGGCTGAAGATGCTTTCCAGGTTAACCCTTCCAGTGCCAGCCCCAAGAGGGCGCCAAAGAATGCCAGGGTATCTCCCATAGGCGAGCGCATTAGCATCCGGGGACTCACGTTGCAGTGACGCGCGTGCTCACGTTCGTGCACGTCATGAAAAGGTCCCGGATGAAAATGGCTACAAAATAGCTATTAGCTTTTTCTCATTTAAAAGATCATTTTTCGGCGATTTCGCCGTAAATAAACCTTGCGCCGCCTCCCTAAAAACACAATCCAGAGATGGGGTCACTACCATCTTCATATTTCGGGACTCTGAAGCGTTCTAAAGCTTGTGTGCGAGACATACCTACTGGTATACAATTGTAATAACGTGTTGGTTTAGCTGTGGTACTCCAACTTCCTCTGTGTGCTTGAAACGTGTATTATTGTTTTAATTTGTTGTTGTTGTCTGTTTTTACTTTTATTATCATTTCATGTACTGTGTTTGTACTTGTATGTTTTGTGTAAAAATTCTGTAAAAAAATAATAAAAATACAAATCATAAAAAAAAAAAAAAAAACACAATCCAGAGAAAATGACCTTCAAAGATGTGGGTTTGCATTGGATTCGGCGGCGATTCGCGGCGACATTACTCGCTAAAATAGCAGATCTACATGCTCACAACGCCTCACAACGCGAGGCATTGTGAGCATGTAGATCGGCTATTTTCACAACTTCTGCCTCTAATATTTGCTAATTTGGCCAATGTTTAATTTGTTATTTTAGAGGTATTAAAAAGTCACTTTAGTCTTACATTGTCACTTTAGAAATGAGCAGATCCCCTCTATACACTTAAACCTTATGTTGGTTTGTTCACTGTTGAGTGAGAAAACAGTGTTACACATTAAGATAATCATCTGGAGTAACCCTTATTTCTGTTGTTTTGTGACCCCAAAGGTCCATGGAGTTCATGGACGATTTCTGTAACCTTTACTGAATCCCCTAAACTCCCAAAGACCCCTTTTTTGTCCCTTTCTGTCTCACACACACACACACGCACGCACGCACGCACGCACGCACGCACGCACGCGCACACACACACACACACACACACACACTTCAGACTCCATTTTAACCATGATAGATTCATCTAAAACACCAGAAAGGTATTGTCCTTCTAATGAGTGAGGGGGCCGTGTTTGTTCTCGCAGACTCGCACGCACGCACACGCTACGTGTCACGATATGAGGAAAGTGTCGGAGCGAAGTGCAGAACCACGCAGGCAGGAAGGCAGCTCAAGTTGATCAATAATGTTTATTTAACAAACTCAAAGGGCAGGAACACACCATGACAGCAACTAGAATCTGGCAAGGGTCCAGGGAACATCGAAGCAGTGTTGCCAACTCCCCAGTAACGGCAGTAGCTATAGTGGGGTGCACGCGAGCTGCGCGCACGTTCACACAAAAGTGCATGCACGTGAACAGATGCGCGTGCAGTGCACATTATTAGGGTAATAATTCAGTTTTTAGCATGTTTTTGTTTTTTTGTTGAGGAGAACTCAGTCAAACAGCAGTGAGTGAGGCAGTGTGTGTACTGGTGAAATGAGGTTCAATGCACTCTTTAGGCCTTTTAGTTCTTAAAGGAGTAGTTCACCCCCAAAGTGACTTTTTTTCCCCTATTGATTACTCATGACATGGAGACTTGAGTTCAATAATATATATATATATATATATATATATATATATATATATATATATATATATTTGTCATAAGACACAAATGTGATTATAGTGTTTATCCCCATTGATTCCGCATGGGGACCCGGATGCATGGCCCTGGATGGGGACCCAAATGAATGGCAGTGGATGGGGACCCAAATGAATGGCAGTGGATGGGGACCCAAATGAATGGCAGTGGATGGGGAAACCATCAGGGTATTTCTATGTATTATTTATTTATTCTTGTCTTAAAATGCAACAAAAACCAAAACATATTATTGAACTCATTTTGGCGGTGAACTACTCCTTTAACCCATCTGCCGCCGTTGACGGTGAGGATTGTCATTGAAAGGGTTAATACCATGGCGCCGTTGACGGTGAGGACTGTGAATCTTACTGTATATACAGTAAAGATATTATTACTTACTTAATGTCGCTCCGGTCCCGCTCGCATCGGTAATGTCGGCGATTTGTTTACAACGCACGTTGGGCGTGCACGCGAAGTGAAGCTCCTCAATGTTAAGTCAATGGCGAGGCCCATAAAGAAACTTCATTTAAACAAAATAGCCATTTTGAGACATTTTGCAGCAGATCTAAATGTAAACAAGGCAAAAGGCAGGGCGCAGCCATCTTCATCTTCTTGTCGCACACTGTCATGTGACTAGATGACGTAATCGTTGCCGTCAAGTGATAATCCAAAAAAACAAAAACAACCCCCTTCCGGCCCTTCAAAATAATAGCGGCGGCCGACGGAGGAAACGACGTGGCGCCGAGGCACCAAGCAACCTTCAGATTAAGAGGCAGTAGATGTGTTAAGTGTGACATGTTTGTGCAAAAAGGATTTGTTCTTTAAGTTTCTTTTAAATTCTACAGTTGTATAATATCCACCTGTTTCCCCAAGACTTTACTGTAGCATTATATCTGCGGGACACTTCCGGTTAACAGCAGACATACAAGCTCACGTCGCGTCGCAGATGCAACCGTTGTGAGCTTGTAGATCACACTCGGCTGCGACGCCGGAAATGCCGCTCGTCTTCCGCGCAATGCACGATGGGATGTTGGAAAGTTGTGGATAGGATTTAAATTACAATGACATTTTTATCATATCTTTAGAGCAGTGGTACCCAAAAGGTGGTCTGGGGTCCCGCATGTGGTCCTTCAGGAAGTTCCAGGGGGTCCACAGCAAAACAATGAACAGTTTTACAACTTTAACCCTATTTTATACTTTGTTTGAAAATAGCCGATCTACAAGCTCACAGCACATTATACCATTACAGCCCATTTTGAACATGTAGATCGGATATTTTTGAAACATTTTGTTAAATCTTGAAACATCTTCCCTGGCAGAAAATATTGTCAGGTGTGGGTCTGCAGAATGCCTGTCAATTTGGGGTCCTTGACAGCTACAGTCAGACATCAAGGATGTAAACAGAGGTACAGTTAGACCTTAAAGGAGCTATAGTCAACATTTTATTGAAAAACGGATGCTAAAATAAAAATAATGTTTCGAAAATATTTTATAAAAAAATAAGCTTCATATTCAAAAATGACCACAAAAAACGTAAAATAATGATAAAATAATCATTTTGGCCATTGTCAGACCGACACTTTGTTTACATTCTAGTCTATAGACTAGGATGTAAACAAAGTGTCGGCCCTACAATGAAAAAGTTTACTATAGCTCCTTTAAGGCTAAAAGGATAACACAATACTTTATTAGTCATAAATGTAAACGGTGGTAGAGTCAGACATTAAGACTAAAAGGTGTTCAGTATAAAGACATGTTTAACCACCTTGGGCAGGTCGTATAGAAAGAGTAATCTTTTGGTAAAATGAAATAACAAATCATAATTGCGACCGTAGGTCGCATTTACTACCAAAACCTGCACCGGCTGTCCGTGCGTCAGTCAGTCAGTCAGTCAGTCAGTGAGTTAGTCAGTGAGTCAGTCACACGTCACACTTTTGCCCTGCTCATATCTCCACAACCGTTGCCCCCATCCATGCCACATTTTGCACACACACTCCTTACCTGCCAAACTACAACCTCGAAGGACCCCCGGAGCTCCAGGGACCCCCAGGTCCCTGGGGGACCCCCAGGTGTAAAAAATGACCAAATGTGCAAAAACGACCAAATGACCACCCCAACGGAGCTGCTCACGGGGAATTCCTGGGGACCACCCACTCCTGCTGCTCCACAACGGATGCAAAAGTGGTGACGCCCCCAGTGGAGGACCTCCTCCACTGCAGCTCACATAAAATGCCGTAACTCGGGCTAGGAGCATATTTTTGGCCACTGCTCCTACAGTTTTGGCCCTAAAATCACGCAAATTGCGACCCTCATTTATCAACGTGGTGCAGATCAAAATTTGGGTGTACACCGAAATTTAGGGAAGTCTCGACATTTATCATTTCAACTTGACTTTGACTTTGGTCTAGGGTAGGATCAAATCTCACGTCAAGTCCTGAGGTGGTGTAGGAATCATCCTACACCACTTTGTTCCATTGTAGAGGTGCGGAGCAGCATTGTGTAACTATTTGACAGGCAATGGACACATGTATCCACTCGAAAATGTATATCCAACACAATAATAAATAATCCTGTGAAAATATAACATTTTATAAAAGTATATTATAGCCAGCTACATCATGGACATGCACGCCGATTTTATTTCCAAGTTACAATGACAAGCAATCAAAATCTAGCAACATGGAAGCAATCTACTGTTAAGTGCTTTAACAGTCTATATTTTAAGATTGCAGACCTGGCTCAGAACAAGCACATTATAGCCTACGAACGCATGCGAGACATTTCCGGGGACCAGCGCGGCGCCGCTGTGATCTACCGTGAGGCGTGAGCCTCCAATTTATACAGTGACGCGAGTCTTTTTAAATATGGATAAAACCCGAAGCGCCAAACCTGGCTGTGCCCAGCCCCGCGCACGCACGCTGTGGATGATTTATTTGGGGGTCCGCGGCCCACCTGGGAGAAGACCAGCCAGCGCAGGAATGGTACATGCTCGCTAGTTCAAGCACTCAAACATGAATTGCGCTCGTCGCCGAAATTGGGTTAAATTAATATCCAAAACGTAACCGTGGGGTCTCTCAATTTATACAGTAGATACTGTACACTATGCTGGAGTTAATGATGAAACCCGACGTGGCGAGCCTTGAGATCATGGCCATGGGGAATATGATTGCTTGTAACCAAATGAACGCGCTCACGGGTAGGCAATGGTTTAAATTTATATCCAAAAGTATTCATGGCAGTGACCAGTGACTTGTGTCATTCATGTCGGCTGCGGTGCTATAGCCTCCTTGTCAAAGATTGTACCGTTGGTTAATCCCACGTTTCCACTGTCAAAGATTGCTGTGTAAACCAAAATGCTGCTGTTCAAAGTAGCCTAGTTGCGTGTGTAGGTGTGTGCGTGCGTGCGTGCGTGCATGTGTGCGTGGTCTGTGTGGGACGCGGACATGGCTTTTCTTTGGTTGTTAGGTCGTATTCGGGTTGTTCTGGTCGTAAAATCGGGGCGTTTCGAGAATAATTAAGGGCGTGTTATTTAAATTTCAGCCTGCGCATTTATCAACGCTGGGATCAAATGTACGCCAGGTGTGTCTGTTTAGGAAGCATTGATAAATGCCGTGCACACGTTGCCCTACGCAAAATTTGGTGAAAAAAATAGACCATTTTTTACACTTCATTGATAAATGAGGGCTACACTCATCCCATCAACATGAATCTGTCCCATATAGCGCCACCTTCAGGCCGATTTTTAAAAACACATTTTTGGACACTGCTCCTATAGATTTTGCCCTAAAATCACGAAAATCACTACACAGTATGTCTACACTCATGTCATCAACATGGATCAGGAAGATTTTGGAAAAACAAATTTTTGCCCTATTTGTGGAGATAAGTGACCTACGGTCGCTTATCTCCCGATTAGGGAGTCTTACTGGTAATTGCGACCGTAGGTCGCATTTACTATAGCTAGCTCCACCAGGTGTCCGTCAGTCAGTCCGTCAGTCAGTCCGTCCGTCACACTTTTGCCCTGCTCATATCTCCACAACCGTTGCCCCGATCCATGCCAAAATTTCAACACAAACTCCTTGCCTGCCAAACTACAACCTCCAAGGACCCCCGGAGTTCCAGGGACCCCCAGGTCCCTGGGGGACCCCCAGGTGTAAAAAATGACCAAATGTGACAAAATGACCCGTCACACTTTTGCACGGCTCATATCTCCGCAACCGTTGCCCCGATCCATGCCAGATTTTGCACACACACTCCTTGCCTGCCAAACTACAACCTCCAAGGACCCCCGGAGCTCCAGGGACCCCCAGGTCCCTGGGGGACCCCCAGGTGTAAAAAATGACCAAATGTGCAAAAATGACCAAATGACCACCCCAACGGGGCTGCTCACGGGGAATTCCCGGGGACCACCGACTCCTGGTGCTCCAGAACGGATGCAAAAGTGGTGGCACCCCCAGTGGAGGACCCCCTGCCACTGCAGCGCACATAAAATGCCGTAACTTGGGCTAGGAGCCACCGGGAGAGCCGGGGCCGGTACCTATTCGTCCGCCTTGGCGGCGCGGAGACCCCACCCACTCACATGCAGGCCCTCCTCTAGAGCCACCATGAGGCCGATTCTTGCAAAACACATTTTTGCACACTGCTCCTACAATTTTGCCCCTGAAATCCCTCAAATCGGTACACAGTATGTCTACACTCATGTCATCAACATGGATGTATACATGTGACCTACGGTCGCTTATCTCCCGATTAGGGAGTATTACTGGTGAATATTATGTACAAAGTGTTTGTTTGTGTAGCGCACATCATCATTGCTGAGAAGTGATATGTTTGCTGCACAAACATACTCTTTGTACGCACACACACACACACACACACACACACACACACACACACACACACACACACACACACACACACACACACACACACACACACACACACACACATGCACTCGTCTACTGAACTAACAATGAGATGTTAGTTGTAATAAAGTTACGCAATATCTTCCGGGGTGCCCCCTGGCCTACTGATCCAGTTGCATACCACATAGGCATGGATGCCTGGCGCCGTCGCCGGTTCGATTCCCAATCCGGATGACCTTTGCTGCGTGTTCATAAAAACATTAAAATGACAGACAAATAAACACAGTGCTGTGCAAAACTATCATCATAAAACAAGAATAAAATGTACAGTAAAAAGGTCAGGGGGAGGTAAGGATATGCGTTGTATTTTTTAACAGTTTTGAGTTGCAGCCGCCTCTCAGTGTGTGTGTGTGTGTGTGTGTGTGTGTGTGTGTGTGTGTGTGTGTGTGTGTGTGTGTGTGTGTGTGTGTGTGTGTGTGTGTGTGTGTGTGTGTGTGCGTGCGTGCGTGCGTGCGTGCGTGCGTGCTTGTTTGCGTGTGTGCGTGCGTGCATATATGTGCATGTCTCATTTCAAACAAAAAGTGTCCATTGACGACACTTCAAACATTATTGTTCCACTGAACCAACAATAATAATAACTAGAAGTTCGTGGCCCTTCGGGCCGCTCACATCTAGAGATTGCGCCAGCTTTGCAGGCGCTCACAGCTGTGTTGCAGCAGTGATCCAACTGATATGGAGATCTGTATCTGTCAGTCCTTGCACACTTGCCCACATGTACCTAGTAGCCAGTTGTCCAGGTGCCCACCTCTCCAAGTACCACATGTCCCTAGTGCCCAGTGTTCCAGGTGCCCACCTCTCCAAGTGCACACATGCCCCTATTGCCCAGTTGTCTAGGTGCCCACATGTCTGTAGTGCCCAGTTGTCCAGGTGCCCGCCTCTCCAAGTGCCCACATGTCCCTGGTAGCACCGCACCTACAGGCCAAAAAGACCCTGAATGTGTGGGGCCCCAGGCAGCCACCTAAGCTGTACTGCCTACTGTGTGGTGCCCCAGTCCGGCCCGCCTGCACCTCCTACTGTGTGGTGCCCCAGTCCGGCCCTGCACCTCCTACTGTGTGGTGCCCCAGTCCGGCCCTGCACCTCCTACTGTGTGGGGCCCCAGTCCGGCCCGCCTGCACCTCCTACTGTGTGGGGCCCCAGTCCGGCCCTGCACCTCCTACTGTGTGGGGCCCCAGTCCAGCCCTGCCTGCACCGCCTACTGTGTGGTGCCCCAGTCCAGTCCGGCCCTGCACCACCTACTGTGTGGTGCCCCAGTCCAGTCCGGCCCTGCACCTCCTACTGTGTGGTGCCCCAGTCCGGCCCTGCACCTCCTACTGTGTGGTGCCCCAGTCCAGTCCGGCCCTGCACCTCCTACTGTGTGGTGCCCCAGTCCGGCCCTGCACCTCCTACTGTGTGGTGCCCCAGTCCGGCCCTGCACCTCCTACTGTATGGTGCCCCAGTCCGGCCCTGCACCTCCTACTGTGTGGGGCCCCAGTCCAGCCCTGCCTGCACCGCCTACTGTGTGGTGCCCCAGTCCAGTCCGGCCCTGCACCACCTACTGTGTGGTGCCCCAGTCCAGTCCGGCCCTGCACCTCCTACTGTGTGGTGCCCCAGTCCGGCCCTGCACCTCCTACTGTGTGGTGCCCCAGTCCAGTCCGGCCCTGCACCTCCTACTGTGTGGTGCCCCAGTCCGGCCCTGCACCTCCTACTGTGTGGTGCCCCAGTCCGGCCCTGCACCTCCTACTGTATGGTGCCCCAGTCCGGCCCTGCACCTCCTACTGTATGGTGCCCCAGTCCGGCCCTGCACCTCCTACTGTGTGGGGCCCCAGTCCGGCCCTGCACCTCCTACTGTGTGGGGCCCCAGTCCGGCCCTGCACCTCCTACTGTGTGGGGCCCCAGTCCGGCCCTGCACCTCCTACTGTGTGGGGCCCCAGCCCGGCCCTGCACCTCCTACTGTGTGGTGCCCCAGCCCGGCCCTGCACCTCCTACTGTGTGGTGCCCCAGTCCGGCCCGCCTGCACCTCCTACTGTGTGGGGCCCCAGTCCGGCCCTGCACCTCCTACTGTGTGGGGCCCCAGTCCGGCCCTGCACCTCCTACTGTGTGGGGCCCCAGTCCGGCCCTGCACCTCCTACTGTGTGGGGCCCCAGTCCGGCCCGCCTGCACCTCCTACTGTGAGGTGCCCCAGTCCAGTCCGGCCCTGCACCTCCTACTGTGTGGTGCCCCAGTCCGGCCCTGCACCTCCTACTGTGTGGGGGCCCAGTCCGGCCCTGCACAGCCTATTGTGTGGGGCCCCAGGCAGCCACCTATAGGCACTTGTTGCTGTGGTATACATTATGATTAGGTAATGAGATAATAGCTCTACATCAGACTTTATAGAGCACTTTTCAAAGTACCCAAAGCCGCTTTTCAAAAAATAAATAAAAAATAAATAAACAACTTTATTCAGGAGAGTAAAAGTTAAAAGGCTAAAAAAGCTAAACATTTTAGTAGGGACACAAAAACAAAGGGCTAAGATTAAAAGAGAAGAAATGGAGAGTAGAGTTAGGCAGGGAATACAAGTCTGAAGAGGTGGGTTTAGAGGGAGGTTTTAGAACATGGCAAGGGTGGGGGCTCTGATGTGAGGTGAGGTGAGGTGAGGTGAGGTGAGTTGAGGTGAGGTGAGGGTGAGGTGAGGTGAGGTGAGGTGAGGTGAGGTGAGGTGAGGTGAGGTGAGGTGAGGTGAGGTGGGGGTGAGCTCCAGAGGGTTCATGGGTGCTGTTGGCACCGCTGGTGTGTTTGTTTGCTTCCTGGGTGAATTCCCGGAGGTTGGCATCACCATGCAGACCTGAGGGGGCGAGAGACCAATCCATGTTAGCCGTAAACACACCGCCTCACACCAGCGTCCAATCAGAACAAGACAGCCTAGCAGCAACAACGAATAAATTGAGCTGAACGACACCTAACAGTCCAGATGTTTCCAGAATGAAGGCTGCTCCAGATGTTTCCAGAATGAAGGCTGCTCCAGATGTTTCCAGAATGAAGGCTGCTCCAGATGTTTCCAGAAAGACGGCTGCTCCGGTGCTGCTTGTGCTGCTGCTGTTGTGTGTGTGTGAGGTGGGGGTGGGGGGGGCTCAGGAGAGCCCTCCCTCCCAGAGCGATGTGATGAAGGAGGTCAAGGTGCTGAGAGGCATGATGGTTGACATGAGGGGGGACAACGCAGGTTGGTTCAATGCTGTTTCTCTGGGAAATTCACTCATTCACTCACACACACACACGTTCGTTCGTCCGTTCATTCGTTCATTCATTCATTCATTCATTCATTCATTCATTCATTCATTCTGTCTCCTCAGTAAATGCTGCCAGGTGCTCCTGCCAGAAGCAGCTGGACACTCTCCAATCCAGTGAGTGGATTTTCTATACATTTTTGAGAAACGAAAAACTAAGAATAAAATAAAATAGACTGCTCATTAATACAATCATTATTTAGTTTATCACTGTCTTACATTGATTCTATATTATCTGCAGTCAGTTTAGCAGGAGAGAGGGGGACATGCTCTCTCTCTCTCTCTCTCTCTCTCTCTCTCTCTCTCTCTCTCTATCTATCTCTCTCTCTCTCTCTCTCTCTCTCTATCTCTCTCTCTCTCTCTCTCTCTCTCTCTCTCTCTCTCTCTCTCTCAGCCAATCAGCATTGATGTTGTCCGGAGACAACTTTGATATTTGGCAATATACAGTACACAGTCAGTCGTGTTGACAATATATCCTCCGCAGTATTACTTCTCTAACTAATTTAAGATGTACAAGAAAACCTCTCAGACAGTTTTTATGGACATTAATTTCGTCCAAAACAACGAGTCTCAGTCTCTGCCGCAGCAGCGTGCAGAGACTGACACCCATGATGTGTGAGAGGGGGGAGGAAGGGACATAGCACAGCTGTTGTTCTTAAAGGACAACTTTGTTTTTTTTACAACAAGGGTTCATATTTTACATTGTAATTAGGGAAAAGTAAAGGTGAGAAATCAGCCTCTTGGTATAACAGGCCAATTTGTGTTTTTACCTTTAACTCTACTGATAAGTGGAAAACTTTGTATGCACACTCCCTAGAGGCTAAAGATAAACCTTTGCCCTGAATTTTTCGCATTTGCCTTGTATAGCGCCACCGGGAGGACAACCTACATAAAACAATATCTTTTGCTATTACTCCATCAGATTTCTATAGTCATGTGTTCAAGAGCGATCCGTCTGATATCACATTCCATCCTAATTGGCTAATATTGGCTTCCAAAGTTTGCAGGATTGCTCAGTTTTTGAACAAAATGCCTCAAATCATCAACGCAGCTTGCGATTACCGTGACATTTCCACACATATTCCCACTAGGTCAAGGAAGAAATGCTACCCTTTTTATATTGGCCTGTTATAGCGCCACCAGCAGGTAGACTTTAGCAAAACACGTTTTTGGAACACAATGCCTCAAATCATGCATGGAGTGTTCAATTGCCATGAAAGGTCTAAGATTGGCGAAGATCACATGCCACCCTTTTTACATTGGCCTATTATAACACCCCCAGGACACCCTCCCTAGTCAAAAACTCCTGGATTCTGATAGAAAAATCCTTTAGAAAATCCCATTAAGAATCCTATAAGAATCCTTTACAGTTTTGGAACAGATCCTATTGGATATTTTCTTATAGGATAATCCTATAAGAAAATATCCAATAGGATCTGTTCCAAAACTGTAAAGGATTCTTATAGGATTCTTAATGGGATTTTCTATCAGAATCCTAAAGGATATTTTGGCCAGATATCTAACATTTCTATGGTACTGTAATGCCTCAGGTGCCTTGCCTGGCTGCAAGCGTCAGACACTACACACTACCCACCAACAGGGGGTGGTGTTGTGCAGACTGATTTATCAGGCTATCAGTGTTTAGACATACAGTATTAGATTGTGACATTATCATTGACATTGTGAGTGAGATTCGTAATTACTACCTCTGGCGCATTGGTCGCAAGACATTTTTATATCCTTTAGGATTCTGATAGAAAATCCCATTAAGAATCCAATAGGAATCCTTTACAGTTTTGGAACAGATCCTATTGGATATTTTCTTATAGGATAATAATCCTATAAGAAAAATCCAATAGGATTTCCCCTAAACAAATCCTATTGGATTTTTTCTTATAGGATTATTATCCTATAAGAAAATATCCAATAGGATCTGTTCCGAAACTGTAAAGGATTCTTATAGGATTCTTAATGGGATATTTGGCAATATACAGTACACAGTCAGTCGTGTTGACAATATATCCTCCGCAGTATTACTTCTCTAACTAATTTAAGATGTACAAGAAAACCTCTCAGACAGTTTTTATGGACATTAATTTCGTCCAAAACAACGAGTCTCAGTCTCTGCCGCAGCAGCGTGCAGAGACTGACACCCATGATGTGTGAGAGGGGGGAGGAAGGGACATAGCACAGCTGTTGTTCTTAAAGGACAACTTTGTTTTTTTTACAACAAGGGTTCATATTTTACATTGTAATTAGGGAAAAGTAAAGGTGAGAGTTAAAATGTTTTCATTTGCTTTGTTCTATTGTTTTATTGCGTTTACCGTGCTAAAATGTGGGGCATTTGTACAAGTGGCTAAATATGTCTTTTTAGACACAATAAGCCAGCAGTTTCTTTATTGCTATTTACAGTAACACTTCTATCCCCCATAAGTCACATCCAACCATGAAAGGTTGCGTTGTATCTTGGGAATGGGCTTATTCTGTGTAAAATGACATATTTAGCCTCTTATACATGGCCCCAGCCACTGAAATAAGAATCTCTAAAACAATAGATAGAAGTAAATGAAAAAAATGGAACAGTCATCTTTTATATTCGTTAATTACTAAATAATAATCTAAAATATGACCCCTTGTTGTAAAAAAAACAAAGTTGTCCTTTAAAGAGACAGGCAGACTGGCTGCTTTGCAAGCACCAAAGCCTTGACGGGGCATATTATTATTGTGTCTTCAATTATTATTATTATTATTGTCTCCACCAGCCAAAGGCATGGGGGAGAGTATGTTTTTGCCACTGTCCGTCCGTCCGTCCGTCCCTGCTTGCGTCCGTTCCTGCGTCCGTTCCTGCGTGCGTCCGTGCTTCCGTCCGTCCGTCTGTTACCAGCTAATCTCCGGTGCCGTTGTCCCGGTCGCTGCCAAACTGAACACACACACACTCCCTGGATGCCAATCAAGAACCTCTGCCCCACATTTTTCACATGGCCCTGTTCTAGCGCCACCATGAGGCCGACACTACTCCTAGAGATTTTGTCTACAAATCAAGCAAATTGGTAGAAAGTATCATAGAGTCATGTGATCAATTTAGATCTGTTCGATTTTCCATATTCCATCCTGATTGGCTACAATTGGCTTCCAAAGTGTGCAAGATTACTTTGTTTTGAAAACAATGGCTCAAATCATGAACACAGCGTGCAATCTTGGTGAAATTGGGCACGCACGTTACCACTAGGCAGAGGAAGAAATGCCACTTAAACTTTCTCAAATCAGCCTCTTGGTATAACAGGCCAATTTGTGTTTTTACCTTTAACTCTACTGATAAGTGGAAAACTTTGTATGCACACTCCCTAGAGGCTAAAGATAAACCTTTGCCCTGAATTTTTCGCATTTGCCTTGTATAGCGCCACCGGGAGGACAACCTACATAAAACAATATCTTTTGCTATTACTCCATCAGATTTCTATAGTCATGTGTTCAAGAGCGATCCGTCTGATATCACATTCCATCCTAATTGGCTAATATTGGCTTCCAAAGTTTGCAGGATTGCTCAGTTTTTGAACAAAATGCCTCAAATCATCAACGCAGCTTGCGATTACCGTGACATTTCCACACATATTCCCACTAGGTCAAGGAAGAAATGCTACCCTTTTTATATTGGCCTGTTATAGCGCCACCAGCAGGTAGACTTTAGCAAAACACGTTTTTGGAACACAATGCCTCAAATCATGCATGGAGTGTTCAATTGCCATGAAAGGTCTAAGATTGGCGAAGATCACATGCCACCCTTTTTACATTGGCCTATTATAACACCCCCAGGACACCCTCCCTAGTCAAAAACTCCTGGATTCTGATAGAAAAATCCTTTAGAAAATCCCATTAAGAATCCTATAAGAATCCTTTACAGTTTTGGAACAGATCCTATTGGATATTTTCTTATAGGATAATCCTATAAGAAAATATCCAATAGGATCTGTTCCAAAACTGTAAAGGATTCTTATAGGATTCTTAATGGGATTTTCTATCAGAATCCTAAAGGATATTTTGGCCAGATATCTAACATTTCTATGGTACTGTAATGCCTCAGGTGCCTTGCCTGGCTGCAAGCGTCAGACACTACACACTACCCACCAACAGGGGGTGGTGTTGTGCAGACTGATTTATCAGGCTATCAGTGTTTAGACATACAGTATTAGATTGTGACATTATCATTGACATTGTGAGTGAGATTCGTAATTACTACCTCTGGCGCATTGGTCGCAAGACATTTTTATATCCTTTAGGATTCTGATAGAAAATCCCATTAAGAATCCAATAGGAATCCTTTACAGTTTTGGAACAGATCCTATTGGATATTTTCTTATAGGATAATAATCCTATAAGAAAAATCCAATAGGATTTCCCCTAAACAAATCCTATTGGATTTTTTCTTATAGGATTATTATCCTATAAGAAAATATCCAATAGGATCTGTTCCGAAACTGTAAAGGATTCTTATAGGATTCTTAATGGGATTTTCTAAAGGATTGTTATCCTATAAGACAATATCCAATAGGATCTGTTCCAAAACTGTAAAGGATTCTTTCTTAATGGGATTTTCTAATGGATTTCTCTATCAGAATCCTAAAGGATATTTTGGCCCTGTACAGACAGACATACATACACCTATATTTTCTAGGGTTATTAGTTGAATGGGCTACCTAATATCTATTTATTACCTTATTATGTTTAATCCTACAGGACCTTAAACAGGACCAAAAATAATTTGATATAGGTGAACATTGTATATGAATTTTAGAATCCTATTAAAAAGATTCTATTGGTACACTGGAAAATTATATCGGATTCTTAAAGGAATTAGTTGAATCTTCAAAGTTCCAATATAATCCTAGGGTTCTGTTGGTACCTTTGACATTTCTACGGGGTATATTGGAACTTTAAAAAAATCCTAAAGTTCCAATAAAATCCTATTGGAACTTTGAAAAATCCTATTGGATTGCCAAAGTTCGATATAACCTTATAGGATCCTATTGGAACTTTGCAAAATCCAATTGGATTTTGCAAAGTTCCAATAGAATCCTATTGGACTTTCCAAAGTAAGATATAACCCAATAGGATCCCAACTGACAGACTACAACTTGTTCAAAATGCGGCAGCCAGAGTTTTAACTAAAACTAAGATAAGAGAACATATTACTCCAGTCTTAGCGTCGCTACACTGGCTCCCGGTTGTTTTTAGGATTGATTTTAAAATACTTTTACTTGTTTATAAAGCTCTAAATGGTCTGGCACCTTCGTACCCCTATGACTGCCTGCATACACACAGAAAAAAAAAGGTTCCAACTGGAACCAAAAATGGTTCTTCAGAGCGATTCCATAGAAGAACCATTTTTGGTTCCACAAAGAACCTTTTTCACCAAGGTTCTTTAAAGAACCATTTATTCGAATGGTTCGATAAAGAACCATTAAAGGTGCTTCAAAGAACCATTAAAAAATGGTTCTTTGAGGAACCATTTCTGGTTCCTCAAAGAACCATTCCAAAAAAAGGTTCTCTGAAGAACCTTTTGGAAAATGAACTTTATAATGGTTCTTCAGCTAAAAAATGGTTCTTCAGCTAAAAAATGTTTTTTCAGCTAAAAAAGTGGTTCTTAAATGGGGTAATAAATGTTTCACTACACTTTAAAATATATCAGATTTGTAGGAAAAGATGAACACGAGATTAGTTATAAGTCTTTGAATTTAATCAAATCATCATTTAATCAAAATTCAACATCAGTACAACAGTTTCAAAACATTTAAATCTTTTAAGTGCTGTGCAAGTAAAAAAGAAGAATACAAAGCAAGTCCACCTCATACAGGCTCCAGCCGCATACTTGACAGAGTTCAAAACAATGTGTTTACTCTTCCAGAGCTTCTCATCAACAGCAATGGGTACCTCCAAGTTCTTAAAATGAGCCTGCAAGTTCACTGGAAGTTCTTGAAGGGACAAGTCACTGACTGTTGGTTTACTGTCAATATTCCAGGATGACCTCCCACTTGGGTAATGACGCCCCCTGGCGATCATTCAGAGAAACTACTTCAGCTCCCGTACTAACATAGGTAGGAAGGGCCTGTCACTCAAACCGGAGTGACCCGCCTCCAGGCTATATAAGCCCCCGGAGGCGGAAGTAACATCCTCTTTTCACTCTCTGCGATATCACATTCAGATAAGTTGAAACTCAGCCTTTGTATTATTATTCTTCGCGCATTAGCCTAAAGCGGTGGCATTGGAGTCGCCCACCGGCGAGTGTTGAATTAACCCGTACTTAAGAATACTTATTCTTGTCCCGTCCTAAAACGACGGTTATTTCCTTCTATAACAAAGGATTATTACTGCTTGTTCAGGCCTCCGCCGAAGCAAGCGTGGCATAGCATTAGCCGTTAGCTTGTTAGCTCGTCTGCTCTTTGTTAACGTTAGCTACACTGCTTACCGCTTGTTCAGGCCCTGCCCGAATCAAGCGTGGCCTAGCTTTAGCCGTTAGCTTGTTAGCTCGTCTGCTTCTTGTTAACTCTAGCTACAGTGCTTCGCCATGGATCCTCTGGCCTTCCTGCCGAGGCAATGTCCAGGCTGTCCAGGACTCTTCGACGGACAGGATCTTCACCCTCTCTGTGTCGGCTGCATGGGCGTTGCACACGCCTTCTCTGCACTGAGTCCTCAGGGGAGAGCAGGACCCTTCTGTAACTTCTGCGTGGCCTACGACCACGATGTACTGGTACACCGGTTCTACCTAGCCAGGGCAGGCCTCGGGGCCTGCGCTCCACCAGGTGGGTCCACTGCTCTCAACCCCACAGCCCAGTCTTTCCTTCCCCAGGCGGCCCGCACCGTTGGTCAAGGTGCGGCGCTGCCTTCCGGAGATCCGTTTGGCAAACAGCGCGCCATTCCAAGTCAAGATGGCGCCGTGCTACATGAGACACCGCCTGCCGCGCAACCGACCGCAGCTAGCTCCACTGTCACTGGAGCTGGCGGGTCTGGTGAAGTCGCCGCTAAGAAGGCGACCAAGAAGGCTAACATCCCTCCGGTAGCCTTTTCCCCTTCGGGCGCGGTGCCCAATAAGAAACGCTCGGATGTGACCGTCGGGGACGTTCCCCTCAACGTGAGCATCACCAAAACAGTCCAGACTTTCAGGCGCGAGTCGGACCTGAGCTCCTGTCAGAGCGAGGGTTCTGGTTCTGAATACTCTGGATACACGGCCGAGGAGGAGGAGGACTCCGTCGAGGACGAGGGTTCTCGACTCACGGTCACAGTGAAAGGTAATGCCCCTGCGGCTCCAGCACGTCAACTGGACGCCGCAGGGAGCTCCCAGTCCTCCTCAGGCACCACTGCCCCTCCACCCGCCAGTCAAGCGGGTGAAGCGGGAGCAGAGGACGTCGATTCTGCAGCAGAAATGCTGGATCATCTCACGGTCTACATGAGAGCTCTTGCCAGAGTTGGAGAGGAGTTGCCACCTCCTCTCCCCTCTGAAGAGGCCGAGGATGATGACGAAATGCCCGGGCAGGAGCCTTCGGTTCCCGCCCCGTATGTCCTCTCCAGGCTGCCGCTGGTGAAAGGATTCACCAAGGCCCTCCATTCCTCATGGAAGACACACAAAGACCCCAGGAAGCTGCCTTTTTCTGTGTTGGATGTGGTTGGCGGTGCGGAGGCAGGCATGTCCACCTGCCCTAACCTGGACCACCTGTTGGCACAATCCTTTCTGGGTTCCGTCAGACCCCAGTACAAGGATGTGGGCACGGCTAAAAACGGGCCGTTTGTCGGCCCCGTCGGCACCAACCCGCCGGGGTTCACTGTCCTGGAGGACAAGATGCAGTCGGACAGGGCTCGTAACGCCTACCGGTCCGCTGCTCTGGCTGCTAAGGACCTTAATCTTATCCAGCTCTTGCTAGCTTCCACCAAAGACCTGGTCAAAGGTCTGCCCACGGGGGAGCACACTGCGGAGCTAAACACCCTATTCGACATCATGCTGAAGGTCAATTGGCATGCGGTCAAGTGGATGGGCAGGTCCATGGATTATAACCTCCAAGCTGAGAGAGCCCGCTGGCTCGACTATGTCGACCTCGAGCCTAAGAGGGACGTGGGCGAGAAGCCTCTGGGTCCTCGCGGGGAGATGTATAAATCCCTCATCAACATGGAGAACAGTCCCACCACCCTCATGGGCGGCGGTTTGGAGCTGCTGCAGGGCAGAGTCACGTTCTTTAAGGCTGCTAAGGACATTGTCGAGTCCACCACAGTGCCACAGGAAGAACCGCAGCAAGCTAGGAGGGCGTCCCGCTCCTCCCGCGTCAAGGAAAGGGGCCGCTCTGCTTCTTTTAAGAAGCACTCGTCTTCCTCCAGGGGAGCCTCTGCAGCCAGGGCGCCTGACAGGCCCCGCAGCAAGGTTGTGGTTCCCGAGCGCGCTCAGCCGCGCCGCCCGTCCAAGGATGGCAGGCAGCCGTCTTCCTACCGCGGTGGCCGCGGTAGGGGACAGCGCAAATGACACTCGGAAGAGGGGGATTGTGCTGGGGCGGGGGTCCGAGGTGTCTCTCGGTCCCCCTCCCCCCAAACGAGGGCGTTTTTCTGTACCCCGTGTTGGGGAAATGAAAATGTTGAATTTGATGCCTCCTGTGTCAGCAATAAATATGTTGAAAGAGCAAAGTCTGTCTCTGTCCAACTCTCTCGCACTAGCACAGACGACCCCATCGTGCATGCCTCCTGTAGTAATGATGAAGTCCTGTCAGGACTCGATAATCAATCACAGGTTTTATCAGCAACCAGTAATGTTATTGTCAAACAATTATGTGGTTCCTCAAGCGCGCGAGTGGGATATCCCTCGCGTCGACAATATGACTCCTTTATGCATGCCTCCTGTAAGAATGATGAAGTCCCGTCAGGACTCTTTAATCAGTCACAGGTTTTATCAGCAACCAGTAATGTTAACGTCAAACAATTATGTGGTTCCTCATGCGCGCGAGTGGATTTTCCCTCGCGTGAGCGATGCTATGAATTTAACTTTGAGTCAGAAATTCTGTCGGCCTACTATGAGCCCGGGTCAAGGGACAAGCATAAAGGCCTTAGAGCAGGTGTTAAACGTAAAAGTTCCTCTCCTGTCAGGGGAGAATGCTTTAGTTGTGGGCGAGTCTGTTTATCAGTCGAATCGCTTTGCTCTTCCTGTTGCTCTATCGAGCGAAAACCGAACGCTTCCGGTTTCACCGGATACGGATTCGCTAGCTCCCCGCTTCCGGTCCGGCCGCAAAAAAGCTCCGCTAGTCAAGCGGTACAATCAGAAGGTGTTCCCGCCTTGCGGCCTATTGAACCCCTGCGCTCCGCATCCGGGTGTTCCGGATACGGATACGCAGGTTCCCCACTTCCGGTCCGGCCGCCAAAAAGCTCCGCCGTCACGGAAGCACAGTGGTGGGGTTTCTCTCGCTCAAAACACGCTAGCACGCTGCGCGCGCCAGTGGAAGTTATGCAACCCGAGCCATTGGGTATTTCGAACGATAACCAGGGGTTACAGGTTACAGTTCGCAGACATACCCCCGCTTTCGAGCAGGGTTATTCATACCAGGGCGCGTGGTTTAAAAGCAAGTCTTTTGAGAGAAGAGATCAGCTCCTTGCTAAGCAAGGGTGCTATAGTGGAGCTGGACAGGACCCAATCCCGCATGGGATTTTGGAGCCGTTATTTCCTGGTGCCCAAAAAGGGGGGGGGGCTACGTCCCATCCTGGACCTAAAGGCACTAAACGTGTACCTGAAGAAATACGTTTTCAGGATGCTAACTGTGCCCACCATGTTACGGTCGGTCAGGCAAGGGGATTTCCACTGTTCAGTGGATCTGAAGGATGCTTATCAGCACGTCCAGATTTATCCCCCACACAGGAAATTCCTACGGTTCGCCTTCGAGGGTCGCCTGTACGAGTATACAGTACTCCCTTTCGGTCTGTCACTGAGCCCGAGGGTTTTCGTGAAAGTGACCGAAGCAGCCATCGCCCCGCTGAGACAGCAGGGCGTCAGGTTGGCGACGTACATCGACGATTGGATGATTTCAGCGAGCTCCGCCCACGAAGTGGCGCGTCACACACAAGTGGTTTTGGCTCACCTGAAGGCCTTAGGTTTCATAGTCAACCACGGCAAGAGCATGCTGACTCCAGCAAGTCGTCTTACATTCATTGGGGTCCTTCTGGACTCATCCGACATGTCGGCCCGTCTCTCAGAGGAGAGGGTGGACAGGTTTCGGGAATGTCTCGACTTCTTTCAAGTGGGCCAGGAGGTCACTTACAGGAGTTGCATGGTACTGACGGGAATGATGGCTTCCGCAGTACATCTGTTGCGTTTGGGCAGGTTTCATATGAGACCTTTTCAAAGATGGATGTTATCCCTCGGGATCCCGCCCTCCTTGAAGTACAAGAAGGTTACGGTTTCCCCTTCCTGCGCGATCGCCCTGTCTCCGTGGCTGGTGGAGGGGTTCCTCACCAGCGGAGTCTTGATTGGCGAGGTGGTTTCCCGCAAGTCGATCACGACAGACGCCAGTCTCAGTGGATGGGGAGCCACTTTCGAGGGGCGCACAGCGCAGGGGCTTTGGCCTCTGGAGATGAGGGGTCGTCACATCAACTATTTGGAGTTGATGGCTATACTCCTGGCGCTCAAGCATTTCGAGCCTTGGATTTTGCATTGTCACGTCCTGGTCAGGACAGACAATACGACGGCCATGTTTTATGTCAACAAACAGGGGGGCCTGTCGTCGTTGCCACTGGACCGTCTGGCTCGAGAATTGACGGTTTGGTGCTTGTCGCGCCTCAAGTCGATCAGGGCCTTACACGTCCCAGGTCTCCTCAACAGCGGAGCAGATCTCCTGTCCAGGGGAGGTTCTCGCTACGAGGATTGGTCTCTCCACCCCAGGGTGGCGAGCCAGATTTTTCGCAAGTTCGGTCAGCCAGTGGCGGACCTGTTTGCGTCAGCGGAGAATACGAAGTGTCCGTTGTTCTTCGCGGTGAAGGGCAGTCCTCCCTTGGGGTTGGACGCCTTAGCGCACACGTGGCCGAGAGGTCTACTGTACGCGTTTCCCCCCTTCGACTTAATCCGACCCACTCTGGAGAGAGTCTGGAGGTTCGGTCTGGAGATGCTCCTGGTGGCTCCCTACAAGGGCACGTGGAGATCGGCGATCGCCCCTCTCCTTTGCGAACCGGGTTGGCAGCTGCCTCAGTGCAGGGATCTGTTGAGTCAGGCCAGGGGGGAGATCTTCCACCAAGACCTGCAGGTCCTAGACCTGTGGGTTTGGCACGTGAAAGGTTAAACCTGCTGGCGGCTGGTTTTTCTTCTGAAGTGGTTGCTACCATTCAGAGTGCTAAGGCGCCTTCTACGAGGGCGTCTTATGATGGAAGGTGGAATGCCTTTGAGGACTGGTGTGAGTCGCGTGTTCCACCGGTGGTGGCCCATGTGGCGTCAGCCCAGGAAATTCTGGAATTTATGCAGGACCGCTTGAGAAGTGGTCTTGCATTTTCTACCCTTAGGGGGTATTTGGCGGCTATTAATGCCTGTCACCTGGGGGTGGCGGGCAAGGCACCTTCTAAAGTCCCGGAGGTCATCAAGTTCATGCAAGGAGTTGAACGTTTGAGGCCGGTGACTAGGTCTTTGTTCCCAGTTTGGGATCTGCAGGTGGTTCTAGGGGGCCTATGTCGGGCTCCCTTTGAGCCGCTTGTAGGGATGCCTTTGAAACTTTTGAGTTTCAAGACGGCTCTTTTGCTGGCTTTGGCCACGGCTAAAAGAGTTGGTGACCTGCAAGCTCTCTCGGTGTCTGCGGAGTGCATGCAGTTTATGAACAATGATCTCAAGGTGTTGCTCAAGCCTCATCTTAAGTTTGTTCCTAAGAACATGGTGGTTCCTAAGGAGCCTGTTGTTCTTCTGGCTTTTCATCCTCCTCCGTTTGTCTCGGTGGAGGATGAACGGCTGAATTGCCTTTGTCCTGTCAGGGCATTGAAGGCCTACTGTGACAGGACTGCTGGTTCTAGAGCTTCTTCTCAGCTCTTCGTGGAAATGGGCAATGTTCTTGTCAGAAAGCCGGTGTCTAGACCCACTCTTTCGAGGTGGATTGTGGATGCTATTAGGCTGGCTTACTCTAGTGCGGGTGTGGAAGTGCCGGCGGCACTTAAAGCCCATAGCACTAGAGGTGTGGCTACTTCGTGGGCACTGGCAAAGGGAGTCTCCGTTCAGGAGATTTGTGTTTCGGCGAATTGGTCTTCGCCTTCTACCTTTGCAGCCTACTATCACCTGGATATCGAATCCTCTTCGCTAGCGCATTCGGTTCTGGGTGCAGTTGCCTCCTCTACGTCATAGAGGAGGCGGATCTTCCCCTCCCACAGGTGGGCATGTAGCCACCTGGGGTATTTTGGGGGGGACCCTGTGTTTTCCTTATATAGTGTGTCTTACTTATAAGGCGGACTTGTCCTTTTCATTTAGTTGAATGAGGCGGACTTCGGTCTGTCAGGGTCTCTCCTTATTTTCTCATGCCTTCACACCCAGGTCCGGTGGGCCTGGGACCTTCTGGGTGATGGGTCACGCCCGTTTGGGCTGTGCTCACCCGTATGAGGGGTGTGTGGGGGTATGAGAGTAGGTTGTGGCTTAGAGGGGAGTTTAAGAATCCCAAGTGGGAGGTCATCCTGGAATATTGACAGTAAACGGTAGGTTCTGTACGGAACCATTGTTTACTTAGATATGGAAGGATGACCTCCCACGTAATGCCCCTCTGTTTCACTGAATGTGGCAGAGAGTGGTATTAAGAGGATGTTACTTCCGCCTCCGGGGGCTTATATAGCCTGGAGGCGGGTCACTCCGGTTTGAGTGACAGGCCCTTCCTACCTACGTTAGTACGGGAGCTGAAGTAGTTTCTCTGAATGATCGCCAGGGGGCGTCATTACCCAAGTGGGAGGTCATCCTTCCATATCTAAGTAAACAATGGTTCCGTACGGAACCTACCGTTGTGCATCATCTTTGATGAGATTTCCAATCCCAACACTGCTGAAGCAGTGCGCGCTACATAGCTCTTGAAGTCGACGTGGGACTGCCGTCCTGCCTGGGCAGATCCACGTAGCCGGCGTCGTTCACGTACCCGCTCGTGCCGTGGCCAGTTTCGTTGGCGTCGTAAGCAGCGTCACAACTAGTGCAGCTGCTGTTTGCCGTGTGGTGATGGTGGTGGGGAATGCTGAGGTACAGGGCACCCAAGCTGCTGCAGGAGAAGCCAGCTGGGTGCACATCCTCCTAGGAGCCATGGGAGGACTTGATGAGTGGACGACTGGGACAGGCTGGAGCACAGGGGACACTGTCGTACGCGTTCTGAAGAAGGGGGAGGTTCAGTTAGTCACATTTAAGATAGTTTAAGGGGCACGCCACCACTTTTCAACCTGTGTTCATATAATTGGTCCTCACTCAAAAATAGCTTTTTTTCTTTTTTTTTTTTTCTCAGAGGAGGGCTGTGGGCAGGTCAGAAACCCATAGTCTTGTGACATCATCGATTGCCAATCCAGCTTATAGAAACTGCAGGCTTTCTATTCCTGAAAAGTTGTAATTTTAAAGTGGAAGCCATTGTTCTCACGATAATAAAAATCAAAATATTTTTTTCAAAAATATTGATACATTTTTTTTTTTGGGAAAATGATGATGTCACAAGACGATGGATTCTGAACTTCCCACAGCTCTCCTAGGAGACTTGGACCGAGTAGAAAAGAATTGTGATATTTTATCATGAACATTAGTGAGGACCTATTATATGAAGACAGGTTGAAAAGTGGTGAACCACTCCTTTAAGTCTATCCTTTTCATATAAAATGGAAAATGGTTAGCGGTAGGTTTGTGTGGATGATAGACGATAGGAATAACAGCACCTCCTAGTCTTTTACTGTTCTAAATGTTCAATTTCTCTTTCTGGGGCCAAAAAGATGTATGTGTGCATGCACAATTTGTGCATTTATTATCCTGTTAGTGTTTACACTTAGAATTACAATTGAGGAAACAGATTGCTCCAATCTGATTTCAATGCATCTAGTGCAGTTTCTCAGCCCTTTTGGGGTCTGTGTCCCATATCCAACATCCAATGTCATGATACAAATACTTTATATGATTCTGAAATTTTTACTTTTATGCCAATACCTTTTGTATACAGAACGTTGTAGTCGAGGTTGTTTTGTCTGATATCCTCCCAGCTCTCGTGCTCAGCAGGGACGACTGCCTTTCTGGTTCCATACGGTCACTGCTACCAATACTGCTGCAACACACAAATGCATACACACAATTATTGTGGGTAAAAGACAGTATGTGCAAAAGGATGATGCCTGCATGATTTTGGGGATAAACCAGAATAACAGCAGTTCAAAACCAAAGATGAGGATATTTCCAAGTACCTGGCTTTAATCTTTTACTGAAGAACTGGTGGTGCTGTGTTCAGAGCTATATATAGTCGATAGCGTAGCCTACTGAATGTGAGGGCCTTTGCTACTAGTTACTAGATACTAGCAGAACCTCTAGTTTGGTTACATTTGCAATACTGAGTAATTTCAGTGCGGACACAGTGACCCCTTCCTCCACTTACCATAGAATAGCAGCAGACACATGCTGATGGCGGTGGCCTGTCCCAGCTTACAGTGCTGACCTCAGAACCCTTCCTGGCAGCGGCAGCTACTCTTGAAATGATTTAAAAAAAGAAAAAATGCTGCATTCATTCTTTTAAAATGTAAATTAAATTGACTTCAGAATTGTATATACTGTTACCTTTTAAGTCATCTTATACTGCATAAACCTTAATTACCACTTTTGATGATGATGACCCACTTCTCAACCCATCTTCATTAATGCTCGCAATTGTGTCTCTACTCTGTGTCTCATAGGAGGGCTGTGGGCAGTTCAGAAATCCATCTACCAATGACATCGTTTGGAAGATTCTTTTTTTTAATATTTTAAATATTTTTATTATAGTGAAAACAATGGCTTCCATTATAACATTGCAACTTTTCAAGAATAGAAAGCCTAGTTTCTATTTGTTTTGATTCCCCATCGATGATGTCACTGGTAGACGGAGTTCTATGAATTTTGCTATTTTATCATGAACATTAGTGAGGACCAATTAAATTAAGATATAGGTTGAAAAGTGGTGAAGTTTAATGTACAGTAGGGTCAACAAAATGTTTATATTTAACATTAGTCCAATACTTGTCAAACATCGATTTCACCATTGATATTTAATTATAATCTAAAAACACTGAATTTTCCATATTACTGACATTTAATTATTTTGTGCCATTATCTTGTGTGGATGTGTCATTGCACACATGCAATTGTCTCTCTCACAAACACACACACACACACACACACACACACACACACACACACACACACACACACACACACACACACACACACACACACACACACACATTCCACAGGATAACTTACTTTGCTTTCTCACAGCCCATCTTGTCTTCATTTGCTGCCAGCAAATCCTTTCACACGTTCTGGATACAGAGAAATACAGAGCTCAACTGAGTCAATTTCCCCCTCTTTTTAAACACATTGACCTGTCATTTAATAACACAGACCACACATTACTCAAAATGCCTTCAACAACTTTACTAAACTTGACTTTTAAGCTAGTTTACATCAAATGTTCAACTACATGGCTTCTTAGCTTTCAGCTAACAGTCAATTGAATTAGCAGCTGCAGCTAACAGCTAATCAACAGTAATGTTGTCTCTTCCCTCTGCCCTGGCTCCAGGCTGTAACAACACATGTAACTACTGCTCGTTATGATGGCAGTGGAACATTCTAACGTCAACTAAAACATGTTCAAAGTCGAAAAAACCTTACCTTACTTCCAGAATGAAGGAAATGTTGAAGAATGGAGGTGACAAACTTACTTAACTCCAGTTTCAATGGAGATGTGACGCAGCACTTATTTCCTTCTCTATCCTGAGAGGAGGAAAAGGTGGGCGGGGCCGACATAATGCCGGCCCGCTTGTTGTGTGCGTGTGTGTGTGTGTGTGTGTGTGTGTGTGTGTGTGTGTGTGTGTGTGTGTGTGTGTGTGTGTGTGTGTGTGTGTGTGTGTGTGCAGAGAGAGAGAGAGAGAGAGAGAGAGAGAGAGAGAGAGAGAGAGAATAACATGTAATGCCATGCCCAAAGGGACAACAGGTTTATATCAGTCGCCTAGTTTGGTCATGATTCAAGGCCTATTTGAAAAATTATGTTATATATGATATACAATTATATTAGCCTACAGATTTAATAAATAAACATTTTTGGTGTTTTTCAAATATGTTTTGACAGAATAAGATGTTTTATGGTCATGATTCACCAGGACTGGATGTCTTGGTTCCAGATTTATAATAATTTATATGCATATTTTCAGAAATCTTTATGACAGCAAAATGCCCGCCACTGCTGTGCCCCACATAATATGGTTTGGGCATGCTCACACTTACGTTGCCAACTGATATGCCCATATATGGAGATCTCTGTATCTGTCAGTCCCTTTTATATCCCTGATGTCATCAGTATATATCCATATATGGGCATGCTACCTTTTGTACCCATAGGCTATATGGAGCAGACTGATTTGTTTGCACCTGATGCCATGACAACACATTTAGGTTAGATACACTTCATATTTGGGTGTAGTTCCATGGTTATGGCTGAGTCAGTGACATCAGAGATAAGCCTGCCGGCTGGCTAAAATTGTTTTAAAGGAGGACCCTTTAAAACAATTTTAATATAGGATATTGTTTTTTATAAATCTTTCCATCTCTGCATCTGCAATTGTAATTGTTTTAATATGTAGGTTATATTTTACATTTGCAAAATACATACTGTAACCTCCATAAAGGCCTAAGAACCTTTTAAATCCCAAAGAACCATATGAGGAATCTGAAGAACCATTTGCTAAATAAAATGGTTCTTTAGTAGGTGATGGTTCTTCAAAGAACCATATAGCCTTTTAAAGAACCATTTAAGAACCATTATTTTTCTGTGTGTAGATATGTTCCAACCCGCCCACTCAGGTCCTCTAGTGCAGACCTACTTGAGGCGCCAACAATGAAATATAAAAAATATGGTGAAGCAGCTTTCTGCTTCTACGGACCGACAGCTTGGAATAAACTCCCACTACACCTAAGACAGGCAGCCTCTGTGGATAGCTTTAAAGCACAGCTCAAGACCTATTTCTTTACTCTTGCTTTTAGCTAAATTTTTAAATCTCTGTGCTGCTAATTGACGTCCGCACTGTTCTGAAATTGTTATTTCTCTGCTTAATTGTAATAATTTTAATTATTTCTTTTTATTCTGTATTCTTTATTTTATTTTACTGTTTCTCTGTTAAGCACTTGTGCTTCATTTTCTGCTCTGTAAAGCGCTTTGAGCTGCATTTCATGTCATGAAAGGTGCTATACAAATAAAGTTTTATTATTATTATTATTATTATTATTACCCTTATTGGAAATTTGCAAAAATCCAATTGGATTTGGCAAAGTTCCAATAGAATCCTATTGGACTTTCCAAAGTTAGATATAACCCAATAGGATCCTATTGGAAATTTGCAAAATCCAATTGGGTTTTGCAAAGTTCCAATAGAATCCTATTGGACTTTCCAAAGTTAGATATAACCCAATAGGACTGTATTGGAAATTTGTAAATTTCCAATATGATCCTATAGGATTTTCAAAATCCTATAGGATCATATTGGAAATTTCGAAGATCCTATAGGATTTTTTGGCTAGGGCTGTGCTTGGAAGAGCACTGCTTCTAGTTGAGACATCAGTTCGATACCGATTTATGGCTTTTATTGGCCCTTGCCGATATGTTACAGATATAATCATGCATCCATATGGACGGGTTTCTTGTTTACAAACATTGAGACTAAATGCACAGCTGAATGTATCATGTAATCAGTTCCCACCGGTTTCATTGGCTAATTTTGGTACCGACGTCTGCGCACGCATCTACTTCTATCAGTGTGACGTGGACCAGAAACCCGTCTATATACAGTAGCGCTTTGGGGGCCGGACGCGACCGGACGCCGTGTGGCCGGTAATATTTCCCCACATGCACGCGCACGGACGGCACCGAACGGAACGGTGCACGAGCGTGTAAACGTGTGCATACCCCCCCGCGAGAGCCGCGAGCCCGCGACAACCCCCCACCCCGCGAATCCGCGATAACTACAAGCAATACTTTAAACAGGTTCCTAGTGGTGAATTTGTGAGCGTCCTCAAGCCCCCTCTATTCATATGGATATATAGCCTACTATAACACCTAGGTTTCCAGCTGTGACTGCATGTGCATGTGTCGATGTGTGTGTCCTCATAGGCAAACTTTGTTTCTCTAGCCTACTGCAGCGCTGTATTTTCTAAATTAATTAAAAGAAAGTAGAACATAAAATCACTGGAGTCAAGCCATCCGACTTGAGTCATAAAATCTTAAGTAACAATGCAAATGTAATTAAGACTAGAAAACTATTGTTTTCCCACCATTAGATCTGCTGACATCCTTTCTATCTAAATAGCCTCTAGAGGCGCGTGCACGCGCGTGCACGCGCGTGCACGTGACGTCAATAAATGACCGTCCGCCCGAAAAAAAAAATCCCAAAGAACCACTGCATATATATATTAAGGCTGGGACTTTAACTGATTAATTGCGATTAATTAATTACAGAAAATTAACTCACTTATAGCGCCGATCGACTTCTAAATCGACATTGTTATTATGGACGTCCCTGCCGATCGACTCTCAAATCGACTTTTATATAAAAGCAATTTTTTAGCAATTTTTTCGATGTATTAGTGGCGCAAACGGTTTCCATTACCTTGTACTGGCTGTGACGATAGACTGTGGAAAAAAAAGGATGAGTCGATGACATCACTGGTATTCAGTCCTTGTCTGTGTAAGATGGCAGCCCCCAGCCGTTAGCCTGCTAACATACTGTCCATATCCATAACGCTGCTTCAGTAGGTCGGACTTTCATTCAGATTTTTTTGTGTGGCGTCTGCATCCGACCATTTGCCCGGACGATAGGTCAATGTGAACGAAATGCCACGAATCGTTTAGCTCCAGCGCGTTCTGTACTCCGGTCCGCAGCCATTTTAAAACCCATAGAGGAGGGGCTGGGAGGGGCTCTTCACCCAGCTCCACACGGAGACCTGTGATGTTTACAGTGTTACGATGGCGCGCTCTGGTGGTGTTTTTGGGGGTTGTTTGTTCAAACTCGGACAATTGATCACATTCAAATATTAATATTTCCTGGCGTTATTAGCGCACATCCATATTCTAAGTTGGCTGGGAATGGGTTAACGCATTTTAATCACACTTAGTTTTTGCAGCACAGGACCTTCAGTTTCGGGCATACCGATCATAGCGATGCACCAACCAAGAAGAGACAACAAACGCAATGGGAGAAGTAGACGATCAGAGTGCTTTGCTTGGCCCAGTGGATGCGAAATTTAGATTGAAAAAACTCACTTGTTGATTCACTCGTACAACAAAATGTGTTTTACTTGAAAAGAAATGCTTCTCAGGTCAAATATCGATGTGTGAGCCTGTAATTATTAGATAAAAAATGTAATCGCATCCCAGCCCTAATATATATATATATATATATATATATGAAAAAAAAAACATCACAAGGATGCAACTGGGACATATCATCAGTGATGTAGCCTGGGGTCGACGGGTGTTTCGGGTCTCGCAACATCATACACCCTCGCCCAGGTGACCCAGCCGGGGTTGATCAAGTCCCGACTTACGTCCCAGTAGCTATCCACGATCAGTCCTATTAGGGAAAGACCAGGGTCACTCAATGTGCTGCACCAGAACTACTCTGCCGGGATTGGGGGCAGCGCCACTCTGGCGCATGGAAGAACTAGGCTCTATGGGTTGACTCCTGGCCGGGCTCCTCCTACGTCTCACCAGGTCCTCTCCTGCTCTCACCAGGTTCAGAACCTGTGCGTTGCACCAGACTCCCGATCCAAACATTCCATTCAGCTGCTGCAGGTGGTTGGGCCACAAGGGTTGGCCAGTGGTAGTACTGCAAGCTCCACTTGGGCAAGGTGGTGCTGCAGGCTCCGCTTGTGGCTTGAATGGCCCTCCTAAAGGCCTCACCGTGGATTTGTTGGGCTTCTTCCTCACGGAAGACACAGGCTGGGGCGCTAACCCAACCTGCTCCCGGGTGCCGTCTACATTCCGGCCGTCAACCGACTCTCCGGTGGTCACCAAACTATTCCTGGTTGTCACATAGTCTATTCCTATGAGTCACTATAAATAGAACTATGAAAAAAAAAACATCACAAGGATGCAACTGGGACATATCATCAGTGATATATACGTATATATATATATATATATATATATTAAGGCTGGGACTTTAACTGATTAATTGCGATTAATTAATTACAGAAAATGACCGTATTTTAATCGCACTTAGTTTTTGCACTACAGAACCTTCAGTTTCGGGCATTCCGATCATAGCGATGCACCAACCAAGAAGAGACAACAAACGCAAAGGGAGAAGTAGCCGATCAGAGCGCTTCGCTTGGCCCAGTGGATGCAAAATTTTGATTGAAAAAACTCACTCGTTTTTCTAAAAATGCTTCTCAGGTCATATGCGATTAAAATATGATTAATTGTGATTAATTAATCTGTAATTAATTAGATTAAAACATGTAATAGCATCCCAGCCCTAATATATATATATATATATATATATATATATATAATTATTATTATTTATTTATTTTTTCCTTTTTTTTCAGATATGTCTTCCAGATTGTCTGCGGGTGAAGCCAAGATGGGAGAAGTTATTGAAGCCAAGATGGGAGAAGTTATTGAAGCCAAGATGGGAGAAGTTATTGAGAAGCTGCAGAAACACAAAGGTATTGAGGAAAACAAAAAGAAAGTCTGAACTGATGCTGTCAAGACTGACATTCCTCAGATACACATAAAACCGTGCACAAGAAGCAAGGAAACTTGACTTCGGTCCATTATAACTCTTCTTTAATAATACCAATCGGTATTGTGATTTATATAATTTTTATCGTTGACTAGTCACCTTTACAACGAGGTACAGCATGTGAGCATCGGGCATTCGTGGAATGAGCAATACAGCCAAATGTGTGGGTATAGCTCCGCCCCTGTAATACTGTATTCACCTTTGTTGCTTGGAGCATTGAACATTGCACTCTCCCACAGTAATACGGAAAATAAAAACAACACATATTGGCCATGTATACACTTTATTAATTTTACACTCAAGTGTCAGGGTCCCAACAGCTTGGCACTCCTCCTCATGCTGGTCACTAACCTAGCCACATTTTTCTGCGGGATGGAATCCCATTCCTCAACCAGGATTTGTCACAAGTCAGCCAACGTGGTTCTGTTGGTCACTCTAGCATGTACAGTTCGCCCAAGCTGATCCCACAAGTGTTCAACTGGGTTGAGGTCTGGACTCACGGCAGGCCATTCCATCCTCTCCACTCCCACATTCTGGAGGTTCTCTCTGATGATCCTGGCTCTGTGGGGGCGAGCGTTGTCATCCTGGAGGATAGCATTAGTGTTGCTCTTTCCCCGAATGCCTGATGCTTACAAGCTGTACGTCTGTTAGATAAATTAATTAAGTTAAATACATATGGATATGGATGAAATCCATAACCAAAATAAGACAGAGACGAGCCAAAGGACAATCAATAAATTGCTGTATTTGAAGAGAGTCAGACAAAGAGACAAAACAGTGAGCATACCATCCTAGTGGCAGCTTGGTAATTCTCTCTTCAAAAGATGTAATACAGTATATAAAGAATACAGTATATGACAGTTAGATCGTGGGGCTCATTGATTGGTCCCCATATCATAACAAGAAGACAGAGATACAGTATAACCAAAACATGATCTCGTAGTCAGGGTAACCACAGTCACCATGACCTGTAATCCACTAGCCTGAACTTACAGTACAACCAAAACATGGTCTCCTATACTCAGTTCAGACAGTAGTTCATATAATATAACCTTATATGGTCATATGAGCCTCATACACACATCATACAATTATGTATCATAATTCATATCTATCAACGTTGTTGCAGCTGTTTTTCGTATAATTCAAAATAGTGAGAGATCTATAGGTCTAAGGTCAAAAGTTTAAAAAAAAAACTAAAGTTGGTCAGCATGAGGATATGTATGGAGTTTTCATGGCTGGAGGTCAAACAGGGCATGGGTTATACCTGTTCAAAGTTTGGATTTTCAATTGATCGCTACAGCGCCACCTTTTGGCCAATGGTTGTGGGCTTTGTGTCAACGACCCTTGACTTGTATAGAGTTTATACTGCGTATTAATATATAATAATGTGTTATATGTAGATATAGAGTTATAGAATCTATAATGTGTTATATGTAGATATAGAGTTATAGAATCTATAATGTGTTATATGTAGATATAGAGTTATAGAATCTATAATGTGTTATATGTAGATATAGAGTTATAGAATCTATAATGTGTTATATGTAGATATAGAGTTATAGAATCTATAATGTGTTATATGTAGATATAGAGTTATAGAATCTATAATGTGTTATATGTAGATATAGAGTTATAGAATCTAGAATGTGTTATATGTAGATATAGAGTTATAGAGTCTATAATGTGTTATATGTAGATATAGAGTTATAGAGTCTATAATGTGTTATATGTAGATATAGAGTTATAGAGTCTATAATGTGTTATATGTAGATATAGAGTTATAGAGTCTATAATGTGTTATATGTAGATATAGAGTTATAGAGTCTATAATGTGTTATATGTAGATATAGAGTTATAGAGTCTAGAATGTGTTATATGTATATAGAGTTATAGAGTCAAGAATGTGTTATATGTAGATATAAAGTTATAGAGTCAAGAATGTGTTATATGTAGATATAGATATAGAGTTATAGAGTCTAGAATGTGTTATATGTAGAGTTATAGAGTCTAGAATGTGTTATATGTAGATATAGAGTTATAGAGTCTATAGAGTCTATAATGTGTTATATGTAGATATAGAGTTATAGTGTCTATAATGTGTTATATGTAGTTATAGAGTTATAGTGTCTATAATGTGTTATATGTAGATATAGGGTTATAGTGTCTATAATGTGTTATATGTAGTTATAGAGTTATAGAGTCTATAATGTGAATTGTCTGGGTCAAACCCAGTGTATTGCTGGATGGTTTATGATTGCTTCGCTGCCCTCCATGCCCTCTGTGCCAAATTATTTAATTAATTACCTAAAAAGAGTGAGCAACTCTCACGGTCATAACACTAGAGGGAGCTCAAATAAGGATCTGGTGCCACCCATTTTTAAAACAAATATGGGTAAATTCACCTTCCACAACACTGCCACTCAGGTGTGGAATGCTCTCCCCCCTTCCCTCAAAAGAAACAATTCACTGGCTTCATTCAAAACTGCCTTGAAAGTTCACCTGTTAGCTGGTCATATGAAGAGGTAAGCCTCCTATGACAGGATGTCCATCATAACTTCAAATTGTCCATAGACCTCGAGTATATAAATGTTTTAGTTGTTTTATATATTTATATTTTTTTGTTGTTGTTGATGATTCTTTATTATATCAATGTGTTCTGTTCTTGTGAATGAATGCAATAGGACCTGAATGGAAACAAGACCACATGGTCTTTCTTCAGTGAATATCCTTTTTGGACCAAAGTGCTTGTACTGTATGCATCTTTTATGTCTAAATCAATCAATCAATCAATCAATCAATCAATCAATTGCTTCTCCTTCTTACAGAAAATGAATTGGTGAAAGACAACCTGGCCAAACTGACTGAACGCTATTGTAGCGTCCGAGACGGCGGTGTATTATATGTGTAAGCTTAATGATCTCTTTATAAAGACAAGATGACCAGGAGGTAACTCTTTGGAACGCCAACTCGGCTAAACCATTTATTATCACTCTGCACACATGTGTCTCTCTCCAACACCACAGAACAACAACGTCCCCATCTTATGACATCATCCTTTAGGCATAACCAAACAATCCCAGAGTGTACAATGGAAACCCTACATACGTCCCCCCTTACAAAAAGAAATGTCCTCATTTCCATGTGTCTTTCCTTCCTCTTTTTTTTTTTTTAACACATTCAACAAGAGAGGACCAAATGGAACAATGTAGAGAAAAAAATAAAACAAAAAGATAAAGTACACAAGTGCATAAACCCAACATCAAGGCACTGTAAACACACATTATTCAAAATTCCACATGACCCAGTGAGACATGTAAATAAGGCTCAAAAAGTATTACAACCTTATAACCTCACTGAATGAACTCTTCAGAACACAACAAAAACAGAAAATACTGCAGCATGCACCCATCACATCACATAATCCCCAAAACGTATAGGGGCCCGCACAGGCCTCCCAACCCGAGAAACCCTAGGCGGGGCAGGCGTGTGAACAGGGGACTCGAGGGAGCCATCCCCCACTCCAGGATCACAGCCCACCTCCGCAGGAGGCGGAGAATAGCCTGTACGGTCGTTCCGAGGGACAGCCTCTCCATGCTCCACAGTAGGCGAGGGAAAGGGAAAGATACCCTTCACAGGGCCCGCCAAAGGATATGTTACAGGTAGGTTGTAGGGACGCAGCCTGTCATAATGCACGACTTGCAACGGGGCCTCATCGCCAAACGGGCTACTAATCTGGTAAGTGACCCCGACCACGTCCTCGCGGTCCATCCTGCGCCGCACCATGTAAGGCCCTTTCCAGTGCGGAGCCAATTTACGACGACTCTCTGTGGGATCATTCAACCACACAAGGTCCCCAGGCACATAAGGCTTGTGCCTCATCCTCCTGTCATAATAGCGCTTTTGACCTCTGCTTGCTGCAAGGCTGTTTTCTCTAGCTCTGCTGAACGCGGTCTCCAAGGACCCGAGGAGAGAACCGGCAAAGTCCCCTGGGGGACCACATACAGTGTTGCCCTGCACTCGCGGACCCAGCAGCACATCCACAGGCATCCGGGCCTCCCTGCCGTGTGTGAGGAAGAAAGGCGTGAACTCTGTACTGTCATGCACACTTGTGTTGTATGCAAAAGCGACCTGAGACAGGAAAGAGTCCCACTCCCCCTCGTAAGACAGGAGAGTCTTCGCCAACTGATCAATAAGTGTGCGATTGAAGCGTTCCACCATTCCATCAGACTTGGGATTGTACGGCGTGGTTCGCGTTTTCTTCACCCCCAACATCTCGCAGAGGTGCCTCACCACTTCAGACTCAAACTGAGCCCCCTGATCCGTGTGCAGGGCCTCCATCACCCCATGTTCCAGGACGTAATCCCCGAACAGGTGTTTGGCGACCGTGTTGGCCCTCTGATCAGGCATGGCATACAAATTCACAAACTTGGAGAAATAGTCCTCCACAACCAAAACATACCTGTTGCCTCTGGTCGTGACCGGCAACTCAAGTATGTCAGCAGCAACACGCTGGAAGGGTCTCTCCATCTGGGTGGTCCTCATAGGAGCATGATGGCGGGGCACTGGGGACTTTCGTCTTTGACAAGCATAGCACTGCTCACAGTATTTCCTAATGTCCCTTGCCATGTCCGGCCAATAACACAGCACCTTTGCGCGTGCCATCACTCTAGCAAAAGCCAGATGCGCCGTCAACGGGCCTCCATGTAGATGCCCCAGAACCTCCGGTACCAGCACAGCAGGTACAACAACTACTGATAGCTCGCTGCCATCCGGCAACCGTACGAGCCTGCACAACAGTCCATCGACCAACATCAGCTCTTCAAACACACGCCACAGGGCTCTTAGAGTATCACCTCTCACTCTCCATGGAGGAGGTTTCCGTCCATCCTCCAACCAGGCCAGGACCTGCCTTATGTCTGTGTCCTCCCCCTGAAGCTCCTTCACATTGGAACCATCATGTGAAAGTGTATAAATTGAGGCCAGGTCTGCAGGCTCCTGGCGCTCCGGGGGAGAAGGACTGGAGCTGACATCCACAGAGGGGGTTGTGGCAGAGGCCGCTGCCGGACTCTCTATGACGCACACAGCACCGGGGCCTTCCTCCATCGCCACCTGGGTACCCGCGTCCACAAGAGATGTTTCATTTTCAGGGGTTGTACTGCCCATCACCTCTGCTTCGGGCCTGCGTGAAAGGGCATCAGCATTCGTATGCTGAGCCCCACTCTTGTGAACGATGACCCACTCGTACGGATCCAACTCTAGGGCCCATCTGCTACGACGCCCTGTACGGTCATTGTCGATAGTGAGCCGCCGTAAGCCTACCAGCGGCCGGTGATCCGTGACAATTGTGAATGGGAGAACACCCAAATAGTGTCTGAAGTTACGAACAGCCCATACAATTGCCCACAACTCCCTGTCGAATGTGGACCACCGACGTTCGACACCGGTGAGGGAGCGGCTAGCATAAGCCACTACCCTCTCCAGGCCATCCACTTCTTGTGCCAACACGGCCCCCACTGCAATCTGAGACGCGTCGGTGTACAGTGTAAACGACTGTTCAAAGTCTGGGTGACACACAATAGGCTCAGTACATAGTGAGTCTCGCAAGAATTCAAACGCCTCCTGGCATTGCGCTGTCCACTGAAACTGAACATCCTTCTCTGTAAGACGGTGGAGGGGTCCTGCGCGTTGTGCAAAGGACTTAACGAACCTCCTATAGTATGAACAGAGGCCCAGGAATGCACGGGTCTCAGTGGCAGACCGTGGTACAGGCCAAGATCTCACCTTTTCGGTGTTCCGGGGGTCGGGGCAAAGCCCCTCAGCAGAAATCACGTGGCCCAGGAAGACCACGTGATTGCGGGCCAGATGACATTTCTTGGCATTCAGACGTAGGCCAGCAGCCCCAATGCGAGTCAAGACCTCCCGCAGGGCTGAGAGATGTTCCTCAAATGATCTGCTGTATACCAAAATGTCATCGAGGTACACCATGCAAATGTGCCATGGCAGCCCCCTCAACACCAGCTCCATGATCCGCTGGAAGGTGGCTGGCGCGTTGGTCAGGCCCATGGGCATTGCCTTGAACTGGTAGAGGCCCTGGCCAGTGTTGAACGCGGTTTTCTCTCGGTCTTCCTGCGCCACCTCAACCTGCCAGTACCCATCCGAAAAGTCCAGGGTGCTGAAACAGGTGGCCCCAGCCAGTGCATCCAGAGTGTCATCCACTCGCGGAAGTGGATGAGAGTCCTTCACTGTTACCGAGTTGAGGCCCCGGTAGTCCACACAGAACCGCCACGACTTGTCCTTCTTTTTTACGAGCACCACAGGAGAGGACCATGGGCTACAGCTCTCCTCAATGATGTCCTCTCCCAACAGGCGCTTCACCTGGCGATCTATCTCCCTCCGCTTCTCGGGGGAGGCGCGGTAGGCCCGTCGCCTCACTGGGGGGTGGTCACCTGTCTGTATGCGGTGTTTGACGAGATCGGGGTTCACCGCGCCGCTCCGTCCGGTGCGGAACACCACCTGCTTCTCCTCCAGGAGAGCCTGCAGTTGCCGCTTCTGTTCCGCAGGCAACGGACAGTCACTTAAATCTGGCAGTGAGACAGCATCCTGTGTAGAAGCGACGACCTTTGCAGTGTTAAGTACATCACAATCATTAACATGGTATACTACACCAAGGCATGAACCAGGATACAGTTTGAGCTCACTGTCTGTTGGGTTGAGCAACCGCGCGACTGTGCACCCATCTTTTACTTGCGCCACCGTACGTGCGACCACCAGACCTAGAGTATCGCGCACCTCAGGCTCCAAGTAGCCCAGATAAGAACTTGTGTGTGGCCCAGCAAGGCGGGGTGGCTCAACCCGAACAGGTACAATCATTTCGCTAAAAGGCGGGACAGTAGCATTGTCAGACACAGTTATGTTACAACACTCTGGTATGAAATCATTTGCATGCATGAGAGGCACTTCAACATCACCGAGGTGCAGCAGTCCCTGGCCAGTATCCAAAACAGCATGGTTTAGCAGCATGAAATCAAACCCCAACAGAACAGCTTGTGTTGCCCCCCGTACTACATGAACAACCTGCTCCCAGTGTCCACCCCCCAACCGTATGGGCAGTGTCATGGTACCCACAGTGTCCAACAATTGTCCGTTAACTGCGCGGGCAAAGCTGTACTGCTTACTCAACACACGCCTACTCAGGCTTGGAATGGACATTTTGAAATCTTCTGAAATCAGTGACACACTCGAACCAGAGTCAATAAGCACAGTCATGTCAACACCCTCTACGACCCCTCTGACATAGGCCGTACACTTGGACTCACCCACAGCACATGAATCCGTCTGACCTGGAACTGTCGTCGCTGAGCTGTCACTTTGACCCTGGTGTGGTGAAGCTGGCATCTGGGCCCCGATGCCAGCTACTCGAAGTTTCCCTGCTGCCGTCCACGTGGGGATGGAGATGGTGAACGCCTGGAGGGAGACAGGAAACTCACTGCACGCCTCGGCTGCCGATCCTCCGTGACGCGTCGCTCCCGATGATCCATGTCATCTGATCGGCGTGGCGAGAAGTCCGCTCGGGTCCCCCGCTCTCGTGGAGACCACTCCCTGGCGCTGTAACCCCTCTGCGGCTCACGTTGTGGAGAACGGCCCCTCTGATGGCTCCCGACCGTAGACCTGCAGCCAAACCTGCCACATTCACAGTGACAGGCACCTCGTTGTCCTCCGCGCTCCCCTGCATCCTGCAGCCAATCTTCGCGGGGCAGGGAGCCTCGCCTGCCGTCCTCGCCCTTGCGGCCACGCACTCTCAGCTCCTGCACCTCAGTCTGTAAGTTGTCCACCTTCAAGGAGAGGCGTTCCACAACATGGATGAGCTTCTCTGCCGCGTTAGCATTACAGTCCACAACAGTTGCCGGTGCCGGTGAATTGAGATGAGCCACAACAGCCGGATGTGGGCCACAATAGGGTGACACAGGTGGCGCGCCAGCCCCCAGCATAGCCTGTCGCGCACGCTCACAGCGGCTTGCTATTATCAGAGCCTCTTCCATGTCAGTTGCTCCCTGTTCATGGCACTTGGACTGAAGAACAGGGTCCAGGCCGGCAAGAAAACGCCTGAATTTCTCACCATTCTGTGCAACCCAGTCATATTCGGGAAATGCCTCCGCCACGAGCCTGGAAATATCCGCTGCATACACCTCCAAGCACTCGTTTGCCTGGCGGGGACGCGCATTCACGCAGGTCTGGAAGTACAGCAGGTATTGCTTCATCCCAAAAGCCTCATTCAGCCTCTCCTTCACACGTCCATAATCCCACTGTACAGTTCCAGGCAGACTGTCCCACAACAGGAACGCTGCCCCGTCCAGCCTGGTAGGCAGAATGTTGGCCAGAGTATCATTGTAGCCCGCGGACGACGCCCCCCTCGTCTGAGCGCGGACCGCGGCTTCAAACTGCTTTATCCATGTAGCAAACGGCTTCTGTCCGTCACCACGGAACGGCGGCGGGAGCTCCACTTTGAAGCCACTCACAGCATAATTCCCCGCACGTCCGTAATCTTCTCTCTCTCCGTCCATATCCCACGTCGTGCTCTCTTTCTTACAGTCCTCACTCTTACGTCCACCAAGCATAGTGCTCGAGTCCAGCGTAAACAAAGACAAAGTAGAAACTCCAAGTAACTGTCCACGGAGAGAAAACAGTCATAAAACTCCACACTCCAACTACCGCTGCCACCAATGTAGCGTCCGAGACGGCGGTGTATTATATGTGTAAGCTTAATGATCTCTTTATAAAGACAAGATGACCAGGAGGTAACTCTTTGGAACGCCAACTCGGCTAAACCATTTATTATCACTCTGCACACATGTGTCTCTCTCCAACACCACAGAACAACAACGTCCCCATCTTATGACATCATCCTTTAGGCATAACCAAACAATCCCAGAGTGTACAATGGAAACCCTACACTATGGTGACTTGGAGTCCAGTAACCATCAGCTTCAGACCCAGTTTGATCAGCTTCAGGCCAGATACAATGAGACAATTGAACAGAAAGATCAGCTTCAGTCCAGTTATCAACAGTTGAACTCCACATGCAACCCAGTCCCAGTCCCTAAGAGGCTGAAGAGGCTGTGTGGTCAGTGAGACATCAGTGTTTTTATTCTCTGTTACATCATGTTAATCATTTATCATTAATCTGAGCAAATGGAGAGAAGAAAACGCTGGCGTGACTGACTTTATTATGTTTGTTTTTAGAGTCTGATGGCTTTAAATGGGATGGTGGAGTGTGTTACTACTACTCTTCTACTGAGAGTAAAACCTGGGATCAAAGCAGAGGATTCTGTCTAGACAGACAAGCTGACCTGATCATCATCAACAGCCAAGAGAAAAAGGTGTGTGTGTGTGTGTGTGTGTGTGTGTGTGTGTGTGTGTGTGTGTGTGTGTGTGTGTGTGTGTGTGTGTGTGTGTGCGCGCGCGGTGCGTGGTGTTGATTTTGACATCAAATTTTAGTATTAGTTTATATTAGTTTAGTTTTATTTGACAAAAATGACAATATATTTAGTCTATGTTTTAGTCATTATAGCTTGGTTTTTAGTTGGTTATTTTCTGTTCGTCGGTGAAAAATCAACACTGTGTGTAAAGATCTGGAACTTATTTTGTGAGTAAAATGTTTTATTAAAATGTATCTGTATAGAAGAATAAATCCAACTATCACATCTGTATGGTATTGGTACAGTATGTTACAGTACATGTACAGTAATGTGTATGGTACAGTATGTTACAGTACATGTAAAGTAATGTGTATGGTACAGTATGTTACAGTACATGTACAGTAATGTGTATGTTACAGTACATGTACAGTAATGTGTATGTTACAGTACATGTACAGTAATGTGTATGGTACAGTATGTTACAGTACATGTACAGTAATGTGTATGGTACAGTACATGTACAGTAATGTGTATGGTACAGTATGTTACAGTACATGTACAGTAATGTGTATGGTACAGTATGTTACAGTACATGTACAGTAATGTGTATGGTACAGTATGTTACAGTACATGTACAGTAATGTGTATGGTACATTATGTTACAGTACATGTACAGTAATGTGTATGGTACAGTATGTTACAGTACATGTAAAGTAATGTGTATGGTACAGTATGTTACAGTACATGTACAGTAATATGTATGGTACATTATGTTACAGTACATGTACAGTAATGTGTATGGTACAGTATGTTACAGTACATGTACAGTAATGTGTATGGTACAGTATGTTACAGTACATGTACAGTGGTTGGAGGTGGTCTCACTACACTACCTACTCAACCTACTGGTTGACCAGTAGCCCTGTCTGAAGCTCTTCAGTTCAGTATCTCTCCTACTAAAGGGCAGATTCCCCCTTGGTTGAGCGGCTAAGGTTTGGTTACCCACACGGCAGACCTGGGTTCAAATCCTGTGTTCTAGTTGAGACCTCTGTCTGGAGAAGACATGAAACTTACTGATTGTAGCTTTAAGTAACCAGAAGCTTTTCTTCCAGGACCTTGTTGACAGAGTTGTTGTTCCCAGTGGCACCTATGTGTGGATTGGTTTTAGTGACAGAGAGACAGAAGGATCCTATACATGGGTTGATAGAAAACCTCTGAGCTCACCAACGTAAGACTTTACCTTCATTAATAATAATAATAATAATAGTGTTACACAGGTACACACAAACGCACACGCACACGCATACGCACACGCACACACACACACACACACACACACACACACACACACACACACACACACACACACACACACACACACACACACACACACACACTTAGTTGGCGTACAGACAGACAGCTGTACAGACATGAAGTTACACAAACAGTTAATGTACACAGACAATTAGATCATCTATCTATAATCTACAATATGTTCATCTATAGTAACATGCCCCAGGGTTTAAGGGGTTAAAAACTAAACATTTAGAGATCAAATAAATAATTTTAAATGTATTGTAATCAATGATGTTGTTTATTTCTACAGGTTCTGGTGGCCTGATTACGGTACACCTAGAGAAGCCAAGGACTGTGGTGCCTATTCTCCTCCAACAGGATGGTGGGACGGTACATGTTCTAACCCTTACCAGTGGATGTGTGAAAGAGTTGTTCAGTGAATTCCTCCTGGTCACTGTATCACCTCTGTACTGAAACATGGATTAATATCATTGTTAAATCAACACTGAGGTCAAATAAATGTTTTACAGTTTTCAAGCGTTAAGTGTTCAATTAATCATTATTGTAACATTATTACCATGTATAATTTATGTACATCATTGGTTGTCTAAATGGGGTCCAGGGACCTCTTTTGGTCCCCAGCTAAATTGGTTAACAGCCACGTCACAATCATTTTCAGTTTCAAAGTTTACTTTAAAACATAGCAGATCTACAAGCTCGCAGCGCGGCACTCAGTGCCGCACTGCAAGCTTGTAGATCTGCTAGTTTGACCCCTGGGGGTCAACCGGTGGGGTCCTCGCATGCTAGTCTGGCACAAAATTACGCGCTATGAGCTTGTAGATCTGCTATTTTTTTTACAGCCAAAAGACAGCCGAATGTTTAAAGTGGATAAAATGTTGCATTAACCACCTGGTAAGCCCCCGTGGGGGTCCCTGGCTCCTGCACACTACTCTGGCACGTGATGACGCGTTGTGAGCTTGTGGATCTGCTATTTTTGAATAGCCAATAGCAGGCAACGAGTGCCACGCTATGAGCTTGTAGATCTGCCATGTTTCTTAAATCCAGAATGTGTGACTTGATGTAATGATGCCCAGGAAACTATTTAAAGCAGGGGTCTTCAACAGGGGGTCCGGGACCCCTTGGGGGTCCTCAGAGTTACTACAGGGGGGGGCCGCCAAATCTTTGTGTGATAGGATAATGCTTTTAAATTAACAACTTGAACCCTCGCATCCCAAATCTGAGGAGAACTTTAGCCAAAAATAGCTCACAACGCCTCGCAGCGTCAGATATTTCCGGCAAATAGTTTGGGTTTAGAGGTCATCACGCATTATGTTTTTGTTCAGAGTTAAGATTTAGCCTTTTATGGACTTTTGATATAAAATACACAAAAAATGTTTATTTTCAATTTGTTTGGTAGTGTTAGTGATGCCCATATGATTACCACGGATAAGCTCTAAAAGGTGTGAAAAGGGTATTTTTAATTTCACTCTTTAAACTCCAATCTATTGAACAGGTCATTAGTGGTTCTCTATATGGGGTCTGGGGACCCCAAAGGGGCCCTTGGAGGGGGTTCCAGGGGGTCCCCAGCCACAATGGTTAATACAGCTTCACGATCATTTTCACCAGGTTTATTTTGGATGTTGTCTATTAAAACATTGCAGACGTACTTGCCCCATAAAGAACCTCACCCGTCGCTGCATACTGTTGTGCTCTGAGATGAGGTCCTATAAAGGTATCCCAGGGCTGCTGTGGAACGCCTCCACGGTGAGGTAGAAAACTTGTATCCAAACAGTAAAGGTAGTTCCATGCTCCCAGACTATGGTTTCCCATCCCAGGGTACATAAAGTAAAGGTAGTTCCATGCTCCCAGACTATGGTTTCCCATCCCAGGGTACATAAAGTAAAGGTAGTTCCACATACGCTTCCAGACTATGGTTTCCCATCCCAGGGTACATAAAGTAAAGGTAGTTCCATGCTCCCAGACTATGGTTTCCCATCCCAGGGTACATAAAGTAAAGGTAGTTCCACATACGCTTCCAGACTATGGTTTCTCATCCCAGGGTACATAAAGTAAAGGTAGTTCCACATACACTCCCAGACTATGGTTTCCCATCCCAGGGTACATAAAGTAAAGGTAGTTCCACATACACTCCCAGACTATGGTTTCCCATCCCAGGGTACATAAAGTAAAGGTAGTTCCACATACGCTTCCAGACTATGGTTTCCCATCCCAGGGTACATAAAAGGTGCACCATAAAACATGCAGTATGCAGCGTCGGGTGAGGTTCTAGATGGACATGATCACAGCCGTGAGCTTGCATCTCTATTTTATCAACTTATTAAAATGTCTTAAAAATCTCTAGGGGGTCCCTGGAAGAAGATTGTCATATGTGGTTCTGTGGCCAACTGGACATACATATGTGCATTTATAGAAACATAAATATACACATTTGGGGTCCTTGACATAAATGGTTTGAGAACGACTGTCTCAGGGTTCCTTGAAAGGGTTCCAAATGGACCCTTAGAGCAGGGCTTTTCAAAGTGGGTGACGGGGCACCCTGGGGTGACGGGGCACCCTGGGGTGACCGGGCACCCTGGGGTGACGGGGCACCCTGGGTTGACGGGGCACCCTGGGGTGACGGGGCACCCTGGGGTGCCGCGACGGCAGTCCAGGGGTGCCGCAAGATCATTTGATAATATTTGGAATTTATTTGGTAAATAAAAAAATATTTAGTATCATTTTAAACTACAAAGTTATTTTCATTCAGTTCTAACCAAAATGGCTGTTATCTCAATGTTTTCCTTGCAACATAATCACTAAAATATCATCACTGTCAGGCAGAAACCTCGTATCTCCAAGTTTCAAACGTGTACGTATTTTGGTAAAGCAAAGCCCTGCTTCATCATACAAGACTGTCCTGCAAAACTAGTGAAAACAGCTAATCTACAAGCACACAATGCCTCGCTATGCGAGGCGTTGTGTGCTTGTAGATCTGCTGTTTTGGACATACAAGGTTTCCACCCGACAACGTCGATATGCTATAAATATAAGGTGCTGGAAGTGAAAATTATAATATAGGGGTGCCTCAGATTAAAAAAAAAAACTATTTATGAGGTGCCCTGAGACAAAAAACGTTTGGGAACCCCTGCCTTAGAGGTCTGTACTCTGAGAGTGTACAAATGGAACCAAATGGACCCTTACAGGTCTGTAACTCTGAGAGTGTACAAATGGAAAATGGACCCTTATGGGTCTGTAACTCTGAGAGTGTACACATGGAACATTAGGTCTGTAAATCTGAGTGTAGCCTACAAATGGAACCAAATAGTGTATGCCTACATCAGGAGTCATTTAATGTGTATTTTATTTGATATGAAGATCATCAAAATACAGTCCAATGACAACAGAATGTACAGATATTGTATCTCATGCTATTCTCTCTATAATCCATTGAACAACAGCGCCCTCCTCTGGAAGTGAAATTCACAGTGGTCAAATGCACTCACATTGCTCTTTCTTCTGGTTGAGTCCATAGACAGAAGTTGTGTTTCCATGAAGCTTATTCGAATTAGGAAGCAAATTATAATTAAGTCGAAAAAAGAAAATGCACATTTTGCCTGCTTCCATTATAAAATAGATGGGTTTCTGGTCCACGTAACGCTGATAAAAACCTAGATGCAGGGTCGGTACCAAATGAGACAATGAAACCAGCGCTCCCCAAAACAACAGATCCGTGTGCATCGCTTCCACATGCGTCACACATACGTAAGTTGGTAGGCCAATCAGAGGCAGGTGGGCAGATGGGCTGCGCAACATCAGGAAATGTATGGAAACATACCAATAAGGCTCTGTTAAATTGATAGGCTTAGAGGTATATATAAATAGAGAGCGGACAGCCCCGCCCCCAGCCATTCACTTCAATGCAAGTGCTCAGTGGCGTTTTGAAGCATGCGGAAGTAGCTGAATTCCGGTGCATTGTGGGGGAAATTGGCACATAATCACGTGCCAAAATGTGTTACGCCGAGACGTAATTAAGTCACGAACGTCACTCGACGTCCATTGAACACTATCGTGCAGACCCCAGCGGTCGCTCTTTTGCTCGTGCATGTATCTTTCACCCCGCCTGCAGTTCCAGCTTTGGCCACCATCGCTTGTGCTTCAAGTCTAGCCCTGGGCTCTGGGGGCTTGCTGATAGGTCATGGAAAAGACGCGTTGTGATTGGCCAGTAGTCACTTGACTGGCAGTGTTTTTTCCAGGAAGTCCGGATTACATTTGTTACACCACGCTCCAATGAACTGCAGCGGCGGATTAGAGATTAGGTATCTATAGTGTTTCATGTCTATGGTTGAGTCCATACTTTTTACTGAGGTTGAGTCCATAATTACAACACCAGAGGCAGCGCCACAGATCACGTTCAACCCAGAGTCACCTCAAAGAAAGGGTCAAACTCGTTCTTCTGCTATACGACAAAAATGTGGAACGCCTTACCGAAGACCTTGTACCAGTGAACTGTACCATCATGAAACTGTACCTTTTCCTATGCAAACTTCTACTAACGTCTTCAATCAATCAATCAATCAATCAATCAATCAATCAATCAGTCATTGAGCAACGGTATCTGCTGTTTACTCTCCATTTACAACAAAATGTTTGGTTGCTGCATTGTCTCTCGCTTTGAATGTCTTCAAAAACATTCTTGAGAGCAATGTTTAGTTGTAAATGACACTGTGTGTTTTGGCTGTAATGTTGGATACAGCATAAATCCAAGCAGTGCAGCAGCAGGTGCTCTGAGTCTTTGATTATTCAGAGGTCTGTTATTCACCTTATTCCTGGCCACTCCCAGGAAGTAGGGCCAAACACCTGGCCTGGGCCAAACACCTGGGAAAGTGGTAAACAGGAAACTCAATGATATTGGGCTCTGGGTGAAACCTGTGTTGCCATGTCTCCTTATAATAAGAAACATGGGTGTTTTTTTAGTGTGTAGTTGCTTATTGGGCTTGCTTTTTAATGTTTTTTAAACCAGTGGTTCACACATCTTTTCATATCAAGGACCCCCAGATTAATATATTTGTCCTCAGTCGCAGACTCCCATCTGAAGACATCCCTCCACATAAGAATTTAAAATGTTTCAAAAATATTCAAAATATATATTTGCTATACTCTGTTTTTAAATTGTATGAAGATAAATAAGCACGATAGAATATTTTATGGATTCTATTTGATCATCACTTCCTGGTTTTCAGAGGCGACCGTGTTGCACTGGGTGAAAGGCAGCGCAACACTTAAAGGACAACTTTGTTTTACAAGAAGGGTTCATATTTTAGATTGTAATTAGAGAAAAGAAAAATGAGTGTTCAAATGTTTTCATTTGCTTCATTCTATTGTTTTATCGCGTTTACCGGGCAAAAATGTGGGGCATGCGTATGCATGGGGGCATGCGTACAAGTGGCTAAATATGTATTTTTAGACACAATAAGCCAGCAGTTTCTTTATTTCTATTTACAGTAACACGAAAGGTTGCGTTGTATCTTGGGATTGGGCTTATTCTGTGTAAAATGACATATTTAGCCACTTGTACGCATGCCCCCAACCACTGAAATAAGAATCTCTAAAACAATAGAAAGAAGAAAATGAAATCATTTTAACATTCATCTTTTATATTCTTTAATTACAATCTTACAATCTAAAAGATGAACCCTTGTTGTAAAAAAAAAACGAAAGTCGTCCTTTAAGGATAATACTTTCATTATCCTAAGCAAGGAAATACTTAAACGCCTGTTCTTTGCCTCTGGTCTGTGATATAAAGCAGAATGTTTAAACACCTGTCCTTTGCCTCTGTGTGTAATGAAGCAATAAGCCACGCAAGGCATGTGGTTACCTGGTATTTTATAACGGCTGAGAGGCGTGGTGAGTTATAAAATACAGGTAACCACATGCCTCGCGTGGCTTATTGCTTTTCTAAAACAGTTACAATATGGCAACATGAAAAATCATAGACATGTACCAATTAAAACTGTACTATTTCACTAATAATTCATTACAAGGTCTGCAAGAAAGTTCCCAGCTACAAGAAAGTAGTTCCCAGCATTTTTGCCAACAACACAGGTGCAGATAATTGGTGCACTGTGGAACACTGTGGAAAGAATTAAAGCAGCTGGGTTTGATATAAACTCATTCAAGGTGTGGGAACTTATAGGCGGCATTCACACAGGCACGTTTTATTTGCGATTAAAACGAATCCTGTAACGTGTTGTCGGAAAATACACAACGTTTGGGCATGTGTGAAGTCGCATCCGTATTCATTTTCGAATCAAAGAAACGAATGCAAATCCACAAAAAAACGGTGGTTTCGATTCGCTACAGCAAACACAATCTGAGTTCCCAGAGGTTCTTTTTTTCGCCACTAGGGGGGTGAGAAGAACCTCTGGGCCAAAACTATGATATTCCTGGCCAGGAAGTTGTCCCAGGCTCAGAATCTGAGCTGGGACAATACAAAGAAGGTCTCAGCAAGAACAGTCACCAACGTCATCTAGGCTCCATGGGTGGCGGGTGGCCACGTCCGGTGGCCACCCAAAATAACATTAGCGTCTACGCCCCAGTATGGAATCGCAGTGCTCATGCTCACCTCATTGATAAGCCCATCAACGAAGCCTTGCGTATTGTGACAGGATGCCTGCGTCCTACTCCTGTGGACAATCTTCCCATTCTTGCAGGCATCCAGCCTGCTGGGCTTCGCCGCAAAGGAGCCACAGCTCGTCTGGCGTGCCGGGCCATGGAGCCAAATCACCTGCTCCATGAAAGGCTCACAGTCACAGCAGAGCCTCCCCGACGCCTCAAGTCAAGACACCCTTTTGTGCCTGCCGCACGGGAACTCCTGCAGCAATGCAGTGATTACAACATCAGTGCGGCAAGATGGGCAGATCACGTTTGGAGCATGGAGTGGGAGGAAAACACCTCTAGACTCCATGTCTTCGTCCCCGACGTTGGTTTTCCCCCTACTGGGGTGGACCTGCCTAGACTGGCATGGGTGAGGCTTAATCGCCTCCGGACCGGCGTCGGGCGTTTCCGCTCATCCATGCATAGATGGGGCCTGGCCCCTAGTGCGACCTGTGAGTGTGGCGCAGAGGAACAGACAGCAGACCATGTCATTCTGGAATGCCCCATGTATCGGGCTCCTAATGGGATGCATGGCCTGCTGTCTGTGGATGATGATACAGTGACGTGGTTGCTGGAGGTGTGTCCAGACATATAGCCCGGGTGAACCCCCCCCAGGACGGAGGTGGTAAAAGGATAGCCCCTCGGCCCCGTACCTGGGGGAGCGGAGAGATATTACCTTACCCAAACGACAGAGAGAGCACTTCGTCACTTCCGCCACCCAAAAGTGTCATGGCAGCGTCCCATGGTGTGCCAAATTCCGGGTGTTGTCTGTTCCTGCCTAACCTTCCTTGGGACAATACAGGAAGTAGAGCCCTGTGCAAACCTTCAAAACATTCAGAATAGAAACCAAACAACAACACTACAACAATATGCAGCACATGTTTCAAGGTGAATCCTACCAGACTACAGCAACCACTTCACTGTTGGTGTGAATCCATCCGTCTCAAATACAGACAATGAAACATTGTGGTATATGGAGCCATGTGCGGGTTAAATCCATAGTTATATATAAAAGGTTAAATCTATAGTTATTTATAAAAGGTTAAATCCATAGTTATATATTAAAGGTTAAATCCCCCTCCAGACCGTCCGCTCTCATTAGATGTATGACCATTAGCCTAAGGTCCATGCTGGCCGCCCCCTCCCCTCATTGATTTAATTTCTGATCACCACTCCCTCGATTTCGCATAGTGTATTATTTGTGAGGAGTTGCTCACAGTCAGGCCTAATATACAGTAACATAGGCCGATGTGTGGGTCTCTCGCCCTTGCTCGCGCGAGCGCTCCCTCTCTCTCGTTCTCTGTGCCAAATCATGTCCAAATGGAGACGCTTTACGCACAGAGCGCAGAGAGGGGGAGCCAGGGAGGGCAAGACGAGGGGCAGAGAGATAGAGAGAGAGAAAGAGAGAGAGGCGTGGGGGGGAAGGAGAGAGGAGGAGAGAGAGAGAGACGTTGACGTTCTCGTCTACGTAGATATTCATATCTTGCTAAAGTATTTGCTGTCTGTTTTATTGCTGGTAGATTTTGTGAGTCCCTCCGGACGCCGCTGCTTTTATTTTTTGATCGCCCGCTTCCGACCAAGATAAATAGGCAAACGCCTGTGCCGCAATTTTGCAGGGGTCCTGCGGTTAAATTGTGAGTTGAACTTGAAGAATTAATAAACATTATAGGAAGATGGAGGAGGCATTATTATGCAGCTTGGATACATACATGTCCCGTGGACAGACGTGGACTCAGGGATTCCTTGTTTCAGATGACTCAGTGTGCAGTGTGAGCGCAAACGTATCAATTAAATATGCAAGAATGTGGCAACTTCACCCCTCCCATTCGCACGACTCAACCGAATTATATTATGAGAATGTGGCCATAGTCTCATATACCACAGCAATTACGGGAAACCAGCCAATCAGAAACAAAGAATGGAACTAGCCGTTTTAGAATTATCCCTTTTCAACAAGAAACGGCACTCTGTCGCTTCTAACAGCCACCATGGCTTTATAGCAGTGGTGCTCAAACTCCGGCCCGTGGGCCACTTCCGGCCCACGGCACAATTTTGACTGGCCCACCACTGCATCGTTAGCCATTTGGTAGCTAAACAGTCTGGGTAATCTATTTTAAGTAGATTGTTTGATTTTATTTTATTTTCCTTAGCCATAAATATCTATTTTCACAAGTCTATTTTTCTGTAAAAAGCCATTCGTGTTGAATGTGGGCCAAGTCATGAATAACATTGTGAAGCAATTGAAAGAGCGATGTGCTCAGCTATCTTCAATGTTATCCCACACTTGATAGCAGGCAGATAGATAGACAACAACCCAGACAAATAGCAGCACACATGTACATTAGTTTGGTTTAGTGTTTGTGCGGGGTATGCTAATTGCACAGAATTATTAAAAAGAGACTCAGAGAAAATGTTGCAAATGACTTTGATTACAAATTGTGTCATTGACAGAATATAAATGGAATTCCAAGCCATAACATAATGCACTTTATGAGAGAAGTTATCAATCATTTGTCATCATTTGTATCACCTGGTCCATAATGTGGCCCACATGCTCAGAAGTTTGAGTAATAGCCGGGGAGCCACAGGCCCAAAAGCTCAAAGAATAGGGTTTTACCTGTGACGTCATGACATACTTTTTATTTTTGTTTTTTCTATTCATTTGGTCATTAAGGTACACAGAATGAGAGGCCTGCTCTGCCGGAAACTCTGCGAAAAAAAAAAGGTTATGGCCATTTGTATATTCACTCCATCGACTTCAATATACAGGAAAGAAACACACAAAAAAAAATATGCTTTAAGTAGCATGTGAGGGGTCAAACTATGGGTTCTTGTTGATTCTGAATCCATTTCAAGCATTTGTTTTGCATGAAAAACATTCCTTGGGCTAGAAAACGGACCAAAATAACGGTGAAAAGTGATGACGCATCACTTTTCACAGGTTTGAGAGGCTGAAATCTAGCCCAAGGAATGTTTTTCATGCAAAACAAAGGCTTGCAATGGATTCAGAATCATGAAGAACCCTTAGTTTGACCCCTCACATGCTACTTTTTTTGGTGTGTTTTTTTTCCAGTATAGTGAAGTCAATGGGAAACTTTTTTTTCGCAGTGTTTCCGGCAGAGCAGGCCTCTCATTCCGTGTACCTTATTGACCAAATTAATAGGAAAAACTAAAATTTGGAGTATGTCATGACATCACAGGTCTTCTCTCATTTTGGCTCAGTGGCTCCCCGGCTATAACCCTGCTTTATAGGACTCTGCCTGCTTGGGTTTTTTACCCACCATGAAACGATCTGAACCAACATGAAGTTGGCAAATGCTGCTGCTTAAGTGCAGGGGCGCCACACCAAAGTCTGGGCCCTGGGTACTAGGATTCACTGCGGGCCCTCCATGAATGTTAACTATTGAAAAATAGCAGATATACAAGCTCACAGCTTGCTTGCGAGCTTGTATATCTGCTATTTTTGAAAAATCGTGAAAATGTGTGCAAGAAACCTATGTCAAGGACCCCCAAGATGATATGTATTTGGCCACGGACCCCGATCTCAAAATATTTAGTTCCAGGGACCCCCAGAAGCAAAATTTTAGTTAGACATGTTCGCTTAAAAAATACATAATATATTCAAAGATTTTCACATATTTTCACAACGAGTTACTGGGGCCCCTTCACCTTGGGCCCCAGTAACTCAGTCCCACTTTCCTACCCCTTGTGACGTGTATTTGTGTTTTCATGTAAATCACTCAAATGTTTTCACCATATGATAATAATAATAATAGTAATAATAATAATGGAAGCAGATTGTCCCTTAAGGCTGGTATTTAATAAAAGAAAAGAGCAGGTTAATGAATTAATAAATGATAGTGAATGATAATCATGAATGTCACTGGGGGAACGTGAAGGGGTCAGGGGGTCAGGGGGTCAAGGGGTCATCAAGTTCAACTGGAGGGCAGCGGCTGGCAGCTGGGGTCACACGAGGACAGGGGTGGGGTCAAGGGTGAGGGGGTCAAAAGGTCACACTGGTTCCCAATATGTGGTGGTGGTGGGGGTGGGGTGGGGGGGGGGGGGTTGTATGTTCTCACATCACTACAACTTTGTGAATGTTTCAAAAGTGGAAACTGAAAGCAGCCGTAGAGGGTATCATGGGCATGCATGAAGCGAGTGGCAAATCGAGTGGCAAAGTGAGTTTAACGTCGCTAAACGTCGCTTAATGCAATCAGACAGGACCTTTCTGTTTGGATGTATTTTTTGCCACTCGGTAGGCATAACCTCCGGGTATGATGATGATGATGTCACGCACATACCCTCTATAGATCCAGTGGATCATATTAAACAGATCTAGTAGATCACAGTAAACAGCTGTAGATCCAATAGATCACTATTAGTGGTGTGAGAGCAGAATAAACAGGACTTAATTAAGGGGTTTCAGCACAACAACGTCCGAAAAAAACAAGCGTGCGTTTGTGCGCGCACGTGTCGGGGGCATCATCTTGTGTCAGATGATGTCAGAAGGGGGGGTGGGGGGGTGGGAGGGGGGCACCACTGATCTAGTGAAATGAAGCTGGTTCTGGGGAGGGGGGTGAGGGGGGTGGGCGGGGTCTAGTCGGGGGGTCGCGACCTCTGTGGACCTCCTGTGTCTGGTGTTTTGGTGGTGGTGGTGGTGGGGTCGTGCGTCCGTCGGCGAGCGTCCAGGTCCATGCTTTTCTTCTTCCTCTTCTTCTTCTTCATGGTCTCTTCAGGTGAAGTGTGGCATCCTGCTGCACATCCTGGAACACCCAACACAACCACTGTTACATAGAACCCAATACAAGCACCGTTACATAGAACCCAATACAACCACCATTACATAAAACCCAATACAACCACTGTTACATAGAACCCAATACAACCACTGTTACATAGAACCCAACACAACCACTGTTACATAGAACCCAACACAACCACCATTACATAGAACCCAACACAACCACCATTACATAGAACCCAATACAACCACTGTTACATAGAACCCAATACAACCACTGTTACATAGAACCCAATACAACCACTGTTACATAGAACCCAATACAACCACTGTTACATAGAACCCAATACAACCACCGTTACATAGAACCCAATACAAGCACCATTATATACCATAGAATAAACACTGTACCCAATACAACCACCATTATATAGTATTTACAATATACCCAACACAACCACCGTTATATAGAAAGAATATACGCTATACCCAATACAACCACCATTATATGGAATATACACTCTACCCAATACAACCACCATTACATAGAACCAAATACAACCACCATTACATAGAACCAAATACAACCACCATTATTGCGACCGAAGGTCGCAGTATACCATGAGAAATGTCGTAGCTTGTCCGTCCGTCCGTCCGTCCGTCCGTCCGTCCGTCCGTCCGTCCTTCCTTCCTTCCTTCCTTCCTTCCTTCCTTCCTTCCTTCCTTCCTTCCTTCCTTCCTTCCGTACAGGAAGTGATATCACATGAAATCACCTCATCAAAGATCAAACCCTGGATATTCATACTGTCACTGTGACATCACAGGTGATATCACAGTGACAGTCCATATATGGGTATCCCTTTTATGCCCATAAATGAAGATCCCTAATGTCATTGATATATATATATATCGCTGGCCAGATGGCAATGGCATGGCCCATATCTGTGTGGCTGGTTCAGATAGGGATCTCCATGTATGGGCATACAATATATTGTATATTATTAATAAAGGATAAAATAAAATAAAAAGTCCATATATGGTCATTCCCAGATACCAAAATCCCTTTTATGCCCATATATGAAGATTTCTGATGTCATCAATCCCAGGCCGAAAACGTTAATATTAAGTCCATGTATATGGATATATATTAATAAAGGATAAAATAAATAAAATGTCCATATACAGTATGGGCATTCCCAGATGATGCCCTGTTTACCCCCTTATGCCCATATATGGAGATCCCCAGGCATCAAACCCAGGCCCTAACTCGCCAAGGCCCTGCTTGGCTTTACTAATACGTTTTATGCCCATATATGGAGATTCCTATATTGTCAATATTAAGGACATTATTAAGGACATTATGTTATCAATATTAAGGACATATCTGGGAATGCCCATATCTGGTAATGCCCATATATGGCATATACATCACTGGCCAGATGGCCAAGAATTGGCGCGTTTAGGGCGAGGTCACATCACATGTCACCCTGAGGTGTCTTACTAGTATAGAATATGCACTATACCCAACACAACCAGCATTATATAGAATATGCACTATACCCAACACAACCACCATTATATAGAACCCAACACAACCACCATTATATAGAACCACTATTATATAGAATATACACTATACCCAATACAACCACCGTTACATATGATAGAACCCAATAAAACCATCATTATATAGAACCCAACACAACCACCATTACATAGAACCCAACACAACCACCATTATATATACACTATACATATAACTGCCAACTACAATGTCCTGCTATCCTGAAACAACCAACAAAACCACCATTATTGCACCACATTTAGTATGAAAACCCGCAGATCACAGCACCTGCTGTGCGGTCGCTCCCTGAAAAGAGGCAGTGGGAGTTTAGTCTCGCGTAGCCAGACAACTATTCCACAATCTCTGAATGCTATATATAGAGTCTGGAACGGCAGATCCCGAACGGCGAGTATCGGAAGTAGCCGCTGCTGCACTGAACTGTAGCCCCATTGGAAACATAACAGAAACACAATAGCTCAGACAAAGTCATTCGAGCAGCCTATTCTTGGCACGTAAGAACACGTTTGAAAACAACATGGAAGTAACACCAACAACACCAGAAAAAGACGAAATAACGCCCAAAAAAATGTTGAAAGGAGACTTAACGCTTCCAGTAGGACATGTTATTGCTACTGCACCAAGGGAGCGGTTGCGTCACATCCGCTTTATCTCGCACTCATCATTTGCTATTCCGGTTTGCCAGACTGTATGCCGGGAGCATATGACCAAATCGCGGAGGCAACAGTCTGGCCACGCGAGACTAGTGGGACTTTGTCTTTTTTTATACAGGTACTTCATTTTGCCTACCAGCACCTCCACCCGGATGAGCACGAGAGCTACCTGATATTGATATACATACATATTTGGTTATTTGCAGCCTGAGTAGTTTCTGAACATGTTATGTCTTATAATGTTGATTGGTATTGGCCAAGAATTCGGTCAAGACTCAACTATTATTTACAAATAACTTCCTGGAATTGAGCTACGTAGGATTTGTAGTTCTCTCTAACTTCCTGGAACTGAGCTAGGATTTGTGGTTCTCTCTAACTTCCTGGAACTGAGCTAGGATTTGTAGTTCTCTCTAACTTCCTGGAACTGAGCTAGGATTTGTAGTTCTCTGGGAACGATCGAGGAAAATTGGAGGAAGGACTCCAACGTCATTTTCACTATCATCAATTCCAACCGGCAGATTCGTCGCACCATGGGTTCCAAACTGCAGCCGGAAGTTCACTGGAATGCATTTGAGTCTGTGGAAGCCTGTGGAGCAGCTCACGAACAAACACTATCTCTTAATGACTGAGACCTTTCTTAAAAGGGTACTTTCACCTAAAGGGGTACTGTCACTTTAAAAAGTCATCTAAAAATATGAGTTAATATTTTTACAATGTCATTGTGGGAATGCGCAATTATAAGCCAATCAAATTAATTGACTGTACTTAGACTACTTACTGTACTGGTCAGCTCTTGTTGGGGGCCAAGGGCAGATTACACTGTGACATGAGTTTCAGACTGTTTCAGACCGTTTTCAGAGACCTAATGTATCATACTATTATAATTTCGGAGCGTGTCAGCGGGCCTTTAAGTAATCTCTTCTGGAAAATAAAAGAAGACTTAAGAGTACAAAGTATGTTTCTGAACGTGGCACCTATCGCGAGACATTTCCTGTCTGGCAACCTAAAATTATGTACTGTGCACATCGAAAAGCAAGGGATAGTAAAAAAAAAACTGTGATATGTCTTCTTTTATATTCCTGAACCGATCAATTATATGATAAAAAGTCGTTCATAAATAGTGTTTGTTCATGAGCTGGTTGAGCCGGCTCCATTCACTGCCATGTATTTCATCACACTTCCGGTGCGAGTTTTGGCACCCATGGTGCATGAGCGTCATGGCCGGTCTTCCCCGGCGTCACAAGTTTCCTTTCCTCAAAATTCTCCTTGGAACTGAGCTAGGATTTGTAGTTCTCTCTAACTTCCTGGAACCGTGCAAGGTATATAGGATGTAAAGACATCAAGGTCATTTTCGCTATCTCGCAATTCCAACCGGCAGATTCGTCGCACCATGGGTGCCAAACCGCAGCCGGAAGTTCGGTAGAATGCACTGGAGTAGGTGGAAGCCCATGGAGCAGCCTGGGAGGAGCTCATGAATAAACACTATTTCTGAACAATTGAGACCTTTATAACATACTCAGCTCAGGAAAATAAAAGAAGGCTTGTCACACATTTTTTTTCTGCTGTGTTGATTTTCAATGTGTGCACTGTGTCATTTTATAGCGGTATCTAAAGAGCAAAAAGTATGTTTCTAAACGTGCCAAGTATTGCAAGACTATCCACCGTTTCCTGTCTGGGAACCAAATCTGGCAATACATCGGAGACAGAAGCGATTATTATTTACTGTTATTATTATTATTATTTCATTATGTGCTGTGCACATCGAAAAGCAAGTGATTGTAAAAAATACCTTTGATATGTTTTCTTTTATATTCCTGAACAGATTATATGACAAAGGTCTCAGTCGTTCATAATAGCCAGGGACCCACCCCTACAGGATGTGAGATGACCTGTGATGTCTTGCCGTACTTTTTATTTCAGTTTTATGTATTAGTCTGGTCATTAAGGTCCACAGAATGAGAGGTCTGCTCTGCCGGAAACATCGCGAGAAAAAGTTATGGCCATTTGTATATTCACTGTCCCATTGACTCCACTACACAGGAAAAGAAACATATTACAAAAATTAAAAAAAATCTGCTTTAAGTAGCATGTGAGGGGTCAAACTAGGGGTTCTTCATGACTAGTTTGACCCCTCACATGCTACTTAAAGCAGATTTCTTTTTTCTTTTTATATATATTTTGGAGTCAATGGGACAGTGAATATACAAATGGCCATGACTTTTTTTTTTGCAATGTTTCCGGCAGAGCAGACCTCAAAACAGAAATAAAAAGTATGGCAAGACATCACAGGTTAAACCCTATTCCTTAAGCTTTTGGGCTTGTGGGTCCCTGACTATAAATAGTGTTTCTTCCAGGTTTGTTCATGACATGAGCTGATCCAGCCGGCTCCATTCACTGTCACGTATTTCATCGCACTTCCAGGTGCGAGTTCTGGCACCCGTGGTGACAGGGACGTGCTGGCCATTGGGAAAAGCGGGACAACTCCCGAAAGGCTGGTTCATTCCCGGCCGGTCCAGGCCGGCCATTAGGGAAAAAAAATCGTATAAAATGTTGTGCTTTGTTTCATTTTGGGGGCTGGGCGGCCAACAAAGTAAATCGTCACTGTCGGGCAGAAACCTTGTATCTCCAAGTTTCAAATTTGATTATCTTTTTTTCGCAAAGCAAAGCCCTGCTTCATCATACAAGGCTGTTGCACAAAAGTAGTGAAAACAGCAGATCTACAAGCACACAACGCCTCGCGGTGCGAGGCGTTGTGTGCTTGTAGATCGGCTGTTTTCACTAGTTTAAATCGTTTTTTAAATGATAAATACAAAACAAACGGTTTTGGACGTACAAGGTTTCCACCCGACAACGATGAAATATAACTCGTGTAATTGGCCCACTGGCTTGTCACTTGTCATGATCTGACATGGCAAAGTAGCAGCAGCGCTATAGAGAGAGATCTCTCTCCATAGCGCGCAACGAGGGCCTCTCCAACTCTTTTTCCCGGGCTGAATCAGGGGCCCAGCACGTCCCTGCGTGGTGAGTGTCATGGCCGGACATGGCGCTCACCCCGTCACATGATATCCTTCCTTCCTTCCATACGTTCCTTGGAACCGTGCTGGGGAATTTGTGGTCGTTCTTCTCCAGAGTTCCTGGGTTCAACAGAGTTCATATTTACCGCTTACGTGGCCTTTGCTACTTTGGTTCTCTTCATCCTTTTCCTCCTCATGAGGGTCACCTGAGGTCTCTTCAAGCCCGCGATGAGCAGCAGCAGTCTGGGCCGCGACTTGGTGAGCCAGCTTCTCAGTAGCGTCCCCTTGGGAAACCTGCAGGTATTACACCAACAACTGGGTTAATTACACCTACAGCTTGTTCTCCTGTGACATAATTCTGGTCAATTGTTGTTGCTTTGTTTTGTGTTGTTATTGATGTGAAAATGAAACTGTACTGTGATATATCTCGATGACACTGCAAACGAGGGCAACCTCAATGTCTTTTTGAGAATAAATAAAGGTCATGAATGAAGGAAAAAAAACTGTCAACACCAGCTGCAAACCATCTTATGCTGAGAAGAACGTTCTACACTAGTAAGACTCCCTAAATCGGGAGATAAGCGGCCGTCAGGTCGCATACACAAAATTTAGAAGGCAATGGTATAGCCAATCAGGAGGGATTATGGGAAATGGGACAGATCCATGTTGATTGACATGACTTTAGAGATACTGTGTACCGCTTTGCGTGATTTTAGGGCAAAATCTGTAGAAGCAGTGTCCAGAAATGTGTTTTTAAAAAGATCGGCCAGATGGTGGTGCTAGATGGGACAGATGCATTTTGATGACATGACTGTAGAGATACTGTGTACCGCTTTGCGTGATTTTAGGGCCGAATCTGTAGGAGCCAAAAATTATTTTGCAAGAATCGGCCTCATGGTTGCGCTTGAAGAGGGGCATGTGACAAATGAGGGGTGGAGGTTGTGGTTTGGCAGCCAAGGGAATGTGTGTGCAACGTTTGGCATGGTTCGGGGCAACGGTGGCAGAGATATGAGTAGGGCAAAAGTGTGACGTGTACGTGTGACAGATGTGACTTGATGTGACGTGACTGACAGACGGTGGAGGTTTTGATAGTAACTGCGACCTGACGGCCGCAACCAGCTTCAAACCACTTTCTAAAGAACCTACACTACAGATGGCCAACTATCTACACAGTAACATGAACCTTACACTACAGAGGGACACATATCTACAGTACAGTAACATAAACCTACACTACAGTAAAGACAAAACGTGTGAACAGGAAACTAGTCATGGAGGCAAACAGATCTTTCCTTTATATTATATTCCGCTCTCCCATGAAAGGCCACCATTGTAAATACGGATGTTATTTGTTTGTCTTGACTGGTCAGACAGATAATACCTTTCTTGATCCCACAGGGGAATTCCAGTCACCCAGAGGCAGCACAGCAGGCAGTTACAGAGTTACAACAGCAATACATACAGTCAGGTATACACACAGTCAGATATAGCCCTTTACAGCCATATATAGAGCCAATACATACTGTCAGATATAGCCCTTTACAGCCAGATATAGAGCCAATACATACTGTCAGATATAGTCCTTTACAGTCAGATATAGCCCTTTACAGCCAGATATAGACCCAATACATACAGTCAGATATAGCCCTTTAAAGTCAGATATAGCCCTTAACAGTAAGATATAGAGCAAATACAGTCAGATATAGCCCACATACATAGAGGCCCCTTTAGGGACCCTAGTTCCTTTTTTTGTATTTGGGAAGGCGGTATCTAGGGTCAATTGCTTGTCAACCCACTCTCCCTGATACACACGGTTACCACTGTCTGGTCACGGACAAATATAACGTCGCACAAGTGTCGCTGTGATTCTTCAACGATACCAACAACTGCAGTAGGCAGTGTGTGAATCGGCGTTGCCGTTAAGTATTCTTAATCTATTTCAGAAATGTAGCTTCTTTTCCTCACTTCCCATGTCCCGCATTAGGGTGCATTCAGATTTGTACACCGGGAGGCGGGAGTGCACTCCCGTATTGGGTATTAGTACCGAAACAGTGCGCTTGGTGCGCTCCCAGTGTACATATCCGAACGCACCCTAACACGGGACATATGGGAAGTGAGTAAAAGAAGCTACATTTCTAAAATAGAAATAGATAAAAAAATACTTAGCGGCAACGCCGATTAACGCCGATTCACACACATTTCCACGGTAGACTACTGCAGTTGTTGGAATCTTTGAAGAATCTCAGTGACACTTGTGCAACGTTATATTTGTCCGTGGAAAGACAATGGTACCAGTGTGTATCAGGGAGAGTGGATTGACAAGCAAGGGACCCTGGATACCGCCTTCCCAAATACAAAAAAGGGCCCGAAAGGGGCAGAGTCAGTAAAAAAAAACAAAAAAAAAAACATAATTGATACAGAACAACAGTAGTCTACACCTACAGTATACAACCATCCTGCACTATGCAGAAAAAGAAAATACATCATCATCATCAACAACATCAACAAAAATAAGTTACAGTGTCCTCATATAAAACAAAGAAAAGTGTTGTGTCAAACCGTGCAACCAGTTCAATCAGTGCAAGAAAGCTTAAATACAAAATAAAAATGCTTTTACCAAACCTCTTCAGTGACAACGTAAACCACACGGTCCCTAGCGTAAGGAAAGACGTAAACAACACCTCTAGACGGTGAGCCAGGACCCCAAATATGGGGTGATCGGTATCATCAGGGTGGATTAATTCTCATGGTGATTTTTGGGTAGGTGTTAGGAAAAAATGTGGGCCTTGCACCAGTGATAGCTTTATGGGTGCTATCATGCATTTTAGTTTGGGTCTCATTCACTTATACACTATAGGAAAAAAGACTTCCAAAAAAATATGCTTTAAGTAGGATGTGAGGGGTCTAACGAGGTGTTTTTAATTATTTTGAATCCATTGCAAGCATTTGTTTTGCACAAAAAACACATTCCTTGGGCTAAAGACGGTCCCAC
>NC_137812.1:73025864-73110396 GCF_963921795.1 Nannobrachium achirus | reverse complement strand
CCATCATGTTGTAGTTTATCCACCATGTTGTAGTTTATCCACCATATTTGTAGTTTATCCACCGTGTTGTAGTTTATCCATCATGTTGTAGTTTATCCACCATGTTGTAGTTTATCCACCATATTTGTAGTTTATCCATCATTTTGTAGTTTATCCACCGTGTTTTAGTTTATCCACCATGTTGTAGTTTATCCATCATGTTGTAGTTTATCCACCATGTTGTAGTTTATCCATCATGTTGTAGTTTATCCATCATGTTGTAGTTTATCCACCATGTTGTAGTTTATCCATCATGTTGTAGTTTATCCATCATGTTGTAGTTTATCCACCATGTTGTAGTTTATCCATCATGTTGTAGTTTATCCACCATGTTGTAGTTTATCCATCATGTTGTAGTTTATCCATCATGTTTGTAGTTTATCCACCATGTTTGTAGTTTATCCATCTTCATCAGGTCTAGGTCCTCCATGGTGGTTTAACAGGGAACTCAGCAGCAGAATAAAAACACCATGCTAAACCTCATGAATCTACTTAAACTAATAATAATAATACTATGAATCCAGAACTGACATTAAACACACTGATAGATGATAGAAATGCTATTTGAGTTGCTTTTCACAGCACTAAGAGCAACTCTTACAGAAAAAAAAGAAAAAACTAAAAATAGACTAACACTTATTCTAACAATCAGATTAGTTTTTTTCCTTCTCTCTCTCCTCTATTGTCTTTAATACTACTACTACTACTACGGGTAATAATAATACTAATAATAATACAGCTATCGCCTTAGGCTCCGAACAGATCATACTTACAAACAACTTGCCTGAAATTCATGGAGAGTCCGAGATCTTAAAAATACAATAAATAGAACAATAAACCAGCAGCGATTCAAATCGAGCGCATTGAGATTAAAACAAAAAAACACCATAAACCACCGTTCACTGACGCACACACGGAGTCAAAGTTCCAACGTGTGTGTGTGTGTGTGTGTGTGTGTGTGTGTGTGTGTGTGTGTGTGTGTGTGTGTGTGTGTGTGTGTGTGTGTGTGTGTGTGTGTGTGTGTGTGTGTGCGCGTGTGTGCGTGCCTGCTGCCCGTGTGTGTGCCTGCCTGTGTGTGTGTGTGTGTGTGTGTGTGTGTGTGTGTGTGTGTGTGTGTGTGTGTGTGTGTGTGTGTGTGTGTGCTCCACCTACCAGTTGACTCCACACATTTGTTAGGTTTGTTCCCCCTGCGTTCCGGCAGCGCTACATATATGACCCTCTGTGTGCGGGACCGTCCCGCTAGAAGCTTCAGCGGCCCGGAGGGGGAGGGGCCGCGGCAGGGTGGGGCGGGGCCCGAGGACAAAGCAACGCCCACTCAGCACTTCTCGCTCTCTTGGCCGTGAAACGGGCGATCGGCGGCCGCCGGCCAATGGCGGCGCTCCCCGGGGTGCGTTGCCGGGGCGACCGGCTCTTGGCCCGGTATAAAAGGTTGGCAGGCGGGGTTTTTTTTTTTTTTGCTCCTCTCTTTTATGTGTGTGTGTGTGTGTGTGTGTGTGTGTGTGTGTGTGTGTGTGAGTGTGTGTGTGTGTGTGTGTGTGTGTGTGTGTGTGTGTGTGTGTGTGAGTGTGTGTGTGTGTGTGTGTGTGTGTGTGTGTGTGTGTGTGTGTGTGTGTGAGTGTGTGTGTGTGTGTGTGTGTGTGTGTGTGTGTGAGAGTGTGTGTGTGTGTGTGTGTGTGTGTGTGTGTGTGTGTGTGTGTGTGTGTGTGTGTGTGTGTGTGTGTGTGTGTGTGTGTGTGTGTCGAGGACAAAGAGAGGGGAGAGGTCAGCCAAACTGTCATGGCTGAGCGCTCACAGAGCAGGAGGAGGGGGAGGAGGGGTCCCTCCATCCGGGGACCCCCAGGGGTCCAGGTCTGGCTGGGGTCCCTTTGGGCAGGGGTTCTCAATTGTTTTTTGGGGGGTCCCCGGATGATTAACTTAATGTGAAACATTGTTTTCTCACTCAACAGTAAACAAACCAACATAAAGTTTATGTGTATATAGAGGGTATCTGCACATTTCTAAAGTGACAAATTAAGGACTTTTTTTTTAATTGGCCAAATTGTCAAATATTAGTTTGCCTGGTTCCAGACCATAGACCCCGCCCACTCTCAGAGTGGACTCTTTCTCTGGTCTGGAGCTGAGTACAGGAATCGGCTTTAGCAACCCAAAAATTCGGCTGCTCCAATGAGCGCGGCTGCGCGGGGGGTGGGGGGTGGGTCTAACGTATATCCAATCAGCGCAGCAGTTGAAACGATTTCAAACGAAGTTCACACACGACAGGCACACGCACACATACACACACACACACGCACACGCTGAGTTCACAAGCTGTTAATGTTGATTACATGTTTCTGGTCGCAGTTCTGTGTGGAAGCAGTCACTGGCACAGACAGAGACACACACACAAACACATACACCGCGGCCGTGCGTCGCGATCACCGTGTGTCGCGAGCACGATGCGTCGCGATCACTCGCGCGCGGTCACGCACGCGCACGCTCGCAAAGTCCCTCCCCATAAATCATTTAGAATAGGGCACAGCTTCAGACTAAAGCGTGAGCTGAGTCTGAAATCAGGCTAAATATTAGTGGCCGAAATTGTGAAAATAGCAGATCTGCATGCTCACAACGTGAGCATGTAGATCGGCTATTTTCACAATAGAACCGTGTTATACAAAACGTAATGCCTCAACTTTTTGTTCTTTTGTTTACAAGTGTTTATTTTTTGCTGAAGATAGGCTATCTACTGCATAGTAGGCCTACTATGTTCTATCCGTCTCTCATTCAATGTTTTATGAGTTAAGAGGTGATGAGTGATGAGCTTGAAATACGCACATGCGCCTGTGAGCGGTTGAGAACTAACCTACACGGTCCATGGTTAATTCTGTGACGCATAACCGCCGCTAATTGCCCTATAGTCTGATCTAAAAGGAAACAAACAGACCTATTATAGCCTGACCTAAAGGGAACTTCTGCCTGTGGGAACCTCGGTATATGTCATCGCCCATTACTTGGAATCATGAACATTTAATATTATAACCAGTAACATGTTGGCAATGCTTGGCATGTTTATCAAATCGTTTGAAGGCAATGAAAGACTAGAAAAGAAAATTTCCAAGAAATTTTAAGTGTGCCTGCAGCTCGCTAAGTCTGTGCAACCTTGTGTAGCGGTTGGTGTTAGCATTAGCGTTACATTTTTTTACATTAGCATTTTTTGCATAAGCTTTAACATTATGGTTCTTCATATGACACCACCCACAGCCATTTCGACTAATTAGTGGCGTTTTGGCGCATTTTTGGCCGTTATCACGGGTCGCACTTTAACGACAGTTTTTTTTTTTTTAGAAAAAAAAATTTTTGAGAAAAAAAAATATTTTGAGAAAAAAAAATTGAGAAAAAAAAATGTTTGAGAAAAAAAATGTTTTGAGAAAAAAAAATTGAGAAAAACAAATTTTGAGAAAAAAAAATTTAAGAAAAAAAAAATTTAAGAAAAAAAAAATTTTTGAGAAAAAAAAAATTTGAGAAAAAAAAATTTTTTGAGAAAAAAAGAATTTTGAGAAAAAAAATTGAGAAAAAAAAATTGAGAAAAAAAAATTGAGAAAAAAAAATTGGAGAAAAAAACATTTGAGAAAAAAAAATAGGGCTAGGGCTAGGGATAGGGCTAGGGTTAGGGCTAGGGTTAATAGGGTTAACTACTAATACCATGTAACTGGACCTGAGGGCTAGGGCTAGGGATAGGGTTAATAACTACTAATACCATGGAACTGGACCTGAGGGCTAGGGATAGGGCTAGGGATAGGGCTAGGGCTAGGGATAGGGCTAGGGTTAGGGCTAGGGTTAATAACTACTAATACCATGTAACTGGACCTGAGGGCTAGGGCTAGGGATAGGGTTAATAACTACTAATACCATGGAACTGGACCTGAGGGCTAGGGATAGGGCTAGGGATAGGGCTAGGGCTAGGGATAGGGCTAGGGTTAGGGCTAGGGTTAATAACTACTAATACCATGTAACTGGACCTGAGGGCTAGGGCTAGGGATAGGGTTAATAACTACTAAAACCATGGAACTGGACCTGAGGGCTAGGGATAGGGCTAGGGATAGGGCTAGGGATAGGGCTAGGGATAGGGCTAGGGTTAGGGCTAGGGTTAATAACTACTAATACCATGTAACTGGACCTGAGGGCTAGGGATAGGGTTAATAACTACTAATACCATGGAACTGGACCTGAGGGCTAGGGATAGGGATAGGGATAGGGATAGGGCTAGGGATAGGGCTAGGGTTAGGGCTAGGGTTAATAACTACTAATACCATGTAACTGGACCTGAGGGCTAGGGCTAGGGATAGGGTTAATAACTACTAATACCATAGGGCTAGGGTTAATAATAATATTAACCCTATCCCTAGCTAGCCCTAGCCCTCAGGTCCATTTACATGGTATTAGTAGTAATACCATGTAACTGGACCTGAGGGCTAGGGCTAGCTAGGGATAGGGTTAATAACTACTAATACCATGGAACTGGACCTGAGGGCTAGGGATAGGGCTAGGGATAGGGCTAGGGCTAGGGATAGGGCTAGGGTTAGGGCTAGGGTTAATAACTACTAATACCATGTAACTGGACCTGAGGGCTAGGGCTAGGGATAGGGTTAATAACTACTAATACCATGGAACTGGACCTGAGGGCTAGGGATAGGGCTAGGGATAGGGCTAGGGCTAGGGCTAGGGATAGGGCTAGGGTTAGGGCAAGGGTTAATAACTACTAATACCATGTAACTGGACCTGAGGGCTAGGGCTAGGGATAGGGTTAATAACTACTAATACCATGGAACTGGACCTGAGGGCTAGGGATAGGGCTAGGGATAGGGCTAGGGCTAGGGTTAGTGCCCGTTGAAGACTTATTGGTTGATTTAACATGGAATTGATACGGATTAGGCTAGGGTACAAAATTGCTCGACGAAATCTGCACAAAACCCCAAATTTCCATCAAATTGATAAGGGATTGTTATAATGGGTTTGATAAGATGTCGTTAACATTGTTGATAAGATGTCGTTTTTTCCTTAAATGGCCACCAGGGGGTGCTCTTTTTCACCTCCGGAAAGGTAGGGGGCGCTAATGCGTAGCCAATAACTTATCAAAAGTATCCAAAGTAGTATCAATTACCATTATATTTTACCTAACTCCCATGACCCTTACCAATGACTTATCAATTCCACATTAATTCAATTCCACATTAATTGTCCCTAACACCCTGACCTAAGCTGCTAACTCAAGCACCAATCATTGACAATTTGTTTCACCTGCTGGAAGGTTATATAATGGTGGGGGAGGTGAACTCTTCTTCATTATTGTCAGTGAGTCAGGAGGAGAGAGACAGAGAAAGAAAGAAGGGAAAGAAGAAAGGACATTCAAGGAAGCAATACAAGAGGTTAGTTTTTTAATGTTGAAGTTCTACATCAATTATCTTCTTTCAAAAAGGCTTTATCCTAAGTGTTTCGTTTGCAATCTGAAATATTCTTATTTATATTCCTATAGAGAATGGACCCAGCAGAGCACAACCAGGAGCCTTCCGACGCACCGGCTGAGGAAGAGTTCACAATGATAATAAGAGGTCGCAGACTTCATGCGATTCATCTGGCAATCCAGAACTTTTTTGTTGATGTGCAAAGGAGGGCATTTGGAAGAGGTCAAGGAGAAAGAGAACGAGGGGGAGATGGAGGACACAGAGGGAGAGAAGGACAAGGAAGAGATCGAGGAAGAGGAGTTGGAGAGCGAGGAAGAGGTGGAGGAAGAGGACAGAGAGGAAGAGGCGATGGAGAAGGAGGTGAAGAAAGAGGAGATGGAGGAAGAGGAGATGAAGGAGTTGAAGATGGCGGAAGAGGCGGAGGAGAAGACCAAGGACTTGGGGTGGTGTGGCGGCCGTGGCTGTAAAATAAAAAAACATATTTCTTTAATCAATCTGTATCATCATTGTGGGATCTATCGATAGAGAGAAGGAATATACTTATGGTTTGTTCAATAATCTGACATGACCCCTGGTAGGGTTTTGCTTTTAATTGGCTGAAAAAACAATGGGGTTTGATGGGTAGTGGGCGGAGGCCTCATTTTCATGCCTGCCTAGATTTGTGTCAGGGGAAGTGCTTGCTCTTTTATAACCACGCAGCGCCCGTGCAAGCCACAGGCTCAAGGCTGATACCGACGGATACGGCTCGGCCTTGCGATTCAGAAAGTCTCCGCCCCTTGCGAAAAAAAGCCTCCATTGAAAATATATCGGCCCTCCAATTTCTTATCAAATCCAAGTCATTACGGCCCAATTACCTCCAAAATATCACTAAAACCCTATCCTAACAGGGTTGAGAATCCGAAAGGCGTAGAGAAAAAATGGTCGGCAAATTCTTCATCAGCTCGCTCCGCTGAAGAAGGGGGTATAAGTTTCGTCACCATCGCACTTACGGTTCTCTTAATTGGCTAGGGTTTTGGGTAGGCTTTATCGCTTTACTACGCAAAGACGATAAGACGTTAGACCTTGGTTCTGAGATATGTTATAGAGCTCATTGAGACGAACACTTTGATATGTGTTTCATTTGTGAGCGACACTGCTGCGCGATCATCTCCAATTTGCCTGTGCTACATAGACTCTAACACCTTAAGGGCATCTTTTGGGGCAAACTGCAATTCCAAAATCCTCATCTGAGTAACGAAACACACATCCAGGAACTCTGCTCGCTAAGCCGATCAATAATCTGTCCTCCGTTTTGCTCTACGGCCCTTAGAACCCCAAATAATCTGTCTTGACCCCTGGTAGGGTTTTGCTTTTAATTGGCTGAAAAAACAATGGGGTTTGATGGGTAGTGGGCGGAGGCCTCATTTTCATGCCTGCCTAGATTTGTGTCAGGGGAAGTGCTTGCTCTTTTATAACCACGCAGCGCCCGTGCAAGCCACAGGCTCAAGGCTGATACCGACGGATACGGCTCGGCCTTGCGATTCAGAAAGTCTCCGCCCCTTGCGAAAAAAAGCCTCCATTGAGAATATATCGGCCCTCCAATTTCTTATCAAATCCAAGTCATTACAGCTCAATTACCTCCAAAATATCACTAAAACCCTATCCTAACAGGGTTGAGGCTCCGAAAGGCGTAGAGAAAAAATGGTCGGCAAATTCTTCATCAGCTCGCTCCGCTGAAGAAGGGGGTATAAGTTTCGTCACCATCGCACTTACGGTTCTCTTAATTGGCTAGGGTTAGGGGTAGGGTTTATCGCTTTACCACTGAAAGACGATAAGACGTTAGACCTTGGTTCTGAGATATGTTATAGAGCTCATTGAGACGAACACTTTGATATGTGTTTCATTTGTGAGCGACACTGCTGCGCGATCATCTCCAATTTGCCTGTGCTCCATAGACTCTAAGACCTTAAGGGCATCTTTTGGGGCAAACTGCAATTCCAAAATCCTCATCTGAGTAACGAAACACACATCCAGGAACTCTGCTCGCTAAGCCGATCAATAATCTGTCCTCCGTTTTGCTCTACGGCCCTTAGAACCCCAAATAATCTGTCTTGACCCCTGGTAGGGTTTTGCTTTTAATTGGCTGAAAAAACAATGGGGTTTGATGGGTAGTGGGCGGAGGCCTCATTTTCATGCCTGCCTAGATTTGTGTCAGGGGAAGTGCTTGCTCTTTTGTAACCACGCAGCGCCCGTGCAAGCCACAGGCTCAAGGCTGATACCGACGGATACGGCTCGGCCTTGCGAATCAGAAAGTCTCCGCCCCTTGCGAAAAAAAGCCTCCATTGAGAATATATCGGCCCTCCAATTTCTTATCAAATCCAAGTCATTACAGCTCAATTACCTCCAAAATATCACTAAAACCCTATCCTAACAGGGTTGAGGCTCCGAAAGGCGTAGAGAAAAATGGTCGGCAAATTCTTCATCAGCTCGCTCCGCTGAAGAAGGGGGTATAAGTTTCGTCACCATCGCACTTACGGTTCTCTTAATTGGCTAGGGTTAGGGGTAGGCTTTATCGCTTTACCACTGAAAGACGATAAGACGTTAGACCTTGGTTCTGAGATATGTTATAGAGCTCATTGAGACGAACACTTTGATATGTGTTTCATTTGTGAGCGACACTGCTGCGCGATCATCTCCAATTTGCCTGTGCTCCATAGACTCTAAGACCTTAAGGGCATCTTTTGGGGCAAACTGCAATTCCAAAATCCTCATCTGAGTAACGAAACACACATCCAGGAACTCTGCTCGCTAAGCCGATCAATAATCTGTCCTCCGTTTTGCTCTACTGCCCTTAGAACCCCAAATAATCTGTCTTGACCCCTGGTAGGGTTTTGCTTTTAATTGGCTGAAAAAACAATGGGGTTTGATGGGTAGTGGGCGGAGGCCTCATTTTCATGCCTGCCTAGATTTGTGTCAGGGGAAGTGCTTGCTCTTTTATAACCACGCAGCGCCCGTGCAAGCCACAGGCTCAAGGCTGATAACGACGGATACGGCTCGGCCTTGCGAATCAGAAAGTCTCCGCCCCTTGCGAAAAAAAGCCTCCATTGAGAATATATCGGCCCTCCAATTTCTTATCAAATCCAAGTCATTACGGCTCAATTACCTCCAAAATATCACTAAAACCCTTTCCTAACAGGGTTGAGGCTCCGAAAGGCGTAGAGAGAAAATGGTCGGCAAATTCTTCATCAGCTCGCTCCGCTGAAGAAGGGGGTATAAGTTTCGTCACCATCGCACTTACGGTTCTCTTAATTGGCTAGGGTTAGGGGTAGGCTTTATCGCTTTACCACTGAAAGACGATAAGACGTTAGACCTTGGTTCTGAGATATGTTATAGAGCTCATTGAGACGAACACTTTGATATGTGTTTCATTTGTGAGCGACACTGCTGCGCGATCATCTCCAATTTGCCTGTGCTACATAGACTCTAAGACCTTAAGGGCATCTTTTGGGGCAAACTGCAATTCCAAAATCCTCATCTGAGTAACGAAACACACATCCAGGAACTCTGCTCGCTAAGCCGATCAATAATCTGTCCTCCGTTTTGCTCTACTGCCCTTAGAACCCCAAATAATCTGTCTTGACCCCTGGTAGGGTTTTGCTTTTAATTGGCTGAAAAAACAATGGGGTTTGATGGGTAGTGGGCGGAGGCCTCATTTTCATGCCTGCCTAGATTTGTGTCAGGGGAAGTGCTTGCTCTTTTATAACCACGCAGCGCCCGTGCAAGCCACAGGCTCAAGGCTGATACCGACGGATACGGCTCGGCCTTGCGATTCAGAAAGTCTCCGCCCCTTGCGAAAAAAAGCCTCCATTGAGAATATATCGGCCCTCCAATTTCTTATCAAATCCAAGTCATTACAGCTCAATTACCTCCAAAATATCACTAAAACCCTATCCTAACAGGGTTGAGGCTCCGAAAGGCGTAGAGAAAAAATGGTCGGCAAATTCTTCATCAGCTCGCTCCGCTGAAGAAGGGGGTATAAGTTTCGTCACCATCGCACTTACGGTTCTCTTAATTGGCTAGGGTTAGGGGTAGGGTTTATCGCTTTACCACTGAAAGACGATAAGACGTTAGACCTTGGTTCTGAGATATGTTATAGAGCTCATTGAGACGAACACTTTGATATGTGTTTCATTTGTGAGCGACACTGCTGCGCGATCATCTCCAATTTGCCTGTGCTCCATAGACTCTAAGACCTTAAGGGCATCTTTTGGGGCAAACTGCAATTCCAAAATCCTCATCTGAGTAACGAAACACACATCCAGGAACTCTGCTCGCTAAGCCGATCAATAATCTGTCCTCCGTTTTGCTCTACTGCCCTTAGAACCCCAAATAATCTGTCTTGACCCCTGGTAGGGTTTTGCTTTTAATTGGCTGAAAAAACAATGGGGTTTGATGGGTAGTGGGCGGAGGCCTCATTTTCATGCCTGCCTAGATTTGTGTCAGGGGAAGTGCTTGCTCTTTTATAACCACGCATCGCCCGTGCAAGCCACAGGCTCAAGGCTGATACCGACGGATACGGCTCGGCCTTGCGATTCAGAAAGTCTCCGCCCCTTGCGAAAAAAAGCCTCCATTGAGAATATATCGGCCCTCCAATTTCTTATCAAATCCAAGTCATTACAGCTCAATTACCTCCAAAATATCACTAAAACCCTATCCTAACAGGGTTGAGGCTCCGAAAGGCGTAGAGAAAAAATGGTCGGCAAATTCTTCATCAGCTTGCTCCGCTGAAGAAGGGGGTATAAGTTTCGTCACCATCGCACTTACGGTTCTCTTAATTGGCTAGGGTTAGGGGTAGGCTTTATCGCTTTACCACTGAAAGACGATAAGACGTTAGACCTTGGTTCTGAGATATGTTATAGAGCTCATTGAGACGAACACTTTGATATGTGTTTCATTTGTGAGCGACACTGCTGCGCGATCATCTCCAATTTGCCTGTGCTCCATAGACTCTAAGACCTTAAGGGCATCTTTTGGGGCAAACTGCAATTCCAAAATCCTCATCTGAGTAACGAAACACACATCCAGGAACTCTGCTCGCTAAGCCGATCAATAATCTGTCCTCCGTTTTGCTCTACGGCCCTTAGAACCCCAAATAATCTGTCTTGACCCCTGGTAGGGTTTTGCTTTTAATTGGCTGAAAAAACAATGGGGTTTGATGGGTAGTGGGCGGAGGCCTCATTTTCATGCCTGCCTAGATTTGTGTCAGGGGAAGTGCTTGCTCTTTTATAACCACGCAGCGCCCGTGCAAGCCACAGGCTCAAGGCTGATACCGACGGATACGGCTCGGCCTTGCGATTCAGAAAGTCTCCGCCCCTTGCGAAAAAAAGCCTCCATTGAGAATATATCGGCCCTCCAATTTCTTATCAAATCCAAGTCATTACGGCTCAATTACCTCCAAAATATCACTAAAACCCTATCCTAACAGGGTTGAGGCTCCGAAAGGCGTAGAGAAAAAATGGTCGGCAAATTCTTCATCAGCTCGCTCCGCTGAAGAAGGGGGTATAAGTTTCGTCACCATCGCACTTACGGTTCTCTTAATTGGCTAGGGTTAGGGGTAGGCTTTATCGCTTTACCACTGAAAGACGATAAGACGTTAGACCTTGGTTCTGAGATATGTTATAGAGCTCATTGAGACGAACACTTTGATATGTGTTTCATTTGTGAGCGACACTGCTGCGCGATCATCTCCAATTTGCCTGTGCTCCATAGACTCTAAGACCTTAAGGGCATCTTTTGGGGCAAACTGCAATTCCAAAATCCTCATCTGAGTAACGAAACACACATCCAGGAACTCTGCTCGCTAAGCCGATCAATAATCTGTCCTCCGTTTTGCTCTACGGCCCTTAGAACCCCAAATAATCTGTCTTGACCCCTGGTAGGGTTTTGCTTTTAATTGGCTGAAAAAACAATGGGGTTTGATGGGTAGTGGGCGGAGGCCTCATTTTCATGCCTGCCTAGATTTGTGTCAGGGGAAGTGCTTGCTCTTTTGTAACCACGCAGCGCCCGTGCAAGCCACAGGCTCAAGGCTGATACCGACGGATACGGCTCGGCCTTGCGAATCAGAAAGTCTCCGCCCCTTGCGAAAAAAAGCCTCCATTGAGAATATATCGGCCCTCCAATTTCTTATCAAATCCAAGTCATTACAGCTCAATTACCTCCAAAATATCACTAAAACCCTATCCTAACAGGGTTGAGGCTCCGAAAGGCGTAGAGAAAAATGGTCGGCAAATTCTTCATCAGCTCGCTCCGCTGAAGAAGGGGGTATAAGTTTCGTCACCATCGCACTTACGGTTCTCTTAATTGGCTAGGGTTAGGGGTAGGCTTTATCGCTTTACCACTGAAAGACGATAAGACGTTAGACCTTGGTTCTGAGATATGTTATAGAGCTCATTGAGACGAACACTTTGATATGTGTTTCATTTGTGAGCGACACTGCTGCGCGATCATCTCCAATTTGCCTGTGCTCCATAGACTCTAAGACCTTAAGGGCATCTTTTGGGGCAAACTGCAATTCCAAAATCCTCATCTGAGTAACGAAACACACATCCAGGAACTCTGCTCGCTAAGCCGATCAATAATCTGTCCTCCGTTTTGCTCTACTGCCCTTAGAACCCCAAATAATCTGTCTTGACCCCTGGTAGGGTTTTGCTTTTAATTGGCTGAAAAAACAATGGGGTTTGATGGGTAGTGGGCGGAGGCCTCATTTTCATGCCTGCCTAGATTTGTGTCAGGGGAAGTGCTTGCTCTTTTATAACCACGCAGCGCCCGTGCAAGCCACAGGCTCAAGGCTGATAACGACGGATACGGCTCGGCCTTGCGAATCAGAAAGTCTCCGCCCCTTGCGAAAAAAAGCCTCCATTGAGAATATATCGGCCCTCCAATTTCTTATCAAATCCAAGTCATTACGGCTCAATTACCTCCAAAATATCACTAAAACCCTTTCCTAACAGGGTTGAGGCTCCGAAAGGCGTAGAGAGAAAATGGTCGGCAAATTCTTCATCAGCTCGCTCCGCTGAAGAAGGGGGTATAAGTTTCGTCACCATCGCACTTACGGTTCTCTTAATTGGCTAGGGTTAGGGGTAGGCTTTATCGCTTTACCACTGAAAGACGATAAGACGTTAGACCTTGGTTCTGAGATATGTTATAGAGCTCATTGAGACGAACACTTTGATATGTGTTTCATTTGTGAGCGACACTGCTGCGCGATCATCTCCAATTTGCCTGTGCTACATAGACTCTAAGACCTTAAGGGCATCTTTTGGGGCAAACTGCAATTCCAAAATCCTCATCTGAGTAACGAAACACACATCCAGGAACTCTGCTCGCTAAGCCGATCAATAATCTGTCCTCCGTTTTGCTCTACTGCCCTTAGAACCCCAAATAATCTGTCTTGACCCCTGGTAGGGTTTTGCTTTTAATTGGCTGAAAAAACAATGGGGTTTGATGGGTAGTGGGCGGAGGCCTCATTTTCATGCCTGCCTAGATTTGTGTCAGGGGAAGTGCTTGCTCTTTTATAACCACGCAGCGCCCGTGCAAGCCACAGGCTCAAGGCTGATACCGACGGATACGGCTCGGCCTTGCGATTCAGAAAGTCTCCGCCCCTTGCGAAAAAAAGCCTCCATTGAGAATATATCGGCCCTCCAATTTCTTATCAAATCCAAGTCATTACAGCTCAATTACCTCCAAAATATCACTAAAACCCTATCCTAACAGGGTTGAGGCTCCGAAAGGCGTAGAGAAAAAATGGTCGGCATATTCTTCATCAGCTCGCTCCGCTGAAGAAGGGGGTATAAGTTTCGTCACCATCGCACTTACGGTTCTCTTAATTGGCTAGGGTTAGGGGTAGGGTTTATCGCTTTACCACTGAAAGACGATAAGACGTTAGACCTTGGTTCTGAGATATGTTATAGAGCTCATTGAGACGAACACTTTGATATGTGTTTCATTTGTGAGCGACACTGCTGCGCGATCATCTCCAATTTGCCTGTGCTCCATAGACTCTAAGACCTTAAGGGCATCTTTTGGGGCAAACTGCAATTCCAAAATCCTCATCTGAGTAACGAAACACACATCCAGGAACTCTGCTCGCTAAGCCGATCAATAATCTGTCCTCCGTTTTGCTCTACTGCCCTTAGAACCCCAAATAATCTGTCTTGACCCCTGGTAGGGTTTTGCTTTTAATTGGCTGAAAAAACAATGGGGTTTGATGGGTAGTGGGCGGAGGCCTCATTTTCATGCCTGCCTAGATTTGTGTCAGGGGAAGTGCTTGCTCTTTTATAACCACGCATCGCCCGTGCAAGCCACAGGCTCAAGGCTGATACCGACGGATACGGCTCGGCCTTGCGATTCAGAAAGTCTCCGCCCCTTGCGAAAAAAAGCCTCCATTGAGAATATATCGGCCCTCCAATTTCTTATCAAATCCAAGTCATTACAGCTCAATTACCTCCAAAATATCACTAAAACCCTATCCTAACAGGGTTGAGGCTCCGAAAGGCGTAGAGAAAAAATGGTCGGCAAATTCTTCATCAGCTTGCTCCGCTGAAGAAGGGGGTATAAGTTTCGTCACCATCGCACTTACGGTTCTCTTAATTGGCTAGGGTTAGGGGTAGGCTTTATCGCTTTACCACTGAAAGACGATAAGACGTTAGACCTTGGTTCTGAGATATGTTATAGAGCTCATTGAGACGAACACTTTGATATGTGTTTCATTTGTGAGCGACACTGCTGCGCGATCATCTCCAATTTGCCTGTGCTCCATAGACTCTAAGACCTTAAGGGCATCTTTTGGGGCAAACTGCAATTCCAAAATCCTCATCTGAGTAACGAAACACACATCCAGGAACTCTGCTCGCTAAGCCGATCAATAATCTGTCCTCCGTTTTGCTCTACGGCCCTTAGAACCCCAAATAATCTGTCTTGACCCCTGGTAGGGTTTTGCTTTTAATTGGCTGAAAAAACAATGGGGTTTGATGGGTAGTGGGCGGAGGCCTCATTTTCATGCCTGCCTAGATTTGTGTCAGGGGAAGTGCTTGCTCTTTTATAACCACGCAGCGCCCGTGCAAGCCACAGGCTCAAGGCTGATACCGACGGATACGGCTCGGCCTTGCGATTCAGAAAGTCTCCGCCCCTTGCGAAAAAAAGCCTCCATTGAGAATATATCGGCCCTCCAATTTCTTATCAAATCCAAGTCATTACGGCTCAATTACCTCCAAAATATCACTAAAACCCTATCCTAACAGGGTTGAGGCTCCGAAAGGCGTAGAGAAAAAATGGTCGGCAAATTCTTCATCAGCTCGCTCCGCTGAAGAAGGGGGTATAAGTTTCGTCACCATCGCACTTACGGTTCTCTTAATTGGCTAGGGTTAGGGGTAGGCTTTATCGCTTTACCACTGAAAGACGATAAGACGTTAGACCTTGGTTCTGAGATATGTTATAGAGCTCATTGAGACGAACACTTTGATATGTGTTTCATTTGTGAGCGACACTGCTGCGCGATCATCTCCAATTTGCCTGTGCTCCATAGACTCTAAGACCTTAAGGGCATCTTTTGGGGCAAACTGCAATTCCAAAATCCTCATCTGAGTAACGAAACACACATCCAGGAACTCTGCTCGCTAAGCCGATCAATAATCTGTCCTCCGTTTTGCTCTACGGCCCTTAGAACCCCAAATAATCTGTCTTGACCCCTGGTAGGGTTTTGCTTTTAATTGGCTGAAAAAACAATGGGGTTTGATGGGTAGTGGGCGGAGGCCTCATTTTCATGCCTGCCTAGATTTGTGTCAGGGGAAGTGCTTGCTCTTTTATAACCACGCAGCGCCCGTGCAAGCCACAGGCTCAAGGCTGATACCGACGGATACGGCTCGGCCTTGCGATTCAGAAAGTCTCCGCCCCTTGCGAAAAAAAGCCTCCATTGAGAATATATCGGCCCTCCAATTTCTTATCAAATCCAAGTCATTACAGCTCAATTACCTCCAAAATATCACTAAAACCCTATCCTAACAGGGTTGAGGCTCCGAAAGGCGTAGAGAAAAAATGGTCGGCATATTCTTCATCAGCTCGCTCCGCTGAAGAAGGGGGTATAAGTTTCGTCACCATCGCACTTACGGTTCTCTTAATTGGCTAGGGTTAGGGGTAGGGTTTATCGCTTTACCACTGAAAGACGATAAGACGTTAGACCTTGGTTCTGAGATATGTTATAGAGCTCATTGAGACGAACACTTTGATATGTGTTTCATTTGTGAGCGACACTGCTGCGCGATCATCTCCAATTTGCCTGTGCTCCATAGACTCTAAGACCTTAAGGGCATCTTTTGGGGCAAACTGCAATTCCAAAATCCTCATCTGAGTAACGAAACACACATCCAGGAACTCTGCTCGCTAAGCCGATCAATAATCTGTCCTCCGTTTTGCTCTACTGCCCTTAGAACCCCAAATAATCTGTCTTGACCCCTGGTAGGGTTTTGCTTTTAATTGGCTGAAAAAACAATGGGGTTTGATGGGTAGTGGGCGGAGGCCTCATTTTCATGCCTGCCTAGATTTGTGTCAGGGGAAGTGCTTGCTCTTTTATAACCACGCATCGCCCGTGCAAGCCACAGGCTCAAGGCTGATACCGACGGATACGGCTCGGCCTTGCGATTCAGAAAGTCTCCGCCCCTTGCGAAAAAAAGCCTCCATTGAGAATATATCGGCCCTCCAATTTCTTATCAAATCCAAGTCATTACAGCTCAATTACCTCCAAAATATCACTAAAACCCTATCCTAACAGGGTTGAGGCTCCGAAAGGCGTAGAGAAAAAATGGTCGGCAAATTCTTCATCAGCTTGCTCCGCTGAAGAAGGGGGTATAAGTTTCGTCACCATCGCACTTACGGTTCTCTTAATTGGCTAGGGTTAGGGGTAGGCTTTATCGCTTTACCACTGAAAGACGATAAGACGTTAGACCTTGGTTCTGAGATATGTTATAGAGCTCATTGAGACGAACACTTTGATATGTGTTTCATTTGTGAGCGACACTGCTGCGCGATCATCTCCAATTTGCCTGTGCTCCATAGACTCTAAGACCTTAAGGGCATCTTTTGGGGCAAACTGCAATTCCAAAATCCTCATCTGAGTAACGAAACACACATCCAGGAACTCTGCTCGCTAAGCCGATCAATAATCTGTCCTCCGTTTTGCTCTACGGCCCTTAGAACCCCAAATAATCTGTCTTGACCCCTGGTAGGGTTTTGCTTTTAATTGGCTGAAAAAACAATGGGGTTTGATGGGTAGTGGGCGGAGGCCTCATTTTCATGCCTGCCTAGATTTGTGTCAGGGGAAGTGCTTGCTCTTTTATAACCACGCAGCGCCCGTGCAAGCCACAGGCTCAAGGCTGATACCGACGGATACGGCTCGGCCTTGCGATTCAGAAAGTCTCCGCCCCTTGCGAAAAAAAGCCTCCATTGAGAATATATCGGCCCTCCAATTTCTTATCAAATCCAAGTCATTACGGCTCAATTACCTCCAAAATATCACTAAAACCCTATCCTAACAGGGTTGAGGCTCCGAAAGGCGTAGAGAAAAAATGGTCGGCAAATTCTTCATCAGCTCGCTCCGCTGAAGAAGGGGGTATAAGTTTCGTCACCATCGCACTTACGGTTCTCTTAATTGGCTAGGGTTAGGGGTAGGCTTTATCGCTTTACCACTGAAAGACGATAAGACGTTAGACCTTGGTTCTGAGATGTGTTATAGAGCTCATTGAGACGAACACTTTGATATGTGTTTCATTTGTGAGCGACACTGCTGCGCGATCATCTCCAATTTGCCTGTGCTCCATAGACTCTAAGACCTTAAGGGCATCTTTTGGGGCAAACTGCAATTCCAAAATCCTCATCTGAGTAACGAAACACACATCCAGGAACTCTGCTCGCTAAGCCGATCAATAATCTGTCCTCCGTTTTGCTCTACGGCCCTTAGAACCCCAAATAATCTGTCTTGACCCCTGGTAGGGTTTTGCTTTTAATTGGCTGAAAAAACAATGGGGTTTGATGGGTAGTGGGCGGAGGCCTCATTTTCATGCCTGCCTAGATTTGTGTCAGGGGAAGTGCTTGCTCTTTTATAACCACGCAGCGCCCGTGCAAGCCACAGGCTCAAGGCTGATACCGACGGATACGGCTCGGCCTTGCGAATCAGAAAGTCTCCGCCCCTTGCGAAAAAAAGCCTCCATTGAGAATATATCGGCCCTCCAATTTCTTATCAAATCCAAGTCATTACGGCTCAATTACCTCCAAAATATCACTAAAACCCTATCCTAACAGGGTTGAGGCTCCGAAAGGCGTAGAGAAAAAATGGTCGGCAAATTCTTCATCAGCTCGCTCCGCTGAAGAAGGGGGTATAAGTTTCGTCACCATCGCACTTACGGTTCTCTTAATTGGCTAGGGTTAGGGGTAGGCTTTATCGCTTTACCACTGAAAGACGATAAGACGTTAGACCTTGGTTCTGAGATATGTTATAGAGCTCATTGAGACGAACACTTTGATATGTGTTTCATTTGTGAGCGACACTGCTGCGCGATCATCTCCAATTTGCCTGTGCTCCATAGACTCTAAGACCTTAAGGGCATCTTTTGGGGCAAACTGCAATTCCAAAATCCTCATCTGAGTAACGAAACACACATCCAGGAACTCTGCTCGCTAAGCCGATCAATAATCTGTCCTCCGTTTTGCTCTACTGCCCTTAGAACCCCAAATAATCTGTCTTGACCCCTGGTAGGGTTTTGCTTTTAATTGGCTGAAAAAACAATGGGGTTTGATGGGTAGTGGGCGGAGGCCTCATTTTCATGCCTGCCTAGATTTGTGTCAGGGGAAGTGCTTGCTCTTTTATAACCACGCAGCGCCCATGCAAGCCACAAGCTCAAGGCTGATAACGACGGATACGGCTCGGCCTTGCGAATCAGAAAGTCTCCGCCCCTTGCGAAAAAAAGCCTCCATTGAGAATATTTCGGCCCTCCAATTTCTTATCAAATCCAAGTCATTACGGCTCAATTACCTCCAAAATATCACTAAAACCCTATCCTAACAGGGTTGAGGCTCCAAAAGGCGTAGAGAAAAAATGGTCGGCAAATTCTTCATCAGCTCGCTCCGCTGAAGAAGGGGGTATAAGTTTCGTCACCATCGCACTTACGGTTCTCTTAATTGGCTAGGGTTAGGGGTAGGCTTTATCGCTTTACCACTGAAAGACGATAAGACGTTAGACCTTGGTTCTGAGATATGTTATAGAGCTCATTGAGACGAACACTTTGATATGTGTTTCATTTGTGAGCGACACTGCTGCGCGATCATCTCCAATTTGCCTGTGCTCCATAGACTCTAAGACCTTAAGGGCATCTTTTGGGGCAAACTGCAATTCCAAAATCCTCATCTGAGTAACGAAACACACATCCAGGAACTCTGCTCGCTAAGCCGATCAATAATCTGTCCTCCGTTTTGCTCTACTGCCCTTAGAACCCCAAATAATCTGTCTTGACCCCTGGTAGGGTTTTGCTTTTAATTGGCTGAAAAAACAATGGGGTTTAATGGGTAGTGGGCGGAGGCCTCATTTTCATGCCTGCCTAGATTTGTGTCAGGGGAAGTGCTTGCTCTTTTATAACCACGCAGCGCCCGTGCAAGCCACAGGCTCAAGGCTGATAACGACGGATACGGCTCGGCCTTGCGAATCAGAAAGTCTCCGCCCCTTGCGAAAAAAAGCCTCCATTGAGAATATATCGGCCCTCCAATTTCTTATCAAATCCAAGTCATTACGGCTCAATTACCTCCAAAATATCACTAAAACCCTATCCTAACAGGGTTGAGGCTCCGAAAGGCGTAGAGAGAAAATGGTCGGCAAATTCTTCATCAGCTCGCTCCGCTGAAGAAGGGGGTATAAGTTTCGTCACCATCGCACTTACGGTTCTCTTAATTGGCTAGGGTTAGGGGTAGGCTTTATCGCTTTACCACTGAAAGACGATAAGACGTTAGACCTTGGTTCTGAGATATGTTATAGAGCTCATTGAGACGAACACTTTGACATGTGTTTCATTTGTGAGCAACACTGCTGCGCGATCATCTCCAATTTGCCTGTGCTACATAGACTCTAAGACCTTAAGGGCATCTTTTGGGGCAAACTGCAATTCCAAAATCCTCATCTGAGTAACGAAACACACATCCAGGAACTCTGCTCGCTAAGCCGATCAATAATCTGTCCTCCGTTTTGCTTTACGGCCCTTAGAACCCCAAATAATCTGTCTTGACCCCTGGTAGGGTTTTGCTTTTAATTGGCTGAAAAAACAATGGGGTTTGATGGGTAGTGGGCGGAGGCCTCATTTTCATGCCTGCCTAGATTTGTGTCAGGGGAAGTGCTTGCTCTTTTATAACCACGCAGTGCCCGTGCAAGCCACAGGCTCAAGGCTGATACCGACGGATACGGCTCGGCCTTGCGATTCAGAAAGTCTCCGCCCCTTGCGAAAAAAAGCCTCCATTTAGAATATATCGGCCCTCCAATTTCTTATCAAATCCAAGTCATTACGGCTCAATTACCTCCAAAATATCACTAAAACCCTATCCTAACAGGGTTGAGGCTCCTGAAAGTGTAAAGTGTATGGGAAAAATATTAAAATAAAAAATTCAATGGTTAAGTGTCAGGAGGGTAATGGTCTGGGTTTAATCACGTGGATGTGACAGGTTATGTTAAGGCAATGTTACCAAGAATGGTCCGTGGGGCGATCCTGTAACTGTTGAAAAAACACACTCGTTGCACATGTGCAACGCCTCCAATTTCTTATCAAATCCAAGTCATTACCCTAAACCAATGGCCTATCAAAATATTACTTTTGGGGGAGGGAACTAATCAAGCTGGAGCAGATGTAAGTTGTTGAGGCTAATGACACTCTCATAAGATTGGACTCAGACTGCCTTTCAGACAGTATCAAACTTCAGAAGCCAAGACCAGTCATCCAGACCAGCAACACTAAGAGGTTTGTTTTTTTTGTTAAATATTGTTGAAGTTCTACATCAATCATCTTCTTTTGAAAATGTTGTACCAAAGGTTTTGATTTTCAATCTGAAATCTTTCTCTATATGATAACTTTGCAGAATGGAACAAACAAACACACAAGAAGACCCCCCGACACCCTCTGAACAAAATTCACCAGTTGAAGAGGTAAGTACATCCTAAAAAGTGATTGGAAGTGTTTGGAAACAAATATTTTTAGAGCGACTTAAATAATTCATGATGGAATCGCAATTAAATCATGTTTTTGTCAAGTGATTAACTTAAGTTAGGTGGTTGATAATTCATTGGATGAGAGATGAATGGAATTTATAAGGTGGTGGGTCTCCAAATCTCATATCAAATCCAGAGTTAGGTTTACTCAATTAATATTTAGAACATTGTGAAGAGCTGGTCAAGCATATAAGAATATCTTTCACTTATTATTTAGTTGCAGGGAGCTGCTTTTTTGCCAGAGCCAAACTGTAATCCTGAAATCCTGAAAACATTTCTCTTCCGTTGGGCCTTTTCATGTTGAACTGGTTTTGATGCTTTGTGCCTGATTCCTTGTATATAGAGACATGATGAACAAGAAGGAGATAATGAGGAGGAGGAGGCAGACGAGATGTACGTGGTTCCACCTACTTCCCTGGAACCTAATCCACCAGTTGAAGATGTAAGTAGATCCTAAAAAGATCTTTGGAAACAAATATTTTTAGAGCGACTCAAATAATTCATGATGGAATCGCAGTTAAATCAAGTTTTTGTCAAGTAATTAACTTAAGTTAGGTGGTTGATAATTCATTGGTTGAGAAATGAATGGAATTCATAAGGTCTTGGGTCTCCAAATCTCATATCAAATCCAGAGTTAGGTTTACCCAATTAATATTTAGAAAATTGTGATGAGCTGGTCAAGCATATAAGAATGTCTTTCACTTATTATTTAGTTGCAGGGAGCTGCTTTTTTGCCAGAGCCAAACTGTAATCCTGAAATCCTGAAAACATTTCTCTTCCTTTGCGCCTATTCATGTTGAACTGGTTTTGATGCTTTGTGCCTGATTCCTTGTATATAGAGACATGATGACCAAGACGGAGATAATGAGGAGGAGGAGGCAGACGAGATATCCTCATCTCAGTACGTGGTTCCACCTACTTCCCCGGTTAATCACCCTGTTGAGGATGTAAGTAGATCCTAAAAAGATGTTTGGAAACAAATATTTATAGAGCGACTTAAATAATTCATGATGGAACTGCCACCTACATTTCTCTTTTGGAACAGCTTTTTTTCATGGAGGAGGCAATAGGGATGTCCTCATCATCGGACGACGATGAAGTATTTGAACTGGAGGTCAGAGGCCGGAGGAGGTATGAGATACTGCGCATGTACCACCGGTATCTGGAGGCTTTAAGAAGAAACCGACGTCGTCAAAGACGAGCCCAGGGAGGATCCGAAGCAGCCGGTGGTTCTGGAGCAGCAAAAAATAAATAAATGTTTTTTTTTCCTTTTACACTGAGATCTGAGTCATCATTGTGGGATTTGACGATGGAGGGGAGGAGTATACTTACGGTTATTTTAAAGTTGTATTAGGGTTAGGGACAATTAATACGCATTGGGGGTTGGTCATCGGTGGGTAATGGGTTGGGGGTTTAGTTAGGGTTAAGGGACAATAAATATGCAATGTGGGGGATGGGATTATCAAGAATTTGGTGTAATTTTGTCTCTAGACCTTTCAGCAAGCTCAAGAGCCTTCGGTTAGGGGTTTAGGGATCTTTTATAGGTATCTGGACCGTAATAAAATTAATTTTGATAAGTAATTGAAAAGGAGATATCTCCTCGAAAAGGGGTCTTTTTCGCAGGGGCCGGAGAGTTTCTGAACCGCAATGCCGAGCCGATTCCGTTGGTATCAGCCTTGAGTCTGTGGCGTGCAAGGCCGCTGAGTGGATTCAAAAAAGAAATCACTGCCCCTAAACTAGGCTACTGCTGGGTAAAGGCTCAGAAGTCTGGAAAAGACGGTCTGGAGGGTCTCTCCTTCGAACTGCATGTCCCCTCCGCCTCAGCGAACACGGTTGTTGAGGCTGGGGCGCAGGGAATGATCCTAATTTGAATGGTTTTAGAAAAGGTGTAGACCCAATAACTAAAAAACGACCCTAACAAAGGTTCACATGCGACAGGCTCAAGTCGCATAGGCAGGACTCTGTGCTTCGTGCTCGGATCACAGTAAAGACAAGGGACCTGTGTATTCCTGGTCCGAAGAACAGACCTCACAGACCTTCCAAGGCCATACTAAGGCCCAGTGAAATTCATGTATTGACAAGCCGAATTCTTATCAAAAGCAATTCAAGTCCCTGTCTCCATTTGATAACGTGACCTTTGACTGAATATCCCTAACCCTAATGTCACATAAAGGGGGGCGGCAGGTGTCCAATCACTATCAGTTCTTTTTCAGGATGGCCTGCTGAACACCTAGACGTGTCCATTATTATGATAGCATCTACGATTCACGAAAGGTCACTCAAAATACTTCATATCACGGAAATCTAGCCAGGCTGAGTATGAGGCCTCCGTCCAATTTTTTATCAAACCCCCTTGTTTTTTCAGCCGATTACCATTGACACTCTAACCTACATTTATAGGGCCATGATCCTAGCATTTATGGTTCACGAGAGGTCATTAGATAAGGTTGGCATACCCAGCTCTCTATCAAACCCCTAGTTTAAGTCACCAAATAACATGTCAAACCATAACCCAGGGTTCAAAGCAGATTTGTTGGGGTTCTAGGGGCTCTAGGGCAAAACAGCAAAGGGATTCTTATTCGGCTCGGCCAGCTGAGCGCAAGCACGCGTGTTTCATTTCTCTACGACCCCTAGAAACATGCCACCTCTAGGCTGCTCATAGAGAAAGTTGACCTCCGGGGGAGGGAGGGTGGCTCACTAGTCTACTGGTCGAGACGTCCGCCTAGAGAACCGCTGGTCACAGGTTCAAAGCCGGCTCGGAGCAGGAGTAACATTCTCACCGTAAGGTTCCCCCTACCTGTTTAAGTGAACTACTGAGTAATATTTTGTATTTATCAGTGATATAAGATTTGGAGGAGGGGGAGGAGAAGCAAAGAGGGGAATGGTAATGTTAGGGTCCTTTATGCTAATTTGTTAGTTTGTTCGTTATTGGTTTCATTGGCATTAATGACATCTAACCACCTGGTGTTAGAGCAAGGTACAACAAGAAAGGGAATGAATAACATATATATATATATATATATATATAATTTGCCTTAAATCAAGACTATCAAAGTAATACAGTGCCCAAATAAAAGTGTTCATAACAGTCAACGCTAGTTAGTGCAACAAGTAGCTCTACATCATGTCAAACACAAGCCGGAAATACTAAAAATAAACTACTAACACAGCCTAATGGTGCAGTGACAAAAGGTCAGAGAGACAAAAACAACTAGCGAAAAAGAATACAAATAATTAAACATAAACAAGAAAAAATAAACAAGAAAGGGTGATGCGGCAAGACGCAAAAAAATACAGCCTCCCTGGAAGGTCCTTATAGGTTGGCTCAACAGGCTACTGGTCTGTACCAGCAGTCTGTTAAGCCCTCCTTTTCCGTTGGTCATGGGTTCAAGGCCGGCTCGGAGCAGGAGTAACATTCTCAACGTAAGCTTCCCTTACCTGTTTAAGTGGACTGTAATATTTTGCATTTATCAGTGATATGAGATTTGGAGGAAGGGGGAGAGAAGCGAGGAGGGGAATGGTAATGTTAGGGTCCTTTGTGCTAATTTGGCCTTTTACTAATGGTCTTTGATAAGTTATTGGTTTAATTGGCATTAATGGTATCTCCTCAGCCACATACAAAGGTCTTCAAAGTATATCTTGGTTAGATCCCCCTCAAGGATTTGTCTATCGGGGGAGGGGAATTGTGAGGTTAGGGGTTTTTCATGGTAATTGGAACTTTTACTAATGGTGTTTGATAGGTTATTGGTTTCATTGGCATTAATGGCATCTAGCCACCTGGTGTTAATCAAGCCGGAGCAGGTGTCGGTTATTCCAGCTAATGACAAACTCATATATTTGGCCTCAGGAGAGTGACTCGGCCAGACACAAAAATACACTACAGGAGACAGCATGGCTGTAAGTAATACACACACTCTGTTTTGGAATAAAAGTTATGCTATGAATATTCTATATCAAAGTTTTTGCAAATCTTAAAATATGAAATTGATGGCAGTAAATTGTGATGTTTAAAGCAGTGGCTATTATAGCATATCACCGCTATCTCAAGTCTTTAGATAATCTGCCAAATACTTAACCAGTTTTTTAATAGAAACATGTGTTGAAAACTCCTTTTTCTCTCTATCTTATTCCACTTTTCTAACAATTTAAAGGAGAGAGATAGCGTCCGTTGTCCACTGTGCGGAAACACTGCACCCATAAACACCCACCTCAGGTTCGCGCACAGAGTGAGCAACGACCAGGAACGAATCTTATTGAAGACCTTGGCTGTTGGAAGGTGAAGTTAAATCACATTTTTGTCAAGTGATTAACTTAAGTTAGGTGGTTGATAATTAATTGGATGAGAAAATAATAGATTTGATAAGGTGTTGGGTCTCCAAATCTGATATCAAATCCAGAGTTAGGTTTACCCAATTAATATTTGGAAAATTGTGATGAGCTGGTCAAGCATATAAGAATGTCTTCACTTATTATTTAGTTGCAGGGAGCTGCTTTTTTGTCCAGAGCCGAACTGTAAAGAACGGAATGAACCACTGGACGACAAACACCTGGTGCGGGACCATGGCATCCTGTTCAATGTAAGTTATTGTTACAAACAAATAGAGCTATTTATAGACATTTGTGTATTTTGCAATTTTGAGTCAACTGACACAAGAGACATTTTGTTTTTTTGGGGGAAAATACATTACGTTTAAGATTTGGCGATATGACTTTAAAATTGATCAGGCTTTGTATTTATTTTCAACAGAGCCCTGCCCACATATCAGTTATAAGAAGGGCAAAAAGGCTCAAATGCCTCATAAACCTGGCCGCACTGAGGGCCAGCAACCCGTTAACAGCCATGGTCACCAACCTGGACATTGTAGAAGGCAAGTCAAATTTTTCTTTCAATTCTAAGAACTCATGTTTGACAGCAGGGACGAAAATATAACTAATATTTGTTGTTTGCAATCCGTTCCAGGTGTTGTTCCACGCCTTTTTCAAAGTCCTCAGGTAGCCGATCGGCAGCTGACCACCCCTCCAGGTTCCCAGGCCCAGCACCCCTCAAGCCCCTCCAGCCCCTCCGTCTCCTCAGGTCCAGCGCCTGTTGAGGCTAACCAGCAGCCCCCTCCCCAGCTGCCCACTACTCCAGAAGCCTCCAGCCCCTCCAGCCACTGAATTTGAATAAAGATTGTTTTTTTTCCCCAAAATTAAATCTGAATCGTCATTCTAGGATGTATCATGGGAATGTTTTTAAGCTTATTGATGGGTTTTGGGTAGGGGTCTAGCTCAGGGTTCAGCGAAAATGTTAATGTTAGGTTCATTTATGCTAAAGTGGTGTCCATTTGTCTCTAGACCTTTCAGCAACCTCAAGAGCCTTCGCTTAGGGTTTTAGGGATCTGGGCCGTAATAAAATTAATTTTGATAAGTAATTGAAAAGGAGATAATTCCTCAAAATGGGATCTTTTTCGCAGGGGCCAGAGAGTTTCTAAACCGCAGAGCCAAGACGATTCCGTTGGCATCAGCCTTGAGTCTGTGGCTTGCACGGCCGCTGAGTGGATTCAAAAAAGAAATCACTGCCGCTAAACTAGGCTAGTGCTGTCTAAAGGCTCATAAGTCCGGAAAAGACAGTCTGGAGGGTCTCTCCTTCGAACTGCACTTCCCCTCCGCTTCAGCGAACACGTGTGTTGAGGCTGGGGCGCAGGGAATGATTCTAACTTGAATGGTTTTAAAAAAGGTATGGACCCAATAATTAAAAAACAACCCTAACGAAGGTTCACGTCTGACAGTCTCAAGTCGCATACGCAGGACTCTGTGCTTTGTGCTCGGATCACAGTAAAGACAAGGGACATGTGTATGCCTGGTCCAAAGAACAGACCTCACAGACCCTCCAAGGTGATACTAAGGCCCAGTGAAATTCATGTATTGACAACCCAAATCTTATCAAAATCAATTCAAGTCCCTGTCTCCATTTCAAAACGTGACCTTTGACTGAATATAAGTCACATAAAGGGGGCGGCAGGTGTCCAATCACTATCAGTTCTTTTTCAGGATGGCCTGCTGAACACCTAGACGTCTCCATTAGGATGATAGCATCTACGATTCACGAGAGGTCATTCAAAATATTTCATGTCACGGAAATCTAGCCAGGCTGAGAATGAGGCCTCCGCCCAACTTCTTATCAAACCCCCTTGTTTTTTTACCCGAATAACATTAACACTCTAACCTACATTTATAGGGCCATGATCCTAGCATTTATGATTCGCGAGAGGTCATTAGATATGGTTGGCATAACCAGATCTCTATCAAACCCCTAGTTTAATTTCACCAAATAACATGTTAAACCCTAACCCAGGGTTCAAAGCAGATTTGTTGGGGTTCTAGGGGCTCTAGGGCAAAACAGTAAAAGGATTCTTGTTCGGCTCGGCCAGCTGAGCGCAAGCACGTGTGTTTCATTTCTCTACGACCCCTAGAACCATGCCGCCTTTGAATCTAGGCTGCTCATAGAGAAAGTTGACCTCTGGGGAGGGAGGGTGGCTCAACAGTCTACTGGTCAAGACGTCCGCCTAGAGAACCGTTGGTCACGGGTTCAAGGCCGGCTCGGAGTAGGAGTAACATTCTCACCGTAAGGTTCCCCTACCTGTGAGTAATATTTTGTATTCATCAGTGATATAAGATTTGGAGGAGGGGGAGGAGAAGTGAGGAGGGGAATGGTAATGTTAGGGTCCTTTATGCTAATTTGGCCTTTTACTAATGGTCTTTGATAAGTTATTGGTTTAATTGGCATTAATGGCATCTCCTCAGCCACAGACAAAGGTCTCCACAGTATATCTTGGTTAGATCCGCCTCAAGGATTTTTCTATCGGGGGAGGGGAATTGTAAGGTTAGGGGTTTTTCATTGTAATTGGAACTTTTACTAATGGTGTTTGATAGGTTATTGGTTTTATGCTAATTTGGCCTTTTACTAATGGTCTTTGATAAGTTATTGGTTTAAATGGCATTAATGGCATCTCCTCAGCCACAGACAAAGGTCTCCACAGTATATCTTGGTCAGATCCCCCTCAAGGATTTTTCTATCGGGGGAGGGGAATTGTAAGGTTAGGGGTTTTTCATTGTAATTGGAACTTTTACTAATGGTGTTTGATAGGTTATTGGTTTAATTGGCATTAATGGCATCTAACCACCTGGTGTTAATGAAGCCGGAGCAGGTGTCGGTTATTCCAGTTAATGACAAACTCATATATTTGGCACTGGGGAGAGTGACTCTGCCAGATACTAAAAGACTTGAAGAGACACAGGAGACAGATTGAGATATCCACCATTTCCTCAACACGCTTGTGAGTTAAATTGTTCCTCATGTTAACTATTACCTAGACTGAAGACCCCACAGACCATAGACCCTAACCAATAACTTTTGTTTTATTTGCAATCTGAAAACTTCTTCATAATTTACAGAATGGACCCACCAAGCCAGGAGGAGGAACCTCCCCAGGCCCCCTCCAATGTACCCCCTGAACCAAACCCTCCTGATCCACCTCCACCAAGTGAAGATGTAAGTACATCCTAAAACCATGTGCGATTTTAGTCATTTTTAGAACAACTTAATTCATTCAAATTCATGATGTAGTTTTGTAGAACTCTGTGTAAATGCATCATGTGTCTGTCTATTGAAAAGGATGACCAGGAGGAGGAGCAGCATGATGTGGAGGACTTCGTCCTCGATGTCAGAGGACAAAAATACTGCTGGCATAACTCCTGCTGGCATACCTCACGTTGTTTGAGGCCATGTAGGCGCGCATACTTAGGGTCTGCCCCACTAGAGGCCAATGATGAGGACCCCCCATATAATGCAATGGAGGGTTAACCCTAACCCTAATTCATGGCTGTTGTGATTTGTTTTCTTATTTGCCAATAAATATGGTTTGTTTCAAAAATAATCTGAGTCAACACAGGCTTCAATAACTGAGTAACCATAACTGAGCAAACCTGCCAATTCCTTATCAAATCCACCCATTTTTGAATGACGTTTCCAAAAAGTGACTCCCAAAGACCAGTTAGGAGCTTGTTTCAGAAGATTTGGAGTCGAATGGTAATGATTTGTAGTCACACTTTTTTGGGTCCCAAAGGGCGTATCTAACTGCCAGCAGGAGACGTGACTGACTTTTTCAAAAAGTGACCTGCCAAAACCAGTTAGGAGCATGCTTTAGATGATTTGGAGTCAAATGGTAATGATTTGTAGTCACACTTTTTTGGGTCCCTAAGGTCTGGGGGAAAAAATACTTAACAAATCCACCCATTTTTCGCCAATAACTGAGCAAACATGCCAATTCCTTATCAAATCCACCCATTTTTGAATGACGTTTCCAAAAAGTGACTCCCAAATACCAGTTAGGAGCTTGTTTCAGAAGATTTGGAGTCGAATGGTAATGATTTGTAGTCACACTTTTTTGGGTCTCAAAGGTCGTATCAAAGTCTGCCAGCAGGAGACGTGACTGACTTTTCCAAAAAGTGACTCGCCAAAACCAGATAGGAGCATGTTTTAGATGATTTGGAGTCAAATGGTAATGATTTGTAGTCACACTTTTTTGGGTCCCAAAGGTCGTATCTAACTGCCAGCAGGAGACGTGACTGACTTTTTCAAAAAGTGACCTGCCAAAACCAGTTAGGAGCATGTTTTAGATGATTTGGAGTCAAATGGTAATGATTTGTAGTCACACTTTTTTGGGTCCCTAAGGTCTGGGGAAAAAAATACTTTTCAAATACACACATTTTTTTTCCCCACCCAAATGAATGGATTTGATAAAATAATGGTTCTGGCAATTCCTTATCAAATCCACCCATTTTTGCCAATAACTGAGCAAACATGCCAATTCCTTATCAAATCCACCCATTTTTGAATGACGTTTCCAAAAAGTGACTCCCAAAGACCAGTTAAGAGCTTGTTTCAGAAGATTTGGAGTCGAATGGTAATGATTTGTAGTCACACTTTTTTGGGTCCCAAAGGTCGTATCTAACTGCCAGCAGGAGACGTGACTGAATTTTTCAAAAAGTGACCTGCCAAAACCAGTTAGGAGCATGTTTTAGATGATTTGGAGTCAAATGGTAATGATTTGTAGTCACACTTTTTTGGGTCCCTAAGGTCTGGGGAAAAAAATACTTTTCAAATACACACATTTTTTTTTCCCACCCAAATGAATGGATTTGATAAAATAATGGTTCTGGCAATTCCTTATCAAATCCACTTCAATACATAGAAACAAACATTTTTGAGATTTCTGTCTTCCCAAACAGATTCAAAACAATCACATCTTTGATTTTCCGTTTTTTTTAATATTCAGACTCATTCCATAAAGTCAACTCTGCTACATTTGTTGTTTCTGAATTAAAAAATTTAAGATATACAGAAGTCACGTGACTCTTCTGAAATATGAAGTTATTTAAGTTAAATCTAACTATAACACAGATTAATTATATCGGATATCCATATCGGCCAAAATGTCATTAATAACCCTAACCCTTCATCTTATATGGTTTTAACATATTGATGTTTTGTCATATCCAATATCATATCAACAAGTTAGGTTAGGCCCATAATTCATCAAATACCGCTCCTAACTCCACCCACATCCAATCAATTGCACCTGCTTATCCAATCAATTGCACCTGCTTGCAGGTTATAAAAGGGAGAAGGATGAGTCCATTTTCCTTTCCCACTCACTCCCAGAGAGACACAGAGAAGCAGAGAGAAGCAGAGAGAAATTAGAGAGACACTCAGACACAGAGAGAACACCAGACAGAGACACAGAGAGAAGCAGAGAGAAATTAGAGAGACACTGAGACACAGAGAGAACACCAACAACAGGATCTAGATCTGATCAACATGCCTGTGAGTTACTATCATATCATTGAGTTGTCTGCTAACATGACAACATTAATTTGATGCCTCTGCCCAGCTATCAAGCTACCCTGCTCTGCTAACATAGCTTGTTGGAGTTGGTTGGTTTATTTTATAATCTGCTTGGAGACTATAAGTACATTTCAATCACAACTCAATACAAACTATGCTATGGTAACATGTTAGCTAGTTAGGCCTACCCAATTTCTCATCAAACCCATTTGAATCCCTAACCCTAACTCTTCCCAGCATCTCATCAATCCCCTTTGTTATGTAGCCAAATTACTGAAACCAACCCTAACACCAATATATGAGAGATTGCTTGACCAGCTGAGACATGTTATATAACAAAACCTCTCTGGTAACTCTACTAATCACAATTTTTAACTTTTGTTTTAGTCTTCCGTTGACAAAGCTGAATGCCCTATATGTGGGAAAGAGGTCTACCTGAGATCCCACCTCATGAATGGGCACAAATTTGGAAAGGTTAATAAGGTAGAGAGGCTTCTTGTACAAGACTATGCCTATGGAAAGTAAGTAAAGTTGACTCCAGCAGTGTCATTGTTTGATGAGAAAATGATTGTTGTTTAATGGTGTAATACCATTAAACTGCTTTCTACACACACTGATTTGACATACCTTGTCTACACTTGTTTTGCAACTCTAGAGTCCACAAAGACAAATTAGTGTGCCTCATTTGTGGCAAGGGAGACATTGGAAGGATGGACAGACATCTAGCTGAGGCCCACAACCTAGAAGTAAGTTAATAATCCTGCAAGGTGTCAAAGTAGAATGCAAGTTTATAAGAATATCATTGACCCAACATCCTGTGATTGACCTGGCTGTACATTGCTTTTCAAAAGGGGGATGATAAAGAGCGATTTGTTACTGGTTCAAAAAGAATCAGGACAGTCGAGAAGTTGGCGGAACTTCGTGCGTCAGGGGTCCCGCTCATCAGTAGGCTGGACCTTGATCAACACGGTAGGTCCAATTACCGTTCCATTTGTAAGTTAAATTGTGTTGTTTAAGGTCAACTACATTAATAATGTTTGTTTTAACAGCTCCAGCTCCTCAAGCTCCACCTCAAGCCGCCGCCCCTCAGGCTCCCCCTGAACCGGCTGACCCCCAGGCTCCCCTTCAAATGGCCGCCCCTCAGGCTCCACCTCAATTTGCCATCCCTCAGGCTCCCCCTGAACAAGCTGCCCCCCAGGCTCCCCCTCAGCTTGAGGCTGACCAAGAACTGCTGCGTAAGAACGATCGCCTTTCCAATTGTTAGAATACTTGTGTTCTTTAAGGAAAACTACATTAATGATGTTTTTTTCAACAGCTATACCTGATGTGCAAGACCTCTGGTCTAGAGCCAACGCAGAGGTCCTTGATGTCGAGGCCCCTTCCACTTCAGGTCCACCTGGCCCTGTAGGTCCACAAGGTGAGAACAATTACCCTTCAATTTTGGTTAAATTGCATTTATTGGGTATTTTAACATAGGGATTGATATGAAATTGTGCCTAACCAAATCAACCTTGAATAATAACTATATGGGCTAACCCTGACAGCAAGGATATATATCTGTATTAATTATGTTTGTTTAAATTCAACCCCAGACTGCTCCCAGAGGCGCTGCCTCGCCATGAGGAAATATGCAGACAAGATTTGGCAAGAGAACAGAGTTCTCAAGAAAAGAGTGCGCGAGCTGGAGGCCTTTAGAAAGGCAATAACCCCGAGCAAGGTTAGGGGGGGAGGCCAAAGGGCGAAGAAGGGTGGAAAGGCAACGAGCAAATCCACTCGGGGCGAGGAGAACCTCTATTGTAAGTATCCTTTTCATTTTTGCCATTGTTTAATTGAATGTGTTCGTGACTAATCCTGTTTTCACTCAAGAATATGTTTATGTTTACAGCCATCATCTGTGCGGACCTGGTCAGGCACCTGACTTCCCCTACGAGCAACCCGAGGAAGGTGGAAAACCTGCGACAGAAGGCCAGCCATGCCGTGAAGATCTGCGAGGCCATGGGCTGTGAGGGGGAAGGCAACCTCCGACTCCTGCTGGACGAGCAGAAGTTGAGAAAGTAAGTAGAGGAAACAGAGTTTCCACCTAAGACTTAAGTCCTTAGGTATTATTTAACTCATATAACTGCACTTTTCTTTTCACAGCTACTTCAGAAAACTTCTGAAGACCCTCAAGCCGAAAACTGCCGGAACTTATGTCACAGACTTTAAAGAGTTTCTTAAACATGCCAAAAGCGTGGCACATTTCAATCGCCTGTCCAACATCTCAGAAATTGAGTACTCCAGGCTGGAGAAAGTCCTGGAGAACCCTTTTTCTGAGGGGGAGATGGCAGAGGTGGCAGGAGAGGTGGCGGCACCTCCTGCGGCACCTCCTGCACCTCCTGTGGGGCAACAGGTGGAGGAAGAAATGGAGCTCACTGACGGCTCCACTAGCAACAGCGACAGAAGCGTCGCTGTTCCGTACGAGGAAGGCAGTGAGTACCAATGCTGTAAACGTATGCAATGTTCTCATGAACAAAATATTCAGTAATCAAATTGACCTTTTGAAGACAACAAACTATCAAACTTTGTGTATTCAATATAATTACAGATTACTCATCATCTTCAAGATCTTCATCATCTTCTTCCGAAGAAGAGGATGCATCTTCTGAAAAAGAAGAAGAGGATGCATCTCCTGAAGAAGAAGAAGACAAAGATGCAACAGAGATAGAGGAGGAGGAGGAGGAGGAGGAGGAGCCCCGCCAAAAGCGGAGGAGAAAGGACCCCCTAATATGTCGGGTCGTCTTCACCCCGAAAACAAAAGAGGTTCTCCGATGGGTGCCGGCAAAGGGGTTAAACCCCAGGGTTAACCTCCTCAAACGATTTGGTAAGACATTTACAATCAATCTTCAAAATGTAAGAATACTTATGTGTGTGTGTGACTAGTAATAATCAATAATGTTAATATACAAATTGATATAAAATGGGCCTAATGGGCCTAATAATAATCAATAATGTTAATATATGAATTGATATAAAATGGGCCTAATGTATGTTTGTATGGATTACAAGAACTGTTGCATGGTTTTCTGATATCTTCCCCCTCATCTGCTTCTCCCTCCAACCACACCCACTTTCTCAGGCCTTGCGAGCCCCTCCGTCGCCTCAACCCCAGCTGACCAGCAGCCGCCCCAAGAGCAACCCACTCCTCCTGTTGAGGACCAGCGCCCCCCCCCAGCCAGTGGAGAGGGCCCCCCCCAGCCAGTGGAGATGGCACCTGGTGCTGGTGCTGACCAGGCCGCCCCTCAGACACCCACTCATCCTCGATCCCAGGCCCTGTGCCCCTACAGCCCCTCCAGCTCCTCCAGCCCCTCCAGCCCCTCCAGCCCCTACATCCCCTACATCCCCTCCAGCCCCTCCAGCCCCTCAATCCTTGCTCCTGATGAGGCTGATCGGCAGCTGCCCACCCCTATGGGTCCACAGGCCCAGCACCCCTCCAGCCCCTCCAGCCCCGCGGGCTCCTCCCCCGAGTACGCCTAAATATTTATCTTGATTGGAAGATATAAAGTTTCTTGATTGTGAAATAAAGATTGTTTTTTTCCAAAATCAAATCTGAATCGTCTTTCTAGGATGTCCCATGGGAATGTCCTTAAGCTTCTTGATGGGTTTTGGGTTAGGGTCTATCTCAGGGTTCAGTGAAAAAGTTAATGTTAGGTTCCTTTATGCTTAAGTGTTGTACATTTGTCTCTAAACCTTTCAGCAACGTCAAGAGCCTTCGGTTAGGATTGTAGGGATCTGGGCCGTAATAAAATGTATTTTGATATGTAATTGATATGTAATTTTGATATGTAATTGTAAAACAAAAAGAAAACAGTGGGGGGAGGGTCTTAGTATAATTGGGGTATTCAATTTGAATCAAATAAACCAAAATTAGCTATTTTTCCAATTTTCGTTAGTAATTTAAAAATTGTGAAAACGCAAATCAGAAAATCACAAAAACAGCCAGGTTTACTTAGTATAATTGGGATATTCAATTTGAATAAAAAAAAACAGAAAATTGGCTATTATTTCAATTTTCGTTCAGATTTTAAAAATTGAGAAAACCCAAATAAGAAAATCACAAAAAACAATGGGGGGATAGTATTATTAGGGTATTCAGTTTAAATCCAAAAAATAAAAAAAAATGAAATTGGCTAATTTTTCATTTTTTGATTCAGAATTTAAACATTGTGAAAACACAAATAAGTAAATCACAAAAACCCAGTCCCCTAACCCTTCATCATAAATGGTTTTAACATATTGATGTTTTTTACAGATCCAATATTATATCAACAAGTTAGGTTAGGGCCAATCCATCATCAAACACTGGTCCTAGCTCCACCCCTAGGGGGTGGAGCTAGAAAAGGGAGGGAAATAAGTCAAATATTATATCAACAAGTTAGGTTAGGGCCAATCCATCATCAAACACTGGTCCTAGCTCCACCCCTAGGGGGTGGAACCCCTAGGGGGTGGAGCTAGAAAAGGGAGGGAAATAAGTCAAAGGGAGGGAAAATAGTCCATCTTTCCTTTTCCACTCACTACCACATGAACCAGAGAGAGAGACAGAGAACAGAGAGACACAAAGAGAGAACCATACTGAACAACAACAGCAACAACTACAGCCCTAACGCTAACTACATCTGATCAACATGCCTGTGAGTTACTATCATATAATTTTGTTGGATATTAGTTTTCCCTAACACTTAGCTAACTATCAAGCTAGCCTGCCATGCTAACATAATGGCATTCATTTAAGGTCTCTGCCCAGCTATCAGGCTACCCTGCTCTGCTAACATAACGTGCTTGTTGGAGTTGGTTTATTTTATAATCTGCTTTGAGATTTAAAGTACATTCCCTTCACAACTCGATACCAGACTATGCTATGCTAACAAGCCAATTTTATATCAAACCCATTGATTCCCGAATCTCATCAATCCCAGAATCTCATCAATCCCCCTGTTATATTTTCCAATTACTGAACAAAACACTAACACCAATGATGAGAGATTGTTGTGACCAGTTGAGATGTGTTATATAAGAAAACCTCTCTGGTAACTTTACTAATCCCAAGTTTTAACTTTTGTTTTAGACTGTTGACAAAGTCGACTGCCCCTTGTGTGGGAAGTTTGTCTACCTTACTTCCCACCTGAAGAAGGGGCACCTATTTGGGAAGGAGAACCATAAAGAACGTCTTCTTGTCCAGGACTATGCTTACGGAAAGTGAGTAAAGTTGACTCCAGCAGTGTCATTGTTTTATCAGTAAATGATTGTTGTTTAATTGTGTAATACACTTTCTGAACTGATTTGGCATACCTTGTCTACACTTGTTTTGCAACTATAGACTCCACAAAGGTGACAAACCCGAATGCCTTATTTGTGACAGGAAAAGGGTGTCAAGGATCGATAAACATCTATCCGATGTCCACGGCCTAGTAGTAAGTTAATAATCCTTCAAGGGGTCAAAGTAGAATGCAAGTTTATAGGAATCTCATTGAACCAACATCATGTGATTGACCTGGCTGTACTTTTCTTTTAAAAAGGACGAACGCCTTAGCAAGTGGAGAACTTCCTCAAAGAGATGGACGGTTCTTAAAAAATTGGCTGCACTGCGTGCCTCAGGAGTGAGGCTCATTAGCAGGCTGGACCTGAGCGAATACCGTACGTCCAATTACCATTCCAATTGTAATTATACTTGTGTTAATTAAGGTCAACTACATTAATAATGTCTGTTTTAACAGTTCCACTTCCTGACGCCCAGTTCCAAGTGGCCCCCCTCCTGGCTCAGGCTATAGAGCAGCCCCCGACCTCTCCGGCTCAGGCCATGAGGCAGCCCCCGACCCCTCCGGCTACTCAGGCCCCCGCCCCTCCACAGCTCAAAGCCGAAATGCCAAGTAAGTTTGATTGCCTTTCCAATCGTAAGAACACTTGTGTCTTTTAAGTACAACTACATTAATGATGTTTGTTTCAACAGATACAACTGAGGTGCAAGACCTCAGGGGTAGAGCTCAGGAGATGGATGATGGCGAGGTCCACTGCACATCAGGTATTAAATGTGACAGCAATAATTGTTCCAAATTGTAAGGACACTAGTGTTTGACAGCAAGGATATCCATATTAATGATGTTTGTCTCAACAGGTCACCATGGAGACCTGGGCCCTGCAGGCCCACAAGGTGAGAACAATAACCACACAATATTCGCTCAAATGACCCTAACCATAACTCATCAATTTAGGGTAGATTGCATTTATTGGCTCATTTAACATGGGGATTGATATGAAATTGTGCCTAACCAAATCAATCTCGAATAATAACTATGTGGGCTAACCCTGACAGCAAGGTTATCTATCTGTATTAATTTTGTTTGTTTAAATTCAACCCAGTGTGCATGCTATCGGCCTGCGTCGAGACGAGGGCATTGGCGGAGAACCTCTACAACGAGAACGTAGTTCTCAAGAAAAAGAATGGTGATCTGGAGGCCATTAACAAGGCTTTGATGCCAAGAAACAAGGCCTTTATACCAAGAAAACCTCGACAGGGCGGAAAGGCCACCAGCAAGGCAAATCATGTCGAGAAGGAGAGCCTATATTGTAAGTATCCTTTTCTTTTTTACCATTGTTTAATTCAATGTGTCAGTAACTAATCCTGTATTCACTCAAGAATATGTTTATGTCTGCAGCCACTATCTATGCTGACTTTGTCAGCTACCTGAGCTCCTTGGGGACGAAAGGAAAATTTCGTGAAAACCAGCAGCAAAAGGGCACCCACGCCATTAAAATCTGCGAAGCCATGGGCTGTCAGGGAAAAACACACCTCAGACCCCTGCTGGATGAGGAGAAGTTAAGAAAGTAGGTAGAGTAAACAGAGTTTCCACCAAAGACTTAAGTCCTTAGGTATTATTTTTAATCGTATAACTGCACATTTCTCTTCACAGCTTCTTCAGAGAACTTGCACAATCCTGGAAGCCCAACACTGTCCAACAGTACATCGGGGACTTTGGATTATTTTTAAAACATGTCCAAAGTGTGCCACGTTTCAAAAAACTCGCCAAAATCACAGCAGCGGAATCTGCAGGCCTCCAATACACCCTGAAGGGGATGTCGAGAAGCCTTGCTGCCCCTATGGCCGAAAACAGATATGCGGTGCTGGCCCAAAAGACCAGTGAGTGTATTTACATACCGTTCTTCCGTTGATAACACTGTGTCTTGGACAAACCAAAATACTATCAAAAACAACGCAACAGCACATGTTAGGGAACTTTATGATAAACTAATTGTATGTATTTCTATCTACAGATGAGGAGCTGGACGTCAACAGTGAACTTCAGTTCCTCGACACCGCCAAGGCTCGCCTCCCGGAGCTGCTCGGTAAGATAACTTTTAAAGACGTAAACCTTTGAAAAAAAAAAGAATACCTACCATTGAATCTGCAAAAAAAAGAAAACAAAAATAACAACATTAAACATAAGTTCATATGTGTACCCGTTGTGAAAGAGATTTTAAACTCCCTTTTCATTTTAGAAAAACTCAGGACGAGATTCACACTGAAAACTTTGCAAACAATCCATGGGTACTTGGCTGGCTATTTTGCCATTACCCATGGCCATCGTGCCGGAGTTTTCTCTAACTTGCAGGTGTCAGAGCTTCGGGAGGCCACAGAGTCCCGCGACGGATTCGTCATTCATGTGAGTCAAGACATCTAACATTAAACATTCTCCTAATAGGTTTATGTGATCGGGGTTAGTATGTTGAAACCTTTTGGGGTGGAAACCTGAATGGATTTGATAGGAAATGGGTTTGCCCAACTTCTTATGATATTCATTCATATTGACCCTAACCCTAACCTAAAAAAACACAAAATTATGTTTTCACCAACTTCCTGTATTCTTATAGTCTATATCCCCAAAGGAAGTAAACAAAGATTGGGTCTCTTTTGGGGTCCATTTTGGCAAATATATTTATTTGAGAGAGACATATGTTGGTCTGTTTTTGGGTAAAAAATAAAAAATAGATTAAGGAATGTCAGTCACACAATGAAAGTCTTCACACAATGATATCCATCTGTTGTAGGTTATGAAACACAAATCTATGGTGTCCCACGGACCTGCCCCCCTGGCTGTGGCACGGGACGAGATGATTTGGTTTACGGACCTTATCGAAATAATGGAGGCACAGCGCATTAAGTCCAAGTTCGTGTTCTGCACCAGCAAAGGGGGGAAGGTGAAAGCAATCGGGGACAGGATCAGTGAGGTGTGGGCGAGCCTTGGCCTCCCGGGGGAGGCCACATTCAACCTCATACACTCTTCAGCGTCCAGCAAGGTAAATCTTTCAGACCAAGACACTTTTACAGACAACTCGTGAAGTTAGTAGTGTTACTTAGATCCTTTCTCTTCCCTTCACAGTCAAGGAAATCCCTTGGCGCAAGCAAGGCCGCCAAGGTCAGCAAGACCATGAAACATAACGAGGGCACTGCCGACAAGTACTACGTCAGCCTGGCTGACAATAAGGAGATCTTTGCTGCCCGCCGCCTCCTCATGGAGGGATATACGACCTATGCCCGTACACAAAACATTCATGAGGGGCAACATGAGGACGACGGCTCCACCAGCAGCAATGATGGCGACATGGAGTTTCAGGATGGATCCGGTGAGTAACAATGCTGTAATGTATGCAATATTCTCATGAACAAAATATTCAGCAGGACCCTAACCCTATGCCAATTGATATAAAACGGGCTTGACAAAAAATATATAAAAGCAATACATGGGTCTTGAAGAATAATTCAATCCTAATGTGTGTTTGTATGGATTACAAGAACTGCTAAACTGTTGCATAATTTCTTAATTTCTTCCCGTCATCTATCTTTACCTCTACCTGCCCCCACTGCCTCAGGCCCAGCGTCAGCTCCAAAGCCTGATGAGGCTGAACAGCAGCCCCCTCCCCACCACCAGCTCCTTGGGCCGATATGCAGGTTTTCACCACTCCGGAGGGACCAGGGCCAGCGCTGCTCCAGCCGCATCAGCGCCTCAGGATGCTCAAGTCCAGAGCCTCTTGATTTGTCTTTGAAGAAATAAAGTCAGCCCCTCAGGATGCTTAAGTCCAGAGCCTCTTCATTTGTCTTTGAAGAAATAAAGTCTCTTTATTTGAAATAAAGATTGTTTTTTTTTCCTAAATCAAATCTGAATCGTCATCCTAGGATGTATCATGGGAATGTTTTTAAGCTTCTTGATGGGTTTTGGGTAGGGGTCTAGCTCAAGGTTCAGTCTCGGTGCGCTCTAAAACATACTAAAAGATGAGCCCATGAGAAGCATCCGGGTTAGCGTCATTTTGGAATTTATACTTATTGGATGAAAAATGATAGGATTTGATAAGATAATGTTTCTGGCAATTCCTTATCAAATCCAACCATTTTTGAATGACGTTTCCAAAAAGTGACTCCCAAAGACCAGTTAGGAGCTTGTTTCAGAAGATTTGGAGTCGAATGGTAATGATTTGTAGTCACACTTTTTTGGGTCCCAAAGGTCGTATCTAACTGCCAGCAGGAGACGTGACTGACTTTTTCAAAAAGTGACCTGCCAAAACCAGTTAGGAGCATGCTTTAGATGATTTGGAGTCAAATGGTAATGATTTGTAGTCACACTTTTTTGGGTCCCTAAGGTCTGGGGAAAAAAATACTTAACAAATCCACCCATTTTTCGCCAATAACTGAGCAAACATGCCAATTCCTTATCAAATCCACCCATTTTTGAATGACGTTTCCAAAAAGTGACTCCCAAATACCAGTTAGGAGCTTGTTTCAGAAGATTTGGAGTCGAATGGTAATGATTTGTAGTCACACTTTTTTGGGTCTCAAAGGTCGTATCAAAGTCTGCCAGCAGGAGACGTGACTGACTTTTCCAAAAAGTGACTCGCCAAAACCAGATAGGAGCATGTTTTAGATGATTTGGAGTCAAATGGTAATGATTTGTAGTCACACTTTTTTGGGTCCCTAAGGTCTGGGGAAAAAAATACTTATCAAATCCACCCATTTTTCGCCAATAACTGAGCAAACCTGCCAATTCCTTATCAAATCCATCCATTTTTGCCAATGACTGAGCAAACATGCCAATTCCTTATCAAATCCACCCATTTTTGAATGACGTTTCCAAAAAGTGACTCCCAAAGACCAGTTAGGAGCTTGTTTCAGAAGATTTGGAGTCGAATGGTAATGATTTGTAGTCACACTTTTTTGGGTCCCGAAGGTCGTATCAAACTGCCAGCAGGAGACGTGACTGACTTTTCCAAAAAGTGACCTGCCAAAACCAGTTAGGAGCATGTTTTAGATGATTTGGAGTCAAATGGTAATGATTTGTAGTCACACTTTTTTGGGTCCCTAAGGTCTGGGGAAAAAAATACTTATCAAATACACCCATTCTTTTTTCCACCCAAATGAATGGATTTGATAAAATAATGGTTCTGGCAATTCCTTATCAAATCCACTTCAATAACTGAGCAAACATGCCAATTTCTTATCAACAATATGCCAATTTCTTATCAAATCCACCCATTTTTGAATGACGTTTCCAAAAAGTGACTCCCAAAGACAAGTTTTTTAATGACTTTTCCAAAAAGTGACTCCCAAAGACAAGTTAGGAGCATGTTTTAGATGATTTGGAGTCACATGGTAATGATTTGTAGTCACACTTTTTTGGGTCCCTAAGGTCTGGGGAAAAAATACTTATCAAATACACCCTTTCTTTTTTCCACCCAAATGAATGGATTTGATAAAATAATGGTTCTGGCAATTCCTTATCAAATCCACTTCAATAACTGAGCAAACATGCCAATTTCTTATCAAATCCACCCATTTTTGAATGACGTTTCCAAAAAGTGACTCCCAAAGACAAGTTTTTGAATGACTTTTCCAAAAAGTGACTCCCAAAGACAAGTTAGGAGCATGTTTTAGATGATTTGAAGTCACATGGTAATGATTTGTAGTCACACTTTTTTGGGTCCCTAAGGTCTGGGGAAAAAAAACTTATTACCTCGCTAGAATGACACTCCTTTTTTTAAATGTATTTATTCGGCCTTTTTATGCCTTTATTGATAGCATACAGTAGACTGACAAGAAATGGGGAGAGAGAGAGGGGGGGAGTGACATGCAGCAAATGTCGTCCGGATCGGGAATCGAATCGGCGACGCCGTGGCAACCATACCTATGTGGCGGTGCCCATGTGGTATGCGCCTTGACCAGCAGGCCACCGGACGCCCCTAGAATGACACTCCTGTGTAGAGAAAAAGTTGGTATACGGTTAGGGACAATTAATACGCAGTGGGGTTGGTATTCGATGGGTTTTGGGCTGGGGGTCTCAGTCAGGGATAGTGGCAATAAATATTCAAGGGGGGGGGTGGTCTTTGATGGGTTTTGGGCTGGGGGTCTCAGTCAGGGATAGTGGCAATAAATATTCAAGGGGGGGTAGTCTTTGATGGGTTTTGGGCTGGGGGTCTCAGTCAGGGATAGTGGCAATAAATATTCAAGGGGGGGGGTGGTCTTTGATGGGTTTTGGGCTGGGGGTCTCAGTCAGGGATAGTGGCAATAAATATTCAAGGGGGGGATGGTCTTTGATGGGTTTTGGGCTGGGGGTCTCAGTCAGGGATAGTGGCAATAAATATTCAAGGGGGGGGGGTGGTCTTTGATGGGTTTTGGGCTGGGGGTCTCAGTCAGGGATAGTGGCAATAAATATTCAAGGGGGGGATGGTCTTTGATGGGTTTTGGGCTGGGGGTCTCAGTCAGGGATAGTGGCAATAAATATTCAAGGGGGGGGTGGTCTTTGATGGGTTTTGGGCTGGGGGTCTCAGTCAGGGATAGTGGCAATAAATATTCAAGGGGGGGGTGGTCTTTGATGGGTTTTGGGCTGGGGTCTCAGTCAGGGATAGTGGCAATAAATATTCAAGGGGGGGGGGGTGGTCTTTGATGGGTTTTTGGCTGGGGGTCTCAGTCAGGGATAGTGGCAATAAATATTCAAGGGGGGGGGGTGGTCTTTGATGAGTTTTGGGGTGCTCAAATCCGGCCGTTACGCCCCCCTCAGTGGCGTGGTGAAATTTGTGAACTGCACCCATATAATTCCCTTCAAAAGTAAATTTCAAAAAATCATAACTATGGATAGAAAGGAGATGAAGACAATTCAGTATCGTGGAGGGATAGACCGGGAGAGGAACTTAATATCTGACCCGTCAATTATTTTTTAGAACATGATTGAATGTGAGAAAAAATAATAATAAAAATTATCCGGAATCTAATTAAAAATTGCCCAAAAATCATTAAATCCTCATCCCATATCCCATCAATAAAACACCCAATATTCATCCATTTTCCAATAAACCCAACTTTGGGTCCTAATTAGGGATAGGGCTAGGGTTAGGGCTAGGGTTAATAACTACTAATACCATGTAACTGGAACTGAGGGCTAGGGCTAGGGATAGGGTTAATAACTACTAATACCATGGAACTGGACCTGAGGGCTAGGGATAGGGCTAGGGCTAGGGATAGGGCTAGGGTTAGGGCTAGGGTTAATAACTACTAATACCATGTAACTGGACCTGAGGGCTAGGGCTAGGGATAGGGTTAATAACTACTAATACCATGGAACTGGACCTGAGGGCTAGGGATAGGGCTAGGGATAGGGCTAGGGCTAGGGATAGGGCTAGGGTTAGGGCTAGGGTTAATAACTACTAATACCATGTAACTGGACCTGAGGGCTAGGGCTAGGGACAGGGTTAATAACTACTAATACCATGGAACTGGACCTGAGGGCTAGGGATAGGGCTAGGGATAGGGCTAGGGTTAGGGCTAGGGTTAATAACTACTAATACCATGTAACTGGACCTGAGGGCTAGGGCTAGGGATAGGGTTAATAACTACTAATAACATGGAACTGGACCTGAGGGCTAGGGATAGGGCTAGGGATAGGGCTAGGGCTAGGGATAGGGCTAGGGTTAGGGCTAGGGTTAATAACTACTAATACCATGTAACTGGACCTGAGGGCTAGGGATAGGGTTAATAACTACTAATACCATGGAACTGGACCTGAGGGCTAGGGATAGGGATAGGGCTAGGGCTAGGGATAGGGCTAGGGTTAGGGCTAGGGTTAATAACTACTAATACCATGTAACTGGACCTGAGGGCTAGGGCTAGGGATAGGTTTAATAACTACTAATACCATGGAACTGGACCTGAGGGCTAGGGATAGGGCTAGGGTTAACTAGAAAAGAAAATTTCCAAGAAATTTTAAGTGTGCCTGCAGCTCGCTAAGTCTGTGCAACCTTGTGTAGCGGTTGGTGTTAGCATTAGCGTTACATTTTTTTACATTAGCATTTTTTGCATAAGCTTTAACATTATGGTTCTTCATATGACACCACCCACAGCCATTTCGACTAATTAGTGGCGTTTTGGCGCATTTTCGGCCGTTATCACGGGTCGCACTTTAACGACAGTTTTTTTTTTTTGAGAAAAAATAAATTTTGAGAAAAAAAAATATTTTGAGAAAAAAAAATTGAGAAAAAAAAAAATTTGAGAAAAAAAATGTTTTGAGAAAAAAAAATTGAGAAAAAAAAATTTTGAGAAAAAAAAATTTAAGAAAAAAAAAATTTAAGAAAAAAAAATTTAAGAAAAAGAATTTTGAGAAAAAAAATTGAGAAAAAAAAATTGAGAAAAAAAAATTGGAGAAAAAAACATTTGAGAAAAAAAAATAGGGCTAGGGCTAGGGATAGGGCTAGGGTTAGGGCTAGGGTTAATAACTACTAATACCATGTAACTGGACCTGAGGGCTAGGGCTAGGGATAGGGTTAATAACTACTAATACCATGGAACTGGACCTGAGGGCTAGGGATAGGGCTAGAGATAGGGCTAGGGCTAGGGATAGGGCTAGGGTTAGGGCTAGGGTTAATAACTACTAATACCATGTAACTGGACCTGAGGGCTAGGGCTAGGGATAGGGTTAATAACTACTAATACCATGGAACTGGACCTGAGGGCTAGGGATAGGGCTAGGGATAGGGCTAGGGCTAGGGATAGGGCTAGGGTTAGGGTTAGGGCTAGGGTTAATAACTACTAATACCATGTAACTGGACCTGAGGGCTAGGGCTAGGGATAGGGTTAATAACTACTAATACCATGGAACTGGACCTGAGGGCTAGGGATAGGGCTAGGGTTAGGGCTAGGGTTTATAACTACTAATACCATGTAACTGGACCTGAGGGCTAGGGCTAGGGATAGGGTTAATAACTACTAATACCATGGAACTGGACCTGAGGGCTAGGGCTAGGGATAGGGATAATAACTACTAATACCATGGAACTGGACCTGAGGGCTAGGGATAGGGCTAGGGATAGGGCTAGGGCTAGGGATAGGGCTAGGGTTAGGGCTATGGTTAATAACTACTAATACCATGTAACTGGACCTGAGGGCTAGGGTTAGGGATAGGGCTAGGGCTAGGGATAGGGCTAGGGTTAGGGCTAGGGTTAATAACTACTAATACCATGTAACTGGACCTGAGGGCTAGGGCTAGGGATAGGGTTAATAACTACTAATACCATGGAACTGGACCTGAGGGCTAGGGATAGGGCTAGGGATAGGGCTAGGGCTAGGGATAGGGCTAGGGTTAGGGTTAGGGCTAGGGCTAGGGACCTGAGGGCTAGGGCTAGGGATAGGGTTAATAACTAATAATACCATGGAACTGGACCTGAGGGCTAGGGATAGGGCTAGGGATAGGGCTAGGGCTAGGGATAGGGCTAGGGTTAGGGCTAGGGTTAATAACTACTAATACCATGTAACTGGAACTGAGGGCTAGGGCTAGGGATAGGGTTAATAACTACTAATACCATGGAACTGGACCTGAGGGATAGGGCTAGGGATAGGGCTAGGGCTAGGGATAGGGCTAGGGTTAGGGCTAGGGTTAATAACTACTAATACCATGTAACTGGACCTGAGGGCTAGGGCTAGGGATAGGGTTAATAACTACTAATACCATGGAACTGGACCTGAGGGCTAGGGATAGGGCTAGGGATAGGGCTAGGGCTAGGGATAGGGCTAGGGTTAGGGCTAGGGTTAATAACTACTAATACCATGTAACTGGACCTGAGGGCTAGGGCTAGGGACAGGGTTAATAACTACTAATACCATGGAACTGGACCTGAGGGCTAGGGATAGGGCTAGGGATAGGGCTAGGGTTAGGGCTAGGGTTAATAACTACTAATACCATGTAACTGGACCTGAGGGCTAGGGCTAGGGATAGGGTTAATAACTACTAATACCATGGAACTGGACCTGAGGGCTAGGGATAGGGCTAGGGATAGGGCTAGGGCTAGGGATAGGGCTAGGGTTAGGGCTAGGGTTAATAACTACTAATACCATGTAACTGGACCTGAGGGCTAGGGATAGGGTTAATAACTACTAATACCATGGAACTGGACCTGAGGGCTAGGGATAGGGATAGGGCTAGGGCTAGGGATAGGGCTAGGGTTAGGGCTAGGGTTAATAACTACTAATACCATGTAACTGGACCTGAGGGCTAGGGCTAGGGATAGGGTTAATAACTACTAATACCATGGAACTGGACCTGAGGGCTAGGGATAGGGCTAGGGTTAACTAGAAAAGAAAATTTCCAAGAAATTTTAAGTGTGCCTGCAGCTCGCTAAGTCTGTGCAACCTTGTGTAGCGGTTGGTGTTAGCATTAGCGTTACATTTTTTTACATTAGCATTTTTTGCATAAGCTTTAACATTATGGTTCTTCATATGACACCACCCACAGCCATTTCGACTAATTAGTGGCGTTTTGGCGCATTTTCGGCCGTTATCACGGGTCGCACTTTAACGACATTTTTTTTTTTTGAGAAAAAAAAATTTTTGAGAAAAAAAAATATTTTGAGAAAAAAAAAATTGAGAAAAAAAAAGTTTTGAGAAAAAAAATGTTTTGAGAAAAAAAAATTGAGAAAAAAAAATTTTTGAGAAAAAAAAATTTAAGAAAAAAAAAATTTAAGAAAAAAAAAATTGAGAAAAAAAAAATTTGAGAAATAAATTTTTTTTGAGAAAAAAAGAATTTTGAGAAAAAAAATTGAGAAAAAAAAATTGAGAAAAAAAAATTGGAGAAAAAAACATTTGAGAAAAAAAAATAGGGCTAGGGCTAGGGATAGGGCTAGGGTTAGGGCTAGGGTTAATAACTACTAATACCATGTAACTGGACCTGAGGGCTAGGGCTAGGGATAGGGTTAATAACTACTAATACCATGGAACTGGACCTGAGGGCTAGGGATAGGGCTAGAGATAGGGCTAGGGCTAGGGATAGGGCTAGGGTTAGGGCTAGGGTTAATAACTACTAATACCATGTAACTGGACCTGAGGGCTAGGGCTAGGGATAGGGTTAATAACTACTAATACCATGGAACTGGACCTGAGGGCTAGGGATAGGGCTAGGGATAGGGCTAGGGCTAGGGATAGGGCTAGGGTTAGGGTTAGGGCTAGGGTTAATAACTACTAATACCATGTAACTGGACCTGAGGGCTAGGGCTAGGGATAGGGTTAATAACTACTAATACCATGGAACTGGACCTGAGGGCTAGGGATAGGGCTAGGGATAGGGATAGGGCTAGGGCTAGGGATAGGGCTAGGGTTAGGGTTAGGGCTAGGGCTAGGGACCTGAGGGCTAGGGCTAGGGATAGGGTTAATAACTAATAATACCATGGAACTGGACCTGAGGGCTAGGGATAGGGCTAGGGATAGGGCTAGGGCTAGGGATAGGGCTAGGGTTAGGGCTAGGGTTAATAACTACTAATACCATGTAACTGGAACTGAGGGCTAGGGCTAGGGATAGGGTTAATAACTACTAATACCATGGAACTGGACCTGAGGGATAGGGCTAGGGATAGGGCTAGGGCTAGGGATAGGGCTAGGGTTAGGGCTAGGGTTAATAACTACTAATACCATGTAACTGGACCTGAGGGCTAGGGCTAGGGATAGGGTTAATAACTACTAATACCATGGAACTGGACCTGAGGGCTAGGGATAGGGCTAGGGATAGGGCTAGGGCTAGGGATAGGGCTAGGGTTAGGGCTAGGGTTAATAACTACTAATACCATGTAACTGGACCTGAGGGCTAGGGCTAGGGACAGGGTTAATAACTACTAATACCATGGAACTGGACCTGAGGGCTAGGGATAGGGCTAGGGATAGGGCTAGGGTTAGGGCTAGGGTTAATAACTACTAATACCATGTAACTGGACCTGAGGGCTAGGGCTAGGGATAGGGTTAATAACTACTAATACCATGGAACTGGACCTGAGGGCTAGGGATAGGGCTAGGGATAGGGCTAGGGCTAGGGATAGGGCTAGGGTTAGGGCTAGGGTTAATAACTACTAATACCATGTAACTGGACCTGAGGGCTAGGGATAGGGTTAATAACTACTAATACCATGGAACTGGACCTGAGGGCTAGGGATAGGGATAGGGCTAGGGCTAGGGATAGGGCTAGGGTTAGGGCTAGGGTTAATAACTACTAATACCATGTAACTGGACCTGAGGGCTAGGGCTAGGGATAGGGTTAATAACTACTAATACCATGGAACTGGACCTGAGGGCTAGGGATAGGGCTAGGGTTAACTAGAAAAGAAAATTTCCAAGAAATTTTAAGTGTGCCTGCAGCTCGCTAAGTCTGTGCAACCTTGTGTAGCGGTTGGTGTTAGCATTAGCGTTACATTTTTTTACATTAGCATTTTTTGCATAAGCTTTAACATTATGGTTCTTCATATGACACCACCCACAGCCATTTCGACTAATTAGTGGCGTTTTGGCGCATTTTCGGCCGTTATCACGGGTCGCACTTTAACGACATTTTTTTTTTTTGAGAAAAAAAATTTTTTGAGAAAAAAAAATATTTTGAGAAAAAAAAAATTGAGAAAAAAAAAGTTTTGAGAAAAAAAATGTTTTGAGAAAAAAAAATTGAGAAAAAAAAATTTTTGAGAAAAAAAAATTTAAGAAAAAAAAAATTTAAGAAAAAAAAATTTGAGAAAAAAAAAATTTGAGAAATAATTTTTTTTTGAGAAAAAAAGAATTTTGAGAAAAAAAAATTGAGAAAAAAAAATGGAGAAAAAAAAATTGGAGAAAAAAACATTTGAGAAAAAAAAATAGGGCTAGGGCTAGGGATAGGGCTAGGGTTAGGGCTAGGGTTAATAACTACTAATACCATGTAACTGGACCTGAGGGCTAGGGCTAGGGATAGGGTTAATAACTACTAATACCATGGAACTGGACCTGAGGGCTAGGGATAGGGCTAGAGATAGGGCTAGGGCTAGGGATAGGGCTAGGGTTAGGGCTAGGGTTAATAACTACTAATACCATGTAACTGGACCTGAGGGCTAGGGCTAGGGATAGGGTTAATAACTACTAATACCATGGAACTGGACCTGAGGGCTAGGGATAGGGCTAGGGATAGGGCTAGGGCTAGGGATAGGGCTAGGGTTAGGGTTAGGGCTAGGGTTAATAACTACTAATACCATGTAACTGGACCTGAGGGCTAGGGCTAGGGATAGGGTTAATAACTACTAATACCATGGAACTGGACCTGAGGGCTAGGGATAGGGCTAGGGATAGGGATAGGGCTAGGGCTAGGGATAGGGCTAGGGTTAGGGTTAGGGCTAGGGCTAGGGACCTGAGGGCTAGGGCTAGGGATAGGGTTAATAACTAATAATACCATGGAACTGGACCTGAGGGCTAGGGATAGGGCTAGGGATAGGGCTAGGGCTAGGGATAGGGCTAGGGTTAGGGCTAGGGTTAATAACTACTAATACCATGTAACTGGAACTGAGGGCTAGGGCTAGGGATAGGGTTAATAACTACTAATACCATGGAACTGGACCTGAGGGATAGGGCTAGGGATAGGGCTAGGGCTAGGGATAGGGCTAGGGTTAGGGCTAGGGTTAATAACTACTAATACCATGTAACTGGACCTGAGGGCTAGGGCTAGGGATAGGGTTAATAACTACTAATACCATGGAACTGGACCTGAGGGCTAGGGATAGGGCTAGGGATAGGGCTAGGGCTAGGGATAGGGCTAGGGTTAGGGCTAGGGTTAATAACTACTAATACCATGTAACTGGACCTGAGGGCTAGGGCTAGGGACAGGGTTAATAACTACTAATACCATGGAACTGGACCTGAGGGCTAGGGATAGGGCTAGGGATAGGGCTAGGGTTAGGGCTAGGGTTAATAACTACTAATACCATGTAACTGGACCTGAGGGCTAGGGCTAGGGATAGGGTTAATAACTACTAATACCATGGAACTGGACCTGAGGGCTAGGGATAGGGCTAGGGATAGGGCTAGGGCTAGGGATAGGCCTAGGGTTAGGGCTAGGGTTAATAACTACTAATACCATGTAACTGGACCTGAGGGCTAGGGATAGGGTTAATAACTACTAATACCATGGAACTGGACCTGAGGGCTAGGGATAGGGATAGGGCTAGGGCTAGGGATAGGGCTAGGGTTAGGGCTAGGGTTAATAACTACTAATACCATGTAACTGGACCTGAGGGCTAGGGCTAGGGATAGGGTTAATAACTACTAATACCATGGAACTGGACCTGAGGGCTAGGGATAGGGCTAGGGTTAACTAGAAAAGAAAATTTCCAAGAAATTTTAAGTGTGCCTGCAGCTCGCTAAGTCTGTGCAACCTTGTGTAGCGGTTGGTGTTAGCATTAGCGTTACATTTTTTTACATTAGCATTTTTTGCATAAGCTTTAACATTATGGTTCTTCATATGACACCACCCACAGCCATTTCGACTAATTAGTGGCGTTTTGGCGCATTTTCGGCCGTTATCACGGGTCGCACTTTAACGACATTTTTTTTTTTTTGAGAAAAAAAAATTTTTGAGAAAAAAAAATATTTTGAGAAAAAAAAAATTGAGAAAAAAAAAGTTTTGAGAAAAAAAATGTTTTGAGAAAAAACTGGACCTGAGGGCTAGGGCTAGGGATAGGGTTAATAACTACTAATACCATGGAACTGGACCTGAGGGCTAGGGATAGGGCTAGGGATAGGGCTAGGGCTAGGGATAGGGCTAGGGTTAGGGTTAGGGCTAGGGCTAGGGACCTGAGGGCTAGGGCTAGGGATAGGGTTAATAACTAATAATACCATGGAACTGGACCTGAGGGCTAGGGATAGGGCTAGGGATAGGGCTAGGGATAGGGCTAGGGTTAGGGCTAGGGTTAATAACTACTAATACCATGTAACTGGAACTGAGGGCTAGGGCTAGGGATAGGGTTAATAACTACTAATACCATGGAACTGGACCTGAGGGATAGGGCTAGGGATAGGGCTAGGGCTAGGGATAGGGCTAGGGTTAGGGCTAGGGTTAATAACTACTAATACCATGTAACTGGACCTGAGGGCTAGGGCTAGGGATAGGGTTAATAACTACTAATACCATGGAACTGGACCTGAGGGCTAGGGATAGGGCTAGGGATAGGGCTAGGGCTAGGGATAGGGCTAGGGTTAGGGCTAGGGTTAATAACTTCTAATACCATGTAACTGGACCTGAGGGCTAGGGCTAGGGACAGGGTTAATAACTACTAATACCATGGAACTGGACCTGAGGGCTAGGGATAGGGCTAGGGATAGGGCTAGGGTTAGGGCTAGGGTTAATAACTACTAATACCATGTAACTGGACCTGAGGGCTAGGGCTAGGGATAGGGTTAATAACTACTAATACCATGGAACTGGACCTGAGGGCTAGGGATAGGGCTAGGGATAGGGCTAGGGCTAGGGATAGGGCTAGGGTTAGGGCTAGGGTTAATAACTACTAATACCATGTAACTGGACCTGAGGGCTAGGGATAGGGTTAATAACTACTAATACCATGGAACTGGACCTGAGGGCTAGGGATAGGGATAGGGCTAGGGCTAGGGATAGGGCTAGGGTTAGGGCTAGGGTTAATAACTACTAATACCATGTAACTGGACCTGAGGGCTAGGGCTAGGGATAGGGTTAATAACTACTAATACCATGGAACTGGACCTGAGGGCTAGGGATAGGGCTAGGGTTAACTAGAAAAGAAAATTTCCAAGAAATTTTAAGTGTGCCTGCAGCTCGCTAAGTCTGTGCAACCTTGTGTAGCGGTTGGTGTTAGCATTAGCGTTACATTTTTTTACATTAGCATTTTTTGCATAAGCTTTAACATTATGGTTCTTCATATGACACCACCCACAGCCATTTCGACTAATTAGTGGCGTTTTGGCGCATTTTCGGCCGTTATCACGGGTCGCACTTTAACGACATTTTTTTTTTTTGAGAAAAAAAATTTTTTGAGAAAAAAAAATATTTTGAGAAAAAAAAAATTGAGAAAAAAAAAGTTTTGAGAAAAAAAATGTTTTGAGAAAAAAAAATTGAGAAAAAAAATTTTTTGAGAAAAAAAAATTTAAGAAAAAAAAAATTTAAGAAAAAAAAATTTGAGAAAAAAAAAATTTGAGAAATAATTTTTTTTGAGAAAAAAAGAATTTTGAGAAAAAAAAATTGAGAAAAAAAAATGGAGAAAAAAAAATTGGAGAAAAAAACATTTGAGAAAAAAAAATAGGGCTAGGGCTAGGGATAGGGCTAGGGTTAGGGCTAGGGTTAATAACTACTAATACCATGTAACTGGACCTGAGGGCTAGGGCTAGGGATAGGGTTAATAACTACTAATACCATGGAACTGGACCTGAGGGCTAGGGATAGGGCTAGAGATAGGGCTAGGGCTAGGGATAGGGCTAGGGTTAGGGCTAGGGTTAATAACTACTAATACCATGTAACTGGACCTGAGGGCTAGGGCTAGGGATAGGGTTAATAACTACTAATACCATGGAACTGGACCTGAGGGCTAGGGATAGGGCTAGGGATAGGGCTAGGGCTAGGGATAGGGCTAGGGTTAGGGTTAGGGCTAGGGTTAATAACTACTAATACCATGTAACTGGACCTGAGGGCTAGGGCTAGGGATAGGGTTAATAACTACTAATACCATGGAACTGGACCTGAGGGCTAGGGATAGGGCTAGGGATAGGGATAGGGCTAGGGCTAGGGATAGGGCTAGGGTTAGGGTTAGGGCTAGGGCTAGGGACCTGAGGGCTAGGGCTAGGGATAGGGTTAATAACTAATAATACCATGGAACTGGACCTGAGGGCTAGGGATAGGGCTAGGGATAGGGCTAGGGCTAGGGATAGGGCTAGGGTTAGGGCTAGGGTTAATAACTACTAATACCATGTAACTGGAACTGAGGGCTAGGGCTAGGGATAGGGTTAATAACTACTAATACCATGGAACTGGACCTGAGGGATAGGGCTAGGGATAGGGCTAGGGCTAGGGATAGGGCTAGGGTTAGGGCTAGGGTTAATAACTACTAATACCATGTAACTGGACCTGAGGGCTAGGGCTAGGGATAGGGTTAATAACTACTAATACCATGGAACTGGACCTGAGGGCTAGGGATAGGGCTAGGGATAGGGCTAGGGATAGGGCTAGGGTTAGGGCTAGGGTTAATAACTACTAATACCATGTAACTGGACCTGAGGGCTAGGGCTAGGGACAGGGTTAATAACTACTAATACCATGGAACTGGACCTGAGGGCTAGGGATAGGGCTAGGGATAGGGCTAGGGTTAGGGCTAGGGTTAATAACTACTAATACCATGTAACTGGACCTGAGGGCTAGGGCTAGGGATAGGGTTAATAACTACTAATACCATGGAACTGGACCTGAGGGCTAGGGATAGGGCTAGGGATAGGGCTAGGGCTAGGGATAGGGCTAGGGTTAGGGCTAGGGTTAATAACTACTAATACCATGTAACTGGACCTGAGGGCTAGGGATAGGGTTAATAACTACTAATACCATGGAACTGGACCTGAGGGCTAGGGATAGGGATAGGGCTAGGGCTAGGGATAGGGCTAGGGTTAGGGCTAGGGTTAATAACTACTAATACCATGTAACTGGACCTGAGGGCTAGGGCTAGGGATAGGGTTAATAACTACTAATACCATGGAACTGGACCTGAGGGCTAGGGATAGGGCTAGGGTTAACTAGAAAAGAAAATTTCCAAGAAATTTTAAGTGTGCCTGCAGCTCGCTAAGTCTGTGCAACCTTGTGTAGCGGTTGGTGTTAGCATTAGCGTTACATTTTTTTACATTAGCATTTTTTGCATAAGCTTTAACATTATGGTTCTTCATATGACACCACCCACAGCCATTTCGACTAATTAGTGGCGTTTTGGCGCATTTTCGGCCGTTATCACGGGTCGCACTTTAACGACATTTTTTTTTTTTTGAGAAAAAAAAATTTTTGAGAAAAAAAAATATTTTGAGAAAAAAAAAATTGAGAAAAAAAAAGTTTTGAGAAAAAAAATGTTTTGAGAAAAAAAAATTGAGAAAAAAAATTTTTTGAGAAAAAAATATTTAAGAAAAAAAAAATTTAAGAAAAAAAAATTTGAGAAAAAAAAAATTTGAGAAAAAAAATTTTTTTGAGAAAAAAAGAATTTTGAGAAAAAAAATTGAGAAAAAAAAATTGAGAAAAAAAAATTGGAGAAAAAAACATTTGAGAAAAAAAAATAGGGCTAGGGCTAGGGATAGGGCTAGGGTTAGGGCTAGGGTTAATAACTACTAATACCATGTAACTGGACCTGAGGGCTAGGGCTAGGGATAGGGTTAATAACTACTAATACCATGGAACTGGACCTGAGGGCTAGGGATAGGGCTAGAGATAGGGCTAGGGCTAGGGATAGGGCTAGGGTTAGGGCTAGGGTTAATAACTACTAATACCATGTAACTGGACCTGAGGGCTAGGGCTAGGGATAGGGTTAATAACTACTAATACCATGGAACTGGACCTGAGGGCTAGGGATAGGGCTAGGGATAGGGCTAGGGCTAGGGATAGGGCTAGGGTTAGGGTTAGGGCTAGGGTTAATAACTACTAATACCATGTAACTGGACCTGAGGGCTAGGGCTAGGGATAGGGTTAATAACTACTAATACCATGGAACTGGACCTGAGGGCTAGGGATAGGGCTAGGGATAGGGCTAGGGCTAGGGATAGGGCTAGGGTTAGGGCTAGGGTTTATAACTACTAATACCATGTAACTGGACCTGAGGGCTAGGGCTAGGGATAGGGTTAATAACTACTAATACCATGGAACTCGACCTGAGGGCTAGGGCTAGGGATAGGGATAATAACTACTAATACCATGGAACTGGACCTGAGGGCTAGGGATAGGGCTAGGGATAGGGCTAGGGCTAGGGATAGGGCTAGGGTTAGGGCTAGGGTTAATAACTACTAATACCATGTAACTGGACCTGAGGGCTAGGGTTAGGGATAGGGCTAGGGCTAGGGATAGGGCTAGGGTTAGGGCTAGGGTTAATAACTACTAATACCATGTAACTGGACCTGAGGGCTAGGGATAGGGTTAATAACTACTAATACCATGGAACTGGACCTGAGGGCTAGGGATAGGGCTAGGGATAGGGCTAGGGCTAGGGATAGGGCTAGGGTTAGGGTTAGGGCTAGGGCTAGGGACCTGAGGGCTAGGGCTAGGGATAGGGTTAATAACTAATAATACCATGGAACTGGACCTGAGGGCTAGGGATAGGGCTAGGGATAGGGCTAGGGCTAGGGATAGGGCTAGGGTTAGGGCTAGGGTTAATAACTACTAATACCATGTAACTGGACCTGAGGGCTAGGGCTAGGGATAGGGTTAATAACTACTAATACCATGGAACTGGACCTGAGGGCTAGGGATAGGGCTAGGGATAGGGCTAGGGCTAGGGATAGGGCGAGGGTTAGGGCTAGGGTTAATAACTACTAATACCATGGAACTGGACCTGAGGGCTAGGGATAGGGCTAGGGATAGGGCTAGGGCTAGGGATAGGGCTAGGGTTAGGGCTAGGGTTAATAACTACTAATACCAAGTAACTGGACCTGAGGGCTAGGGCTAGGGCTAGGGATAGGGTTAACTAGAAGAGAAAATTTCTAAGAAATTTTAAGTGTGCCTGCAGCTCGCTAAGTCTGTGCAACCTTGTGTAGCGGTTGGTGTTAGCATTAGCGTTATTTCATTTGACGCAACCCGCGTGTCTGTATGACAAACGGTTCACGAGATCAAGGGTCACTTCCTGTTTGGTGAGGGGCACTTCCTGTTTGGCGAAATAGGCCCCAATTAAGGTCATGGACGATTAATGAATTAAAGCTGCAAGCAGCGATGACCAGGCCCTCGCAGCTCTACCCACGTCACAAGGCCAGCAGCCAATCAGAAACCAAACAGGAAGTCAGCCATTTCGACTAATTAGTGGTGTTTTGGAGCATTTTTGGCCGTTATCACGGGTCGCACTTTAACGACAGTTTTTTGAGAAAAAATTATTTTGTGAGAAAAAATTTTTTGAGAAAAAGACATTTTGAAAAAAAAAATTGTGAGAAAAAAAAATGTGAGAAAAAAAAATGTTGAGAAAAAAATAATTTTGAGAAAACAATTTTGAGAAAAAATTTTTTTGAGAAAAAAAAATTTTGAGAAAAAATTTTTGAGAAAAAACATTTTTTGAGAAAAAAAAATTTGAGAAAAAAATTTTGAGAAAAAAAAATTTTGAGAAAAAAAATTTGAGAAAAAAAATTTTGAGAAAAAAAAAATTTGAGAAAAAAAATTTTTGAGAAAAAAAAAATTTGAGAAAAAAAAAATTGAGAAAAAAAAATTAGAGAAAAAAGAATTTGAGAAAAAAAGAAAAGGTATGACACCAGCCGCAAGTCTGTACGACAAACGGTTCATGAGTTATAGAGGCACTTCCTGTTTGGTGAAGGGCACTTCCTGTTAAAGAGGGGGCGAGGCTTAATCAATTACAGCTCATCCCTATTGGTCGGAAAAAGACCAAAGTTGTGTGAGCTTTTTACATTTTAAATGACGTTGCTAGGCAAAAGTATGGCAGAGTTATGTGGCGCCAAAGTTTCTGGGTTTTTTTCGGAGTCCCCCATTCAAAGTCAATGGAGTTTTTGGGCTTTGTTTTTTGCGAATTACATCGCAATCGTAAAGCGGATCGGAAAGAAAAGTAATAGCACACCATTCCCGGCCGAGCCGCACATTTTGATGTATATATTGCGGGGGTGGCGTAAATCGTGCGGCAGTTATTACGTGCCGAAGTTTCCCCCATTCTAAGTCAATGGGGTTTTTTGGCGTCGTTTTTTGCGAATTACGTCGCAATGGTAACGCGGATCGGAAAGAAAAGTAATAGCACACCATTCCCGGCCGAGCCGCACGTTTTGATGTATATATTGCGGCGGTGGCGTAAATTGTGCGGCAGTTATTACGTGCAGAAATTCGTGGCGAAATACTTAATTAATTAAGTATGGCGGATTACAATAAGTGTTTTGCCATTGCATTGCATGGCAGGCACACTTAATTAGAGCCAAATCAAGTGTAATGTTAACATTACCCGACACTTAATATGCCATAACATGCCTTAAAGGAGTAGTTCACCCCCAAAATGACTTTTTGGAGCGGTGAAAGCGCTCCCAATAGACAGGTATGTCCGTGGGTATGTCCCTGGGTGGCTGGGTGGCTGGGTGGCTGGCTGGCTGGCCGTGTCCGTAGTCTGGCAATACCTTGAGTGGCCACACACAACACACTAGTTAAAGGAGGGGCGCTGTTTTGTGCAGGCCAGGCACACTCACCACTCACTCACAGGCACAGTTTACAGTTTACAGTTTAGGCATTTAGCAACACACACAGGGTATAGCTGCTCAGATTCACCGCTCCACTTCGAACCGAGGTTTGATTTTTTTTCTATTGATTACTCACACCATGGAGATATATATTATATATACAGTATATATATATATATATATATATATATATATATATATATATATATTTTTTTTTTTTTTTTTTTGTATTTGTCACATTCCTAAGACAACAATTTGATTATAGTAAATTTACCTCCATTGATTCCGGATGGGGACCCAAATGCATTTGGCTCCCCATCCAGAACCAATACATTTTTTGGAATGTGGCGGGTCTATTGGCTCCAGCCAATAGACCCGCCCACTCTCTGAGTGGACTGCTTCTCTTGGTCTGGAGTTGGCATATGACGCGCCTCTTTCTGTCGGTGTCTTGGCGCACAAACCAATGAAATCAATGCAAGACGGAGGAGGGGTGGGTCTAACTTTTGAAAATCAACAGAAACAGTGGAGGCTCACCAGAGTTTCTTAATTGCTCCCTTTGAACTTCAAAAGGGTTCTGAACTGCAGTCAGTGATTGAGCCATACAAGTGTCAATAGCTTGTTAGTGATTATCTCTAATCAATGAAACATCAAAGACCTGTTTGGTGCCTGTCATAGAGGGGAGGGGGAGGGGGGAATGTTTTGTGTACACAAGTCAAACACAACCCCTCCCACCAGATCTCTTGTGATTGGGAATTTCAAAATTTAAATCCCCTCCCCTTTGAAATCTCAACACAATGGGACAATATCAGACTCAAGCTCCAGCGCAGAGTCTGAAATCAGGCTAGCAAAAACCCAAAAATATTATTGAACTCAAGTCTCCATGGTGTGAGTAATCAATAGGGGAAAAAAAGTCATTTTGGGGGTGAACTACTCCTTTAATATTCCTTTACTCGCTGTGCTTTAGCCACATACGCACACATGCAGGCTGGGTTATTTGACACATTTGTATTTTGTATTTGACTGATGCTGGCCTTCAAAGCAAGGTGTGTCACCTCCATACCTCGAAAGCCTGATCAACCCCTACAACCCCACCAGGGTTGCTGACAGAACCCTCGCTAAAAAATCCCTCGACACAAATCCACTCGTCCCAGACAATTTGCCCTCCTGGCCCCCAAACTGTGGAATAAACTCCCTGTCGCACTTAGAACTACAGCCTAAGCACGCGCCTTCCCTCAACGACATGAAAGCTAGATAGCATTTTTTTTAGGTTTTTAGTTAAAGCTTTTTTACTGACTAGGTGCTCAGTCTACCTACTGTACGTTATTTTTGTCTAGATTGATATTTCTAGGCATTTGATGTATTGATGTATTACCTTGCTTATTGTAAGTCAATCTGGATTAAAAGCGTCTGCTAAATGACTAAATTGTAAATTGAAATAAAACACTTAATAGAGGAAGGGATTTGAGTTATGTATAAACACAGTTGAGTTGTCTTCTTTCATTTAGAGGAGTTAGCTTTGCAATGGTTCTGAGCTGAGTAAAATGTAAATGATCACATTAGCTTGGACAATGGTGCACTCGGGTGATCTGGAGGTGTGAAGTATCTTCTGCTGGGGAGAAAGTGGGTAAGGTAAATGTACGTTCATTGATTCCATCCGGAACCGATTAGCATTCACCAGTGTTAGTGTTACTGAGGTTAGGGATAGGGTTAAGCTTAAGGTTAGGTGACACCTCCATTTAGAAGAAGTCAATCTTCTGAATAGCCACTTTCGGACTCCGGAGTGCCCCTGTTCGGGTTCCACAGGTATAAACAACACAATGACAGGTCAAAGTAATGACACGGTGTAATGATGCTCTCTGCCCTCTAGATGTCACTGTGGCTCCAGCAGCATGCTGCGCTGTGGGACACAATGCTGCAGAGAGGAGAGGGGGAGGGGGAGGGGAGGGACTGCATTGCAGATCATCAAAGAGCAGCTGGAAGGAGGGATTAGGAGGAGAGGAGAGGAGAGGAGAGGAGAGGAGAGGGGGGAGGGGAGGGGGAGGGGGAGCAGGAATCGCTGCCACTGCAGAAAAATAGATCTGGAAGAGGGATTCCCTGCTGAAAAAAACAACAAGGAGGAGAGGAGAGGAGAGGAGAGGAGAGGAGAGGAGAGGAGAGGAGAGAATTGACCTTATTTTCCTTCACAGGTTGTTACCAATGATACTAATGAAGGCTCTGTTCCATTCTGCTCAAACAGAGTCATTGTTACCAATGATACTATAATGAAGGCTCTGTTCCATTCTGCTCAAACAGAGTCAGTGTTACCAATGATACTATAATGAAGGCTCTGTTCCAATCTGCTCAAACAGAGTCAGTGTTACCAATGATGCTAATGAAGGCTCTGTTCCATTCTGCTCAAACAGAGGCAGTGTTACCAATGATGCTAATGAAGGCTCTGTTCCATTCTGCTCAAACAGAGTCAGTGTTACCAATGATACTAATGAAGGCTCTGTTCCATTCTGCTCAAACAGAGTCAGTGTTACCAATGATATATAATGAAGGCTCTGTTCCAATCTGCTCAAACAGAGTCAGTGTTACCAATGATGCTAATGAAGGCTCTGTTCCATTCTGCTCAAACAGAGTCAGTGTTACCAATGATACTATAATGAAGGCTCTGTTCCATTCTGCTCAAACAGAGTCAGTGTTACCAATGATATATAATGAAGGCTCTGTTCCATTCTGCTCAAACAGAGTCAGTGTTACCAATGATACTATAATGAAGGCTCTGTTCCATTCTGCTCAAACAGAGTCAGTGTTACCAATAATACTATAATGAAGGCTCTGTTCCAATCTGCTCAAACAGAGTCAGTGTTACCAATGATGCTAATGAAGGCTCTGTTCCATTCTGCTCAAACAGAGTCAGTGTTACCAATGATGCTAATGAAGGCTATGTTCCATTCTGCTCAAACAGAGTCAGTGTTACCAATAATACTATAATGAAGGCTCTGTTCCAATCTGCTCAAACAGAGTCAGTGTTACCAATGATGCTAATGAAGGCTCTGTTCCATTCTGCTCAAACAGAGTCAGTGTTACCAATGATACTATAATGAAGGCTCTGTTCCATTCTGCTCAAACAGAGTCAGTGTTACCAATGATACTAATGAAGGCTCTGTTCCATTCTGCTCAAACAGAGTCAGTGTTACCAATGATACTAATGAAGGCTCTGTTCCATTCTGCTCAAACAGAGTCAGTGTTACCAATGATACTAATGAAGGCTCTGTTCCATTCTGCTCAAACAGAGTCAGGGTGCTGATATTGTGTCATGTTGGCTCATTAGAAAGACTGCTACGCGACCGCGTATTTCCCGGTGAACCTGAGCGCAACGGTGGGGGCGCGGGAGTGTGGGGAACACACACCACTGACTATTGAAGATGATGGAGAGGTTATAATATAGCTTTATGTATTGAGAGTCACTCTTGCCAATTTTGTAAGCGACTCGTCGCCAATTGTAAGATGTTTAAAAGTAATTTGGGGCCACGATGATTGAAAACCCCTTCTTCCCACTACTAGACTAATAAGGATTTATGTTGTCTGTGTTATTGTTTACAACCACAATTAGTCACGTGTGGCAAAATCCCGATTCTACTCATTTAATAGTAGGCCTAGGTTAGTGTAGGCTTAATTAGGTTAGAAGCATTTTCAGAAGTAAATTTAATGTTTTCCATTTAATGATTTCCTTTATCCTCATCTTGCGCTAATGCAGGTTTAAAGGCTTTAGGCTTTTCAGAAGTAAATTTAATGTTTTCCATTTAATGATTTCCTTTATCCTCATCTTGCGCTAATGCACGCAACTGTTTTCGCCAGGTTTTAAGGTCTTATTTTAGTTGTTTCTCATAAGCTCGCGACCCTCCTTGCCCCTCGGCCCCCACCGCTGCGCTTAGGTTCACCCAGTGACGATTTAAGAATCCACGGGCCCTGGCGCTTCTCCAAATCAAAGGGCCCCCCCGCCGCCGCGGCACCGCCACCCGACCCGACCCGACCGACCGCACGCAACCGACCGACCCCCCCCCCCCCCCGTGCGGGAGGAGTAGACGCTCGCACGGGGCAGTACTGTCCCTGTTTGGGAGAAAGTGCAGCTCTCTCACATCATCGAATCGTATCGCCTCTCTCTGCATAGCGCAGCATAGCAGAGGGAGAGAGAGCATGAACCACAATGAGAGAGAAAGAGTGTGTGTGTGTGTGTGTGCGTGCATAACGCTCACTGTGACTCACCACGTCTTCATAGAAATAACAATGCGATTTCTTTTTTCTTTTCTTTTTGATTTACACAGGGCCTTCCAGGCGGCGGGCCCTGGCGCTGAAGCACAGGTTAGTCCTATGGTTAGTCCGGCCCTGGGTTCACCGGGAAATACGCGGTCGCGACTGCTGCACCAGTGGGTCTCAAAGTGTGGTCCAGGGACCCTCATGGTTCCAAGGTGTCCCCAGGCAAAAGTAGTTAACAGTTAACACAGAATCACAACCCTTTTAAACCACTTTATATCCATGTATATGTTGATTAAAGGTGATACACGAAATTTCAAAACCTTTTTTTGGGGTCCCACTAGCACCTTCTATCCTCACAAAGTCCCATTTCTGACCGTTGTGTCTTTCTCTGGTTTTGAGAAGGCGAAGGTTAAAAGTATCCCACGGGTTCTCAAAACAGGCTATCCAGATTTGCTGCCGATTGTGACGCCATCTGCCGATTGTGACGTCATCATAAAAAATAAAAATTTCAAAAAAAGTTTTTTTTTCAAAAATATATATATATTTTTTTGGGGGGGGACGTTTTTTGGGACATAAACAATATGACATAAATACTTTTTAAATGCATGGTGTATCACCTTTAACACAACAGCAGATCTAGTGTAGCTACAGTAGTTCTTAGTTTGTTTCTATTTAGTTTCCTTCAGTGAAAAAAGGAAGTGGTCCAACATGTTTACAGGGTCACAAACAGAACCGAATGGACCCTTACGGGTCTGTAACTCTGACCCTATGGGTCCATTTGTACACTCAGAGTTATGAGGGTCCTTGAAAATAAAACATGTGAGAAGAACCACTATAGAGCATCGCAGCGGAAGTGGTTTACTGGTCCCACTAAAAAAATCATTCATTTTCCCCATAGACTTTTACAAAAATATTTATAACAATTATGTTAAGCCTCGAACCAAGCCATCCAGGATTAGAAGTGAATCATGACCATACAACCTTTGATCCTATGTGAAAACATATTTTAATATTAAATTATTTGATATGCTACATTTAATAAATACCCTTTGTTTAGCGATTTTCAAAATGTTCTTTTCATAGAAACAAAGGTTTTATGGTCATGATTAACTGCAATCCTGGATGGCTTGGTTCTAGGCTTAACATAATTGTTAAATATTTTCGTGAAAGTCTATGAGGAAAATGAAGGGGAGATTTTTTTTTTTTTTTGTGGGACCAGTAAACCACGCCCACTTGCGATGCTCTATAGGAGGGGTTCCCCAATTAGTTTTCCCCAAGGGCCGAATTATGTCTAGGATACCAAGCCGAGGGCCACAACATTGAATTATGTCTAGGGTACCAAGCCGAGGGCCACAACATTGAATTATGTCTAGGGTACCAAGCCGAGGGCCACAACATTGAATCATGTCAAGGGATACCAAGCCGAGGGCCACGGCCCACAACATTGAATCATGTCTAGGGTACCAAGCCGAGGGCCACAACATTGAATCATGTCAAGGGATACCAAGCCGAGGGCCACAACATTGAATTATGTCTAGGGTACCAAGCCGAGGGCCAAAACATTGAATCATGTCTAGGATACCAAGCCGAGGGCCACAACATTGAATCATGTCTAGGGTACCAAGCCGAGGGCCACAACATTGAATCATGTCTAGGGTACCAAGCCGAGGGCCACAACATTGAATTATGTCTAGGGTACCAAGCCGAGGGCCACAACATTGAATTATGTCTAGGGTACCAAGCCGAGGGCCACAACATTGAATCATGTCAAGGGATACCAAGCCGAGGGCCACGGCCCACAACATTGAATCATGTCTAGGGTACCAAGCCGAGGGCCACAACATTGAATCATGTCAAGGGATACCAAGCCGAGGGCCACAACATTGAATTATGTCTAGGGTACCAAGCCGAGGGCCAAAACATTGAATCATGTCTAGGATACCAAGCCGAGGGCCACAACATTGAATCATGTCTAGGGTACCAAGCCGAGGGCCACAACATTGAATCATGTCTAGGGTACCAAGCCGAGGGCCACAACATTGAATCATGTCTAGGGTACCAGGCCGAGGGCCACAACATTGAATCATGTCTAGGGTACCAAGCCGAGGGCCACAACATTGAATTATGTCTAGGGTACCAAGCCGAGGGCCACAACATTGAATTATGTCTAGGGTACCAAGCCGAGGGCCACAACATTGAATCATGTCAAGGGATACCAAGCCGAGGGCCACGGCCCACAACATTGAATCATGTCTAGGGTACCAAGCCGAGGGCCACAACATTGAATCATGTCAAGGGATACCAAGCCGAGGGCCACAACATTGAATTATGTCTAGGGTACCAAGCCGAGGGCCAAAACATTGAATCATGTCTAGGATACCAAGCCGAGGGCCACAACATTGAATCATGTCTAGGGTACCAAGCCGAGGGCCACAACATTGAATCATGTCTAGGGTACCAAGCCGAGGGCCACAACATTGAATCATGTCTAGGGTACCAAGCCGAGGGCCACAACATTGAATCATGTCTAGGGTACCAGGCCGAGGGCCACAACATTGCAGGGGTCGACGGTGGTGTTCCCGCTACTCCAGCGACAGTTCAGATATCGTTGTTGTCGGGTGAAAATCTTGTATGTCCAAAAACCGTTCGTTTTGCATTCATCATTTTAAAAATGATTTAAACTAGTGAAAACAGCCGATCTACAAGCACACAACGCCTCGCGGTGCGAGGCGTTGTGTGCTTGTAGATCTGCTCTTTTCACTACTTTTGTGCGACGGCCTTGTATGATTTGCGAAAGAACGTACACATTTGGAGATACGAGATTTCCACCCGACAACGACGATATACTAGTGTTGTTGCTGCTCTTATACCACCATTATTACTGGGGTTGGTGGGGCCAGACAGTAGCCCCCCGCGGGCCGCAAATGGCCCGCGGGCCGCCTATTGGGGAACCCTGCTCTATAGTACTAGTGGACTCCCAATGTGCCGTATTGTAGTAAATCAGAGTCATACGTATTGTGAAGAAAACCTGGAGAATTAATTAACGTTTATTAATTGTGTTTTGTGATGACAATCAGAACATTATAATGTTATGTAAAACAGGCGGTCTATACCGGTACATTTGCCACAACCAAGGACAAGTCTTTTGTACAGACACATTGATGAGTGGACGAACAGTCTTTTGTACAGACACATTGATGAGTGGACGAACAGTCTTTTGTACAGACACATTGATGAGTGGACGAACAGTCTTTTGTACAGACACATTGATGAGTGGACGAACAGTTGACAATGTGACATCAATGTTTAATGTTCTACAACAGGGCTAGGCAACCTTAGGCACGGGTGCCAACATTGGCTAGGGTGTTGGCAAGGGTTATCACTGGCACACTGGCAGAAGTGAGAGAGGATTTGTTTATGTTCAAATCAAATATTGCTTTAAACGTGGTCAATTCAATTTAGTCGCCTAATTTGCAGCAAATTACAACCTGCCCATAATTCTACATTCATTACAATTCTGAACTCTGACTGGGGAGGGAGTCGGGGAGATAGGAGGGTTATTGATCTGACTGGGGAGGGAGTCGGGGAGATAGGAGGGTTATTGATCTGACTGGGGAGGGAGTCAGGGAGATAGGAGGGTTATTGATCTGACTGGGGAGGGAGTCAGGGAGATAGGAGGGTTATTGATCTGACTGGGGAGGGAGTCAGGGAGATAGGAGGGTTATTGATCTGACTGGGGAGGGAGTCAGGGAGATAGGAGGGTTATTGATCTGACTGGGGAGGGAGTCAGGGAGATAGGAGGGTTATTGATCTGACTGGGGAGGGAGTCAGGGAGATAGGAGGGTTATTGATCTGACTGGGGAGGGAGTCAGGGTGATAGGAGGGTTATTGATCTGACTGGGGAGGGAGTCGGGGAGATAGGAGGGTTATTGATCTGACTGGGGAGGGAGTCAGGGAGATAGGAGGGTTATTGATCTGACTGGGGAGGGAGTCGGGGAGATAGGAGGGTTATTGCTCTGAGTCTAATGATCGTTATAACAATGTCCTGACAATCACAATCACTGCGTGAAAAACATTGAATACTGGAAGGTTTTCCTTGGGTAAATCCCCTCATACATATCCTGCATACCCAAGCATATAGATACCATCTCTACCATCTCTTTACCCAAGGAAAACTTTCCAGTATACCAATGTTTTTCACGCAGTGAATATGTCAGAATGTTTGATGGGGTGTCTTTAACCCTGCAAGGCCAACTGTCACCTTTTGGACACATTTATATTTGATTAAAAAAAAAATAGTTTAAATATTTTTTTTTTCATATAAACATCACCATTGGATCATATTGTTTAGTATTATTGCCATTGGCCATGATATTTGCATATAAATACCCCCCACAGAGGCTGACAGATCGACATTCACAGGGTTAAAAGTTATGTTTACATGGCACACTGACTATCTAGAATAAATAAAAACATGCCACTTCATTTCCAAATGGTTGCTGGACCCCCGCTCTACAACATCACAATGTAAACAGTGCAGAGATGGAGAAATATAAAAACTACTAGAAAAGTAACCTTATAAATATGTGTGTGAATTAAAACAGTGGTTCTCAAAGTGGGGTCCGGGGTCCCTGAGGGGGGGTTTTCAGCGGGTCCCCAGAAATAAATGACGTACATATATTGTTAGGGGTGTAACGATATAGTAACTGAATCGATAAATCGATTTTAATTTGCAATTATCAACTATATCGATATGCAAAAGCAAAATATCGTAGAGTTTTGTGTCGTATCGTTTTGCAATGCAGAAAATCGGTATCGAATCGTTTTCAAAGGCAAATAATCGATTGTAGCAAAATAATCGATTGTAGCAATTTTAAGAGGGAAAATAAAAAAGAGGGGTCTAATTATTATTATACTATTACTACTCTTGGTCTATCAGTAAATGTGTGTAATCTCTGTGTTCATGTCAAGGTGCAGGTCTGTCCATATGTGATAAAATATACAGTAATCTCCAAGTATTTGCAGTGTTTACTTTATATCCATTGATTTTCCCCTAAAAAACCTATTGACACGTTTCACACATATTTAATTTCCTTGCTAAATATTTACTATATTGATTTTAAATCATTGAATCGAATCGTATCGTATCGCCATGAATGAACCAATATCGCCCATGTATTGTATCGTCAACCATGTATTGTGACGCGTATCATACCGCTATTAACTGTATCGTTACACCCCTATTGTATACGTCAACTATTTGAAAATAGCAGATCTACAAGCTCACAGCGCCCCACTTCCTGCCACGCTACGCTAGGCTTGTAGATCTGTTTTTTGAAAAATAATCTTGATCTTCAAAGAGTTTTTCGTCTTTGTTTTTTTGTTTTTGTTTTGAGAACTACTGTTTTAGAACGGTTCTCAATGGGTTAACGTGTATCGGTTGCTGGTGGAGAAATATAAAAATATAAAAGTATTCTTATATATGAGTAAAATATAAAAGTAATCTTATATATATGAGTAAAATATAAAAGTAATCTTATATATATATGAGTGCAATATAAAAGTAATCTTATGAATACAATATAAAAGTAATCTTATTATGAGTCGATATTATGATGTGTTTAAAGTGAAAAGCTCTACTGTAAGCTACTTGTCACAGTTATTAATACGTTATTAATTATTATTAATTATTAAGCTACTTGTCACAGTTATTCATTCATTACTCATTAAATAATAATTGTTAATTATTAAACTACGTGTCACAGTTATTAATGATCACACTTTTGCATAATCGTCATAATCGTAATACAGAAATGGCAGATATACAAGCTTGCAGCACGCTTAGAGCTTGTAGATCTGCCACTTCCACCATTCAAGTTTTTTTTAATAAGTATAAGTATAAGTTATCTGTCGTATCTTCCCGCGTGCAACTTTAGTTTACAGAAATGTAATTTGTATTCATAATGTTGTCGATTTTCAACGACATAGTGCATACACTGTAAAAATACAGTCCTCTGTCGTTACCATACACTGTAAAACTACAGTACTCTGTCCATGTTTTTTTGCCCTATTGTGTGCGTCTTATTTCCACCTCTTATGCGTTAATGAAGTCATATTAGTTATTGTATCAATCCATCCTGATAGGCAGCCAAAGAGTTATGTTTTCTATTTATGTTCCCATAACCTTACTCCGCCAGATGGTGGCAGCATTGAGTTCACAAACGCAGCTTCCACCTGGAACCTCTCAGAGATTGGAGCTGACAACGACCCGCGCCCACTTCAAACCAATCAGCGGCAGCTACGGGCAGAATCTTGGCGAGACCGGATGTGACGCGATCGAGAAGCACCTGTTGCACTGTAGTTCTATCACTATTCTTCGTTGCCGCTACCACGAACAAGTCGATGCTGCTACTCAGTGACTGCGCCAGAGAGAGAGAGAGACGCGCACTAGCCACGTTAGCCTCGCATGAAAAACAGGCCCGTGTTTAGTTTAGTTTCCTGCTGGCACAGCTACTATACGTCATGTAGTCATGTCAATATGATTGGTTGAAGTTACCAGGCCCAGACGCTGATAGACAGACGGCCCCATCCAATCACCTGCCAAGTTAGCTTGAAAAAAGGGTCCGGCCTTCTTCAGCGGTCCCAGACAGAGGCTGTGATGTTGTGAACTCAATACCGCCACCATCTGGTGGAGTCAGGTAAATATATTTCTAATCATATAAAAAATGCGTTCCAAAATTGTACTCCAGCGATAATACTATAGGATATGAAGCATCAGCGAGGGTGAAACATATTGATATAACCAAAGAGTAAAAGGCTTTGCACACAGGCCTTGTTTTTTTCCGGTTTGCTGCATGATTAAAACGCATTGAATTTGGTGTGCCTTGCTGTGCGGAATCCGCACTGCGGATCCGAAAAGGAGTCATAAAAGGAGTCAATGAGTTTTTACCGCATGCGAAAAGACACACAAATCGAACTGGGTTCGATCAGGAAAAAAACACACAGCCCCAGACACTTGCCGCACTACAATTCGGAGCAGGTGTGCATGCGGTCATAGAGAAAAAAAAAATCATCTGTGTTATTCGTGCGAAAGATCGCGCCTGTCTGCAAAGCCCTTAAGAACATGTTATTTTTTTTCTCTTTTCCAAACCCAGGAATTGTACTCAGTTCCATAACAAGGGACTTGGATGACTCTTAATGTGGTGGTTTTAGGACACGCTCCTGTCTCTCTGTCAGAACCGGGCGTAGGCGGGCGGGAGATCTGGACGAGGAAGGTCCTGTCGGACCTCCTGGAGCCGCTGGAGCTCAGCTCCACCTCGGAGGAATAAAGCCTGCTATTGGTGGAGCTCAGCTCCACCTCGGAGGAATAAAGCCTGCTATTGGTGGAGCTCAGCTCCACCTCGGAGGAATAAAGCCTGCTATTCGTTTACAACGGTTCGTCTGATCCGGTCTAGGCGTGGCCTAAACAGGAAGCAGGTAGAAGAAGTGGCGTCGCTTTGTTTCGGTTCCCCCCTGTTTGTTTCCCCAATCCCTATTTAAATTCTCCAGAAGTGTAGTCTTGCCAGTTGCTGTGAGTTGGACTAAAAGATGGATATACCAAACAAACGTTAAAAAAAAGAAAAAAGAAAAACCATGCCACATCAGGGGATTTATAGGTCCTGAAATGAATTGAGTGCCGGGAATTGTATTGGGTTAAAACTGTTTCCGGTTTGGTAGTTCCGGGCACAAAGTGTAGTCCGTCCAGGACTACAAAATAGCGAGTTTAAGCTCGATAGATAAACCTGGCGTCGCCGCGGCCGCCTCTACATCGGCAGAAGGTCCCTTCCCACGTAGCGCCGACTCCGTCTGCTGCGTGTGCGCGTCGCCATGGGAACCAAAGCGTTCAGTGAAAGGGGTGGGAACCCGTCGCCGCCGAGGCTTTGCTTAAGCATTTTGATCGCTACTAGCTTAAACTCGCTATTGACGTAGGCTAGAGCTCCATCATCTCAGGAGCTCCATCATCTCAGCAGCTCCATCATCTGCTCCAGCTGCAGCTCCATCATCTGTCCAGCTGCAGCTCCATCATCTGCTCCAGCTGCAGCTCCATCATCTGTCCAGCTGCAGCTCCATCATCTGTCCAGCTGCAGCTCCATCATCTGCTCCAGCTGCAGCTCCATCATCTCAGCAGCTCCATCACCTGCTCCAGCTGCAGCTCCAGTGCCGCCATGCGTCCGTCCAGCGCCCGCAGCTCTGCTCTCAGCTCCCGCTTCATGTCCAGCAGGGCGACACTGACGCCACCGCCGTGTTCCGCCGCCATCACATCGCCTCTGGTGGCGGCTACGTTCGTCTGCTGCTGCTCCCTGGTGGCGGCTCCGTGCGTCTGCTGCTGCTCCCTGGTGGCGGCTCCGTGCGTCTGCTGTTTGCAAGTTTATCATAGTTAACGAAAAGAATAATTTAAAAACATTTTCGTTAACAGAAATTATACACAAAATGCCCTTCGAAAACTGAAAAACTATTTTTATCAAAAAAACAGCTAGTTTGCTAATTAAAACTAACTGAATTGGAAAAGGGAAAAAAAAATCTAAACGAACTAAAACTAATCTATAATGAAAAATCCAATTCTATAACCTGCTGCTGCTGCTGCTGCTGCTGCTGCTGAGGCAGCGTCTGGTCGACACTGCTGTGTTTTGCATCTGGGCTGCTGTCTGCGCACACCGGGTTGCCGTCTGCACGCACCGGGTTGCCGTCTGCACGCACCGGGTTGCCGTCTGCGCGCACCGGGTTGCCGTCTGCATGCACCGGGTTGCCGTCTGCGCACACCGGGTTCCCGTCTGCGCACAACGGGTTCCCGTCTGCGCACAACGGGTTCCCGTCTGCGCACAACGGGTTCCCGTCTGCGCACAACGGGTTCCCGTCTGCGCACACCGGGTTCCCGTCTGCACACACCAGGTTGCCGCCTGCACACACCGGGCTTGCGTCGCCGTCCCTGGGTGTCGGTGCCGGGACGTCTCCTCCCCCTGCGCTGTCCAGATGCGGGTCGCTGCTGTCAGTGGTGGAAAGTGACTAATTAGATTTACTTCAGTACTGTTTTACTGCCCTACAAAGGCAGAGTGCAGTAACTACGTTTTGGGACACACCGACTTATATGTGTCACCCAACGGTCAAATTAGCCTTCATGATATTGGGGGATGAACAATTACCTCAAGAACAGATGTACAATCAGTGTAATATCACTTTTATATCTTTATCTCATTTGGCTGATTAGCTGTAACACTTTTAAACCCATTTTTGGTGAAATTCGAAAACGTAGTTACTGCACTCTGCCTTTGTAGGGCAGAGTAGTAGTTGAGCGATAAAACCATCTCGTGGATGCACCTGGGACGTATCATCAATGATGCTATCGGTTTAAAACCACTCTGAAACTAGAAGCAGTGCCCTTCCGAGCACAGGTCTCCACCAGGCCAGGCGGCCTGTTATAGCGCCACCATGAGGCTGATTTGAAAAGTTTGAAGTGGCATTTCTTCCTCGGCCTAGTGGGAATGTGCATGCACAATTTCACAAAAATTGCATGCTGTGTTTGTGATTTGAGGCATTTTGTTCAAAACTGACCAATCTTACAAACTTTGAAAGCCAATCTCAGCCAATCAGGATGGAATATGGACAATCAGACAGATCCATGTCGATCACATGACTGTAGAGATACTGTCTACCGATTCGCGTGATTTTTGGACAAAATCTGTAGTACTGGCCAAAAGGTAGTTTTGCACACATTGGCCTCCTGGTGGCGCTAGAACAGGCCCCTGTGAAAAATGTGGGGCAGAGGTTCTGAATTGGCATCCAGGGAGTGTGTGTGCTCAGTTTGGCAGCGACCAGGCCAACGACGCCGGAGATGAGCTGGTAACAAACTGGAGGACACACGCACGCACGCACGGACGGACGGACGGACGGACGGACGGACGGACGGACGGACGGACAGGGGCGAAAACATACTCTCCCCCAAGCCTTCGGCTGGTGGAGACAAAAACACTTACAGGCGGCTGGCTGCCACTCGGCTGCCACTCGAAACTAAACTGGTAACAATAAACCTATCCTAACCTTACCCTCCCCCTGACCCTTCTATTGTAAATACCTTTTATTTTGTATTGTTGTTTTTGTTTACAACTTTTTTTTTAATGATATCTACTATATACTGCATTCTATCTGCCATTCAATGTTAAATGAGATACGAAATGGTTTCCTGTGTAAATAAGCTGAAAGGCTTTCTTGGATCTACTGTTAGTTGACCTTGTACCAGTGAGCTGTACTGTTATGAAACTGTACTTAAGCAATATTACACAAGAGGGTCGAGTGGAATATTGCGATTATACAACTGTTGCCCTCCAAAAGTGTACAGAAAGTGTTAAAATTCTATTAGAGTAAGGTCTATTATACTAATGTTAACTCCATAGACACATACAAAACAGAAAAAAAGTACAAAACTATGGCACCAAATCTGTAAGTAAAAAATGTTGAGTACTTTTTACTCCACTGGCTGCTGTCCAGCCGCGGGTCGCTCTTGGTGAGGATGCCGCTGTCGCACGAGTCCGTCTTCTTCAGCGAGGTGTCGTCGTCGTCGCCGTGGCGATGACGAGACCTGACCGCCGGCGTGGCGGTCCCCTCGGGAAGCGTCTCCATGGACACGCTGCTCCACGACTCCGCCTTCCCCGCACACTCCTTTAAAGACAAGGCAACATGTTAGCCTTCCCCACACACTCCTTTAAAGACATGGCAACATGTTAGCCTTCCCCACACACTCCTTTAAAGACATGGCAACATGTTAGCCTTCCCCACACACTCCTTTAAAGACAAGGTAACATGTTAGTCTTCCCCGCACACTCCTTCAAAGACATGGCAACATGTTAGTCTTCCCCGCACACTCCTTCAAAGACATGGCAACATGTTAGTCTTCCCCGCACACTCCTTCAAAGACATGGCAACATGTTAGTCTTCCCCGCACACTCCTTTAAAGACATGGCAACATGTTAGTCTTCCCCGCACACTCCTTTAAAGACAAGGCAACATGTTAGCCTTCCCCGCACACTCCTTTAAAGACATGGCAACATGTTAGTCTTCCCCGCACACTCCTTTAAAGACATGGCAACATGTTAGTCTTCCCCGCACACTCCTTCAAAGACATGGCAACATGTTAGTCTTCCCCGCACACTCCTTTAAAGACATGGCAACATGTTAGTCTTCCCCGCACACTCCTTCAAAGACAAGGTAACACGTAAGTCTTCCCCGCACACTCCTTCAAAGACATGGCAACACGTTAAGTCTTCCCCGCACACTCCTTTAAAGACAAGGTAACACGTTAAGTCTTCCCCGCACACTCCTTTAAAGACAAGGTAACACGTTAAGTCTTCCCCGCACACTCCTTTAAAGACAAGGCAACATGTTAGTCTTCCCCGCACACTCCTTTAAAGACAAGGTAACACGTTGGTCTTCCCCGCACACTCCTTCAAAGACAAGGCAACATGTTAGTCTTCCCCGCACACTCCTTTAAAGACAAGGTAACACGTTAAGTCTTCCCCGCACACTCCTTCAAAGACAAGGCAACATGTTAGTCTTCCCCGCACACTCCTTCAAAGACAAGGCAACATGTTAGTCTTCCCCGCACACTCCTTCAAAGATAAGGCAACATGTTAGTCTTCCCCGCACACTCCTTCAAAGACAAGGTAACACGTTAAGTCTTCCCCGCACACTCCTTTAAAGACAAGGCAACATGTTAGTCTTCCCCGCACACTCCTTCAAAGACAAGGTAACACGTTAAGTCTTCCCCGCACACTCCTTCAAAGACAAGGTAACACGTTAAGTCTTCCCCGCACACTCCTTCAAAGACAAGGTAACACGTTAAGTCTTCCCCGCACACTCCTTCAAAGACAAGGTAACATGTTAGTCTTCCCCGCACACTCTTTCAAAGACAAGGTAACATGTTAGTCTTCCCCGCACACTCCTTCAAAGACAAGGTAACATGTTAGCCTTCCCCGCACACTCCTTCAAAGACAAGGTAACATGTTAGTCTTCCCCACACACTCCTTCAAAGACAAGGTAACACGTTAAGTCTTCCCCGCACACTCCTTCAAAGACAAGGCAACACGTTAAGTCTTCCCCGCACACTCCTTCAAAGACAAGGCAACACGTTAAGTCTTCCCCGCACACTCCTTCAAAGACAAGGTAACATGTTAGCCTTCCCCGCACACTCCTTCAAAGACAAGGTAACATGTTAGTCTTCCCCGCACACTCCTTCAAAGACATGGCAACATGTTAGTCTTCCCCGCACACTCCTTCAAAGACATGGCAACATGTTAGTCTTCCCCGCACACTCCTTCAAAGACATGGCAACATGTTAGTCTTCCCCGCACACTCTTTCAAAGACAAGGTAACATGTTAGTCTTCCCCGCACACTCCTTCAAAGACATGGCAACATGTTAGCCTTCCCCGCACACTCCTTCAAAGACAAGGTAACACGTTAAGTCTTCCCCGCACACCCCTTCAAAGACAAGGCAACACGCTAAGCCTTCCCAGCACAATCGGGATAGAGTGGGGCCTTCTTCCGAACATGGTCGAGTGGGGGCGGGCCTTACGCGCGTCAATGCCCGCCCCCACTTGATCATGATTGGAGGAAGGCTCCCAGCCTGTCACCTACACGAAAACTGAAACTGAAACTTAAATAAAATCACTTAACCTACTAAACCTTTAAAGACAAAGCAACATGTCAAGCCTTTATTTTTTATTTGTCTTTACCTTGAAGCGGTTCCAGCCTTTAGCCTTGTTGGGCGGAGCCTCCACCACAGCTCCCTTCTGATTGGAGGAGCAGGCGGAGGGGGGAGGAGCTCCGTTCTGATTGGAGGAGCAGACAGGAGGGGAAGGAGCTCCGTGGAGCATCACTCTGCTGGAGGAGGAGGGGGCGGGGTTCTCCGTGGTTGCCGTGGCGATGTCGCCGGATGCTAGGATGTCCTGGAGACAGGATGGAGGCTACAGTGTTACCATGGAAACCACGCAGGGGTTACTAGAGGTCACTGGTTCTCAACAGGAAGATTGGTCAAGCTTCACATGACAATTTGGCCCTCCAGACAAAATCATTCATTAATTCAGAATTCATACAAATATAGAACTAAAGCACATAGAAAGTATAGATCTAGAACACAGAATGTACGGATCTAGAACACAGATTTCATAGCTCTAGAACACATAGAATAAAAAGTCACCGCTTCACTTCGAACCGAGGTTTGATTTTTTATTAGGTATTAGTTATTGTCTCCGTATTCAATAAACTAATAGAAACAGTAAATTAAAATAACCTGGGGTCCAGTGTCCTCGTCAGGCTGTGGTCCCTGCGCTGCGGCGGCTGCAGCGGCCGCGGCGGCCGCCGCCAGGCGGAGCTCCCTCTGCTGGCGGAAGCGTTGGAACAGCCGTCGGACCGGGTGGTCCGGGGGGAGGTTCAGAGGAGCCTCGTCTTTACGCCTCAGCATCTCCTCCTCCTCACGCTTCACATCAGCAATCTTCCTGAACACGATCTGATGGAAGGACACTTTATTAAACCTATTAAACTTTGATTTGTTTGAATATTTTATTAGACAAAAATGGAGAACAGTATAATGGTCTGCCTGAAGGAACATCCCAAATAAGTCCTTTTACGGTCTTGTTTACGTCGGAAGTCCTTGGTATCCAATTCATGGACGTAACAAATAGCAAGCAAAGAAAACATTCAAATATCATTGCAGTTATAAAAACTGTAAAAGGTAGGGGAAACAAGGGGTGGGGCTAAGGTGGGGGGGGGGGGGGGGGGCTTACTTCTGGCCTTGTCTATGGGAGAAGTGATAACTAGCTCCGCCTCTGGCCTCTGAAAGGTGAGTTTTCAGGGCATTTTTTAAGGATGCCAGCGAGCTACATGTTTTAAGGGAGGTAGTCAAGGAATTCCACACCTGGGTGGCAATGTTGTAGAAGGAGAATTTACACATAATTGTCTTATGGGTTTGTGTTATCAGATGGTTGTGTGCGCTCCCTCTGGTGTTGTGGCTGTGGATGTCGCTAGCTTTTTGGAGATGTGTGGTCAGATATGCTGGTACTGAGGGGATGGAGGGAAGATTTGCATTGACTATTTTGAAAGTCAATCCCATTTTTAGTTGTTTAACCCTTTCTTCAACGCTGAGCCAACTTGGGCCAGCAAAATGTGTGGGAGAAACGTGGGTCATGGGCCCCATGTTGAGAAGTAGTCAAATCACTGAGTAGTCCTGAGGGCACTTTTGTTGACAAAAGTGGAAATTCTGCCCAGGAATCGTACTTGTTTGACCATTGTTGCCATGCTGTCTATCCCCAGTCAAGAATACAGCCCAAATAAGTAATCTCTTCCTTGCTAGAGATTACTGTGTCATCAACTTTGACCTTGAAATCATTTACATTTATCTCACTTAGAGAAAGTCTGGTAAAAAAAGAATGGATTCTGTTTTACCAAGGAGTAGTGACAGTATGTTATCAGTAAGCCAAGTGTGACTTGTGGTGACTTCTGAGCTGTGAGCTTCCTCAACCTAATTAAACTTCACATCCACGATCTTCCTGAAGACCATCAGATGCAGAACACCAAGAACAACCTTTAAACACTTCATTAAACTTCATTAAACACCATGAACAACCATTAAAGACTTCATTCAACTTGATTGAACACCGGACAGACCCTCTTCCTCAGGTTGTAGGTGAGAAGCAGGTTTCTGGAGACAGAGGGTTAGGGTTAGGGGTAGAGGTAGGTTAGGGTTAGATATACCCTCTTCCGCAGGTTGTAGGTGAGCAGCAGGTTCCTGGAGAAGTGCAGGCTGAAGGCCTGGTAGAACTCCAGGACCTTCTGGAGAGCGTCTCTCTTGATGGTGTGAAGGTCACAGTAGGTCAGCGCGCGCACGTTGGCGCACGACTGAGCCAGCGTGCGCTCCTTCCAGAAGACGTCCCCGAACACGTCTCCTTTACCTGGAAAAACACAACAGATTTATTTTTTTAATCTGTAATATGAACCGAGAATATCTCCTATACTCCCTCTTAGATAGTTCCAGTGAACCTGGACTGCACAAACTCAGAGTAAATAAGGTGGTCGAATGGAGTGATAACAACGCTCTCATCATTAACACTAAAAAGACAAAAGAGATTGTTTTTGGTGCACCACTAGATACACACAGATCTCCCATTACTATTCATGTTGAACAGATCAACCAGGTATGTTCGTATACAAACCTAAGACTAATAGACCATCTTTTGTCAAGATCAGATTGAATCAGTGTGTAAGAAAACAATTTAAGGACTCTTTATTACCTCTAAAATGAGAAAGAATTAAACATTGGCCAAATTGTCAAATATTGGAGGCAGAAATTGTGAAAATAGCCGATCTACATGCTCACAATAGAACCACAAAACGTAATGCCTCAATTCTTAGTGCTCGTCAGGGCAGTTAAATTATGATTATTTTGCGGCCTGAAAAGGTTGAGAAGCACTGGGCTAGGCGGTGGACATTGCTCTTGTCTGGATATGTACCGTATGTAACCCTGTTTTGTTCCTTGTGTTATATCAAATGTGTGTATGTTTTGCATACTTGGCTGCTGTGTCGCAAAACAAACTTCAGTGCAAACTGATTGATTGATTGATTGATTGATTGATTGATTGATTGATTGATTGATTGATTATTTTATTTGACAAAAGTGGAGAACAGAACAAGTATAGTCAATACATTAAAAGAATGTAGTACAGTACACGTACAGTTAAACACCCTGCCTAAAAGGAGCATCCCAAATAAGTACTTTAATGGTCTTAATTTGTATGTCGGAAATCCTAGGTATTCAACTCATGAATACTCATGGATAATGAAGTACTATATCATATCATATCATATCATATCATATCATATCATATCATATCATATCATATCTTAAGTTGATAAATGTGTGTTCGATGTATTCATATAATTTCTAACTTCGAAAGGATCCGAACTACGGGTCAGAGGTCAGAGTTCGTCTCACCTAAGATGGCCACCACCTCGTCATCCTGGATGACCTCCAGTGACCCCGACACCACGAAGCAGAGGCTGTCCACGCTCTCGCCTGAGAGGGAGGTCAGAGGTCAGACACACCCACACAGACAGACAGACAGACAGACAGACAGACAGACAGACAGACAGACAGACAGAGGGTACGTCTAGGGCTGTCACCTCACCATTATGACATTTTAAATGCAGATTAATTGTCACTCAAATAATTTCGATTAACGATTTAAAAGTGTTTTTGTCGTGGACAATTACATTTCTGTTTGGCTTTTAGGCTTTGAAGTTGCACATGGTAGATATGACACACAACCTAAATATACAAAGAAATGACTGAAATATTTGACAACCTTACACTTAAAAAAGAATATTGATAGTGGAAATAGCCGATCTACAAGCTCACAATGCGTCGCATCGCGACGCGTTGTGAGCTTGTAGATCGGCTATTTCATCTACTTTTGATTTTTTTTTAAATATATGAAAATTTTTCAACATGGAAACGATTATGACGATCATGAAAAATAATCACGATTATGTCAAATAATTGCGATTAGACGATTATGTAATAATTGTGACAGCCCTAGGTACGTCTATATATCTCAGGACAGACGCGTTGACCCCCATCCACTCCCATGTTAAAGGACAACTTTGTTTTTTTACAACGGTAAAAAATATGAACAAGGGTTCATATTTTAGATTGTAATTAGAGAAACTAAAAAGTGAGTGTTAAAATGTTTTCATTTGCTTCGTTCTATTGTTTTATCGCGTTTACCGTGCTAAAATGTGGGGCATGCGTACGCATGGGGGCATGCGTACAAGTGGCTAAATATGTCTTTTTAGACACAATAAGCCAGCAGTTTCTTTATTGCTATTTACAGTAACACTTCTAGCCCCCATAAGTCACATCCAACCATGAAAGGTTGCGTTGTATCTTGGGAATGGGCTTATTCTGTGTAAAATGACATATTTAGCCACTTGTACGCATGCCCCCAACCACTGAAATAAGAATCTCTAAAACAATAGAATGAAGTAAATGAAATCAATTTGACACTCATCTTTTATATTCTTTAAATACAATCTAAAATATGAACCCTTGTTGTAAAAACTAAAGTTGTCCTTTAAGAGAATCGTCTCTGATCGAAGACGCATTAGCCCCCGGCTCCACCGGGCGCGCCGACGCCAACGCTGGGTACGCTCCCGTTTTAATCAATGAAGGGTGCTCCACTGCCGGCGTTGGGCTCGACGCTGGACGCCCAAATTTGTCCCTGTTCATTTTTCGACGCCGGCACACGACGCCGGCACAACGCAACGCTCCCGGTGGAGCCCTAGCCTTATGCCTCTGCAGGGTCACGAGCTCAAGGGTCGAATGCAGGTCTATTAGAAGTTTGCAATAGAAAAAAGTACAGTTTCATGACAGTACAAATTACTGGTACAAGGTCAACTAACACTGGTACAAGGTCAACTAACACTGGTACAGGGTTCTGACACGCACTGCCCACCAATGGGACAGAGCTAAATGCTGGAAGTACGTCACATTGTTGACACTCACGTTAGCCGCTCAAGTGTGAAGCTTCAAAGTTAAGGGAGAAATGCTGCTATAGGCGGAGGCGTTACGCATCCTTACGAGACAGATATGTGGTCGTGCCATAGACTGTAAAAAATATGGACGGTGGGAACCCATTGGTTTCTATGCTGTGAAAATGAAGCCTTTTTTTCTCTTGTATTGGTGTCGCCATCATTGTTTTAATGGGTACCATTAAATGCTATTGGCTGCCAAGTGCCAACGGTCACGTGCAACCGCAAGGATACTTGGGTAAATGTGTTGAGCCTGCTGAAAATGTAAACTAGCGACATGAACCAAGTATTTATGACAATGTTTATTAAGGTAAGAAAATCTAATGTAAAAGTTCAGGGGAAATTAATGGAATCTTATGGAGAACATGTTGCTTCTGGTACCAGAACAGCGAAACTACCGGTAGCAGCCAATCATAGGAACTTTTGGTTTTGTGTTTGCTTCATTTTAAATCCGGACAACTGTGACCCCTGGGTCGCGCCCAGACAGGTAAACAGACAGACAGACAGACAGACAGACAGACAGACAGACAGACAGACAGACAGTAGGGGTCAGGGGTCAGAGTTCACCTGCGTGGTAGATGAGGTCACCAGGTGCACTGTGCAGCGTCTCAAACTGCACGGCCAACGCTCGCAGACAGCCGTCACTGGCCAATCGGAACGCAGGATGCTCCTTGAACACCTTCCTGTGCACAGTTTATTAATACATCATATTATTAATATTAAGAATTATTATTATTAATACTGTCAATTATTTGTATTATTGTGAACAATTTTTTATTAATACCTGTTCATGTGAACGCAGATGTCTGCACGCATGTCCTTAGGACAGATCTGCAAGACCTGTTGTTATAAAGAACATGTCCTCAGGACAGATCTGCAAGACCATATAGTCCTCTCTCTCTCTCTCTCTCTCTCTCTCTCTCTCTCTCTCTCTCTCTCTCAGGCCTTTAGGTGTCATTATTATCTTATAGTTTTATAGTTGTATTAACTATAATAACTTAAGATATGGTTTTATAGTTGTATTAACAATAATAACTTAAGATATGGTTGTACAGTTGTATTAACAATAATAACGTAAGATATGGTTTTATAGTTGTATTAACTATAATAGTTGTATCAACTATATCATTACCTTGTCGGTATCGATGCCTCTCGTCACAGACCAGCTGGACACGATATAATCCATCACTCTCTCACTGAGACCCTGAGGGACCTGGTGGGTTACAGATGATCTATAGATTAGTAGATTATTATTGGTAGATCAGTAGACCTGATATATTACAGATGAGATAGTAGACTAGTAGATGATTCGACCTGGTAGAGCTGCAGGAAGTCTCGCACGCTGTTGAGCGTCTCGTGGTAGCGGTTGGTGTTGGCGTACATCTGCTGGAAGATGGTGGTCACGTTACCAAAGATGGTGGCGTAGAGCAGTGCTGTGAGACAGGACAGGACAGCACACAGACAGACAGGCTGAGAGGGAGACAGTGTATATGGGGCTTTTAAGCCGTGACATCATTTTGTAGTCAGACCTCCAAGCAGATTTATTGTCAATATGTGTCCCTCGCTATTTCAACAGATCCGAGACAAAAATAACGATTAAAGTATAATTCTACCACTTTCCTGTCAACAAGAAAGAGAAGACAAATAAGTAAATAGTAAAAAATAGTAACAAGATTCATGGGGGCGCCGGGGCCTTTTGTTCTCCTCTGCCTACAGAATGATGTCAGACATGTTTATGTCGATTACCAAAACTACAAACTATGCACCCTGGCCAAGATATGACTTCCGCTTGGTTCCAAGATTTCTAGCGGAAGTGCTGCGTTTAACGGAAGTTACGTCATGCAGTGCGGGTCTGTTTACATTCCCCAGCGAAAAAACAAAAATAGATCATAGCTCTTAACTCGCTATTAATAGGTGTAATATCGCCTTAATCAATGTTTTAGTTTATATATTGTTTATTGTGAGCGCAACCGACGGAGCAGGAGACGTAGACACGATTTTTTTCCAGCTGGGAATAATTTTGCAGGGACACCGCACAGTGAAAAGAAGAAAACTTCCGCGAATATTCAGCCCCACCTCCTAGAACGGTCTCTGCCTCATATCTTGACCAGGCTTTTCTCTTCACAGATGAGTAAGCCTGGCTACGCGAGGCTACAAACTATGATGAAGAATGTTCATGTCAATTACCAAAACTACAAACTATGATGAAAAATGTTTATGTCGATTACCAAAACTACTGTCTACCTTTTTGTTTTTATTCTCTTGTTAAGCCGTAACGCTTGCGAAAAAAATGTTCGTCGCCAGGCGACTGAAACAAGCAGCGCTGTGCACCTCCAAAATGATTCCCCTCATTTTAAGACTTGTTTAGTTTGGTATAATAATTGTTTATTATGTTCATCTTTTATTCTTAGTCGTAGCGCAACATAGTGAGACGAAACAAATTCATTTGTATTATTTGGAGAAAAGAAAATCCCAACCGGAAACCAACAACCGGAACCTCCGTTTCTTTCTTTCTTTCTTTCTTTCTTTCTTTCTTTCTTTCTTCTTACATCCGATCATCATCATGGCAATGGCGAAGATCTTCTCCCCGTCGGTGGTGGGCGCGATGTTCCCGAAGCCGATGGACGTGAGGCTGGTCATGGTGAAGTAGAGGGAAGTGATGTAAACGCTGTCCTTGCTGGGCCCGCCCTCCCACAGGCCACTCCCACTGGCGTTGAAACGGTACGGAGAGCCCACCTCCTCCCCGAGCAGGAAGAGCCAGCTGTCCACCCGCACACTGTTAGTGGACTCATCTATTACCTGGCATAATGGAATATAACACTGTTAGTGGACTGGTTTATTACCTGGAATAATGGAATATAACACTGTTAGTGGACTCATCTATCACCTGGAACAATGGAATATAACACTGTTAGTGGATTCATCTATTACCTGGTGTTGTTGTTATGAGCAATTATGCATTCTCTTTTTATTGGGGATTTTGGCTGGAGGATGCCACCTGCTGGGTCAGACGTGCCGTTCCAAAAACACCCATACTTATTACATCATAGAATCAACCCCTCCCCTAATTACCATTCACCCAACACATGTGGGTGTGGCTAACTTCAGCTGGGTCACCACCCACCATGACAACCACGCATACCAATGAACTGGTGGGTGTGGCCACATAAAAACATAATTTTAACTCTTTCTGTACACTTTTTTTTGGAAAATATTCTTCCTCCTAGTATAATCATAATAGTAGATAATCATGTTTTATTATAGAGGGGGAAAATAATGGCACCCCATATTACAAAAAATATTACAGGCATTTTAGTTATGTTTTAGTGAGGAATAGCTTCAGTTAAAAAGTGAGATGTTGTTCGTCCAGATGCTGGAATTTCAACTTCTCTGGGAAGTGTGAATGTCAGTCTCTGTGGGGGTATTTATATGCAAATATCGTGGCCAATGGCATTGTAATACTAAACAACAGAGCTGCCAACCCTCACGCAATGAGCGTGAGACTCACGCAAATGACCCTCTTCTCACGCTCTCACGCCACACATCGTATTTCTCACGCAGTCATATCACCAGCCGTCACAAAGTGGAAAACTGCGTCAACTCAAGTGTCACTGAGACATCCACTTCGGCCGCGATTTGAGCAACAAAAAAGGGCTTAAAATACTGTATCTGATTCTGAAGTAATGATTAGATGCGTCGCTGTGTGTGCATGAGCGTCTGGTGTGAGGAACGCTGCGTGCACGTTCCTGCGCACATCATTCTCTACAGTAAGATCGACAGGCGACAGGAGGATCTACAACATTAATTCAACACGTCCAAAATGCCCATTGCTTACTAGCAGGCAGTTTAAATGAGGAGGGACTTTTGGATGGATGCGTGTGCAAAAATAACAGATTTTCAAGCAAAAGACGTGTTACTTGCAGCTTAATGTAAACATTTATCCATAATTTTCTCATCCTAGTAAAGCCAGATAAAAGTATCAAACTCCCAGTAAAATGCAACAGAATACAGGAAATAACATCTACTCTTTTAATTTTTTTCTGGGGGAGGACCCCCAGACCCCCCACCAAAATGATCCACAGTAGGTTATAGGCTATTAACTACGTTTCTGCCTCAAAATTACATATTCATTAGTGAGGGGTACATTTGGAGAATTAAATAACACCCACCCAGTGCAACATACTGCACCTGGTTGGTGTAATAGTGACTCCAAGGGTCGATAAAAGTATAATAATAACCTAAATTATTGCAATATTTGTTGAACATATAGGCCTATATATAATTTTTTTATATTTCTTTCGAGGCACCAAAGCCCCCCCCCCCCCCTCGCAAAAAAATCGGCAGCCCTGCTAAACAATAGGATTTAATGGTGATGTTAATGTGAAAAAAGAACAGGAAAACTAATTATAACATTTTTTTTAAAATGACTTAAAAAGCGTTGCCAAAAAGCAACGCTGGGCCTTGCAGGGTTAAGTAAAACATGCGAGTACTTTTTCCACCACTGCAAAGAAATAGCTTCAGGTTTGAACGCAGCATAAGAGAAAAAAATCAAACCTCGGTTCGAAGTGAAGCGGTGAACTTTTATTCTATGTGTTCTAGAGTTATGAACTCTGTGATCTATACATTCTTTATATTCTGAATGAATGAATGAATGATTTTATCTGGAGGGCCGAATTGTCACGTGAAGCTTGACCAATCCTCAAAGTATCCAATCATCAGACCGGGACGGACACTACACACATATTCTGGACGTACGGGACAGATAAAACCTGTTCATTCTGGACTGAAATGACCATCTATGGACATGAGGTGACAGACATTTTGTTTTTGATGAAACCTGTTCATTCTGGACTGAAATGACCATATATGGACATGGGACACACATTTTGTTTTTGATAAAACCTGTTCATTCTGGACTGAAATGACCATATATGGACATGGGACACACATTTTGTTTTTGATAAAACCTGTTCATTCTGGACTGAAATGACCATATATGGACATGGGACACACATTTAGTTTTTTGATAAAACCTGTTCATTCTGGACTGAAATGACCATATATGGACATGAACGGGACACACAAAGCCACTCCTTGGAAGCGGCTTTCACCACTTCAAAAACAGGTTACATCAGAGAAGAACTATCTCGTCTAGCTTCTAGAATAGATGATCATACCTCGTAGTCTCCGATGCTGAACCAGATACAGGCCAGCCAATGAGCAGCCAGGCCGAACACACACACCAGCAGCATGAGCACGGCTGCTCCGTACTCGATGTAGTGGTCCAGCTTCCTGGCAACACGACCCAACCTCAGTAACCTCACCACCTTCAATGAGCTGAAGAGACTGG